>NW_026060906.1:0-300000 GCF_929443795.1 Astur gentilis | reverse complement strand
GAATCAGGCTCTGCCGAGGACGAGAGCCATGAGATGTTCCTCCTCTGGGCAAGCCCGGGTCCCAGATCCTGTTGTGCCTGTTTATAGGCTGCATGGGGACGGTGAAGACCAGCAACAGCTTTCAGGGCTGCCACCTTCCGTGTGGGACAAGGAGCCGGACGTGTGCCTTTTCGGAATCAGGCTCTGCCGAGGACGAGATCCATGAGATGTTCCTCCTCTGGGCATGCCCGGGTCCCAGATCCTGTTGTGCCTGTGAATAGGCTGCAGGGGGACGGTGAAGACCAGCAACAGCTTTCAGGGCTGCCATCTTCCGTGTGGGACAAGGAGCCGGACGTGTGCCTTTTCGGAATCAGGCTCTGCCGAGGATGAGAGCCATGAGATGTTCCTCCTCTGGGCAAGCCCGGGTCCCAGATCCTGTTGTGCCTGTGAATAGGCTGCAGGGGGACGGTGAAGACCAGCAACAGCTTTCAGGGCTGCCATCTTCCGTGTGGGACAAGGAGCCGGACGTGTGCCTTTTCGGAATCAGGCTCTGCCGAGGATGAGAGCCATGAGATGTTCCTCCTCTGGGCAAGCCCGGGTCCCAGATCCTGTTGTGCCTGTGAATAGGCTGCAGGGGGACGGTGAAGACCAGCAACAGCTTTCAGGGCTGCCACCTTCCGTGTGGGACAAGGAGCCGGACGTGTGCCTTTTCGGAATCAGGCTCTGCCGAGGACGAGAGCCATGAGATGTTCCTCCTGTGGGCATGCCCGGGTCCTGAATCCTGTTGTGCCTGTGAATAGGCTGCAGGGGGATGGTGAAGACCAGCAACAGCTTTCAGGGCTGCCATCTTCCGTGTGGGACAAGGAGCCGGACGTGTGCCTTTTCGGAATCAGGCTCTGCCGAGGACGAGATCCATGAGATGTTCCTCCTCTCAGCAAGCCCGGGTCCCAGATACTGTTGTGCCTGTGAATAGGCTGCAGAGGGACGGTGAAGACCAGCAACAGCTTTCAGGGCTGCCACCTTCCGTGTGGGACAAGGAGCCGGACGTGTGTCTTTTCGGAATCAGGCTCTGCCGAGGACGAGAGCCATGAGATGTTCCTCCTCTGGGCAAGCCCGGGTCCCAGATCCTGTTGTGCCTGTGAATAGGCTGCAGGGGGACGGTGAAGACCAGCAACAGCTTTCAGGGCTGCCACCTTCCGTGTGGGACAAGGAGCCGGACGTGTGCCTTTTCGGAATCAGGCTCTGCCGAGGACGAGATCCATGAGATGTTCCTCCTCTGGGCATGCCCGGGTCCCAGATCCTGTTGTGCCTGTGAATAGGCTGCAGGGGGACGGTGAAGACCAGCAACAGCTTTCAGGGCTGCCACCTTCCGTGTGGGACAAGGAGCCGGACGTGTGCCTTTTCGGAAAGATGCTCTGCCGAGGAAGAGAGCCATGAGATGTTCCTCCTCTCAGCAAGCCCGGGTCCCAGATCCTGTTGTACCTGTGAATAGGCTGCAGGGGGACGGTGAAGACCAGCAACAGCTTTCAGGGCTGCCACCTTCCGTGTGGGACAAGGAGCCGGACGTGTGCCTTTTCGGAATCAGGCTCTGCCGAGGACGAGATCCATGAGATGTTCCTCCTCTGGGCAAGCCCGGGTCCCAGATCCTGTTGTGCCTCTGAATAGGCTGCAGGGGGACGGTGAAGACCAGCAACAGCTTTCAGGGCTGCCACCTTCCGTGTGGGACAAGGAGCTGGACTTGTGCCTTTACGGAATCAGGCTCTGCCGAGGACGAGAGCCATGAGATGTTCCTCCTCAGGGCATGCCCGTTTCCCAGATCCTGTTGCGCCTGTGAATAGGCTGCAGGGGGACGGTGAAGACCAGCAACAGCTTTCAGGGCTGCCACCTTCCGTGTGGGACAAGGAGCCGGACGTGTGCCTTTTCGGAAAGAGGCTCTGCCGAGGAAGAGAGCCATGAGATGTTCCTCCTCTGGGCATGCCCAGGTCCCGAATCCTGTTGTGCCTGTGAATAGGCTGCAGGGGGACGGTGAAGACCAGCAACAGCTTTCAGGGCTGCCACCTTCCGTGTGGGACAAGGAGCCGGACGTGTGCCTTTTCGGAAAGAGGCTCTGCCGAGGAAGAGAGCCATGAGATGTTCCTCCTCTGGGCAAGCCCGGGTCCCAGATCCTGTTGTGCCTGTGAATAGGCTGCAGGGGGACGGTGAAGACCAGCAACAGCTTTCAGGGCTGCCACCTTCCGTGTGGGACAAGGAGCCGGACGTGTGCCTTTTCGGAATCAGGCTCTGCCGAGGACGAGAGCCATGAGATGTTCCTCCTCTGGGCATGCCCGGGTCCTGAATCCTGTTGTGCCTCTGAATAGGCTGCAGGGGGACGGTGAAGACCAGCAACAGCTTTCAGGGCTGCCACCTTCCGTGTGGGACAAGGAGCCGGACATGTGCCTTTCAGGAATCAGACTCTGCCGAGGACGAGAGCCATGAGATGTTCCTCCTCCGGGCATGCCCGGGTCCCAGATCCTGTTGTGCCTGTTAATAGGCTGCAGGGGGACGGTGAAGACCAGCAACAGCTTTCAGGGCTGCCATCTTCCGTGTGGGACAAGGAGCCGGACGTGTGCCTTTTCGGAATCAGGCTCTGCCGAGGATGAGAGCCATGAGATGTTCCTCCTCTGGGCAAGCCCGGGTCCCAGATCCTGTTGTGCCTGTGAATAGGCTGCAGGGGGACGGTGAAGACCAGCAACAGCTTTCAGGGCTGCCACCTTCCGTGTGGGACAAGGAGCCGGACGTGTGCCTTTTCGGAATCAGGCTCTACCGAGGACGAGAGCCATGAGATGTTCCTCCTGTGGGCATGCCCGGGTCCTGAATCCTGTTGTGCCTGTGAATAGGCTGCAGGGGGATGGTGAAGACCAGCAACAGCTTTCAGGGCTGCCACCTTCCGTGTGGGACAAGGAGCCGGACGTGTGCCTTTTCGGAATCAGGCTCTGCCGAGGACGAGATCCATGAGATATTCCTCCTCTGGGCATGCCCGGGTCCCAGATCCTGTTGTGCCTGTGAATAGGCTGCAGGGGGACGGTGAAGACCAGCAACAGCTTTCAGGGCTGCCACCTTCCGTGTGGGACAAGGAGCCGGACGTGTGCCTTTTCGGAATCAGGCTCTGCCGAGGACGAGAGCCATGAGATGTTCCTCCTCTGGGCATGCCCGGGTCCTGAATCCTGTTGTACCTGTGAATAGGCTGCAGGGGGATGGTGAAGACCAGCAACAGCTTTCAGGGCTGCCACCTTCCGTGTGGGACAAGGAGCCGGACATGTGCCTTTCAGGAATCAGACTCTGCCGAGGACGAGAGCCATGAGATATTACTCCTCCGGGCATGCCCGGGTCCCAGATCCTGTTGTACCTGTGAATAGGCTGCAGGGGGACGGTGAAGACCAGCAACAGCTTTCAGGGCTGCCATCTTCCGTGTGGGACAAGGAGCCGGACGTGTGCCTTTTCGGAATCAGGCTCTGCCGAGGATGAGAGCCATGAGATGTTCCTCCTCTGGGCAAGCCTGGGTCCCAGATCCTGTTGTGCCTGTGAATAGGCTGCAGGGGGACGGTGAAGACCAGCAACAGCTTTCAGGGCTGCCAACTTCCGTGTGGGACAAGGAGCCGGACGTGTGCCTTTTCGGAATCAGGCTCTGCCGAGGACGAGAGCCATGAGATGTTCCTCCTCTGGGCAAGCCCAGGTCCCAGATCCTGTTGTGCCTGTGAATAGGCTGCAGGGGGACGGTGAAGACCAGCAACAGCTTTCAGGGCTGCCAACTTCCGTGTGGGACAAGGAGCCGGACGTGTGCCTTTTCGGAATCAGGCTCTGCCGAGGACGAGAGCCATGAGATGTTCCTCCTCTGGGCAAGCCCGGGTCCCAGATCCTGTTGTGCCTGTTTATAGGCTGCATGGGGACGGTGAAGACCAGCAACAGCTTTCAGGGCTGCCACCTTCCGTGTGGGACAAGGAGCCGGACGTGTGTCTTTTCGGAATCAGGCTCTGCCGAGGACGAGAGCCATGAGATGTTCCTCCTCTGGGCAAGCCCGGGTCCCAGATCCTGTTGTACCTGTGAATAGGCTGCAGGGGGACGGTGAAGACCAGCAACAGCTTTCAGGGCTGCCACCTTCCGTGTGGGACAAGGAGCCGGACATGTGCCTTTCAGGAATCAGACTCTGCCGAGGACGAGAGCCATGAGATGTTCCTCCTCCGGGCATGCCTGGGTCCCAGATCCTGTTGTGCCTGTGAATAGGCTGCAGGGGGACGGTGAAGACCAGCAACAGCTTTCAGGGCTGCCATCTTCCGTGTGGGACAAGGAGCCGGACGTGTGCCTTTTCGGAATCAGGCTCTGCCGAGGATGAGAGCCATGAGATGTTCCTCCTCTGGGCAAGCCCGGGTCCCAGATCCTGTTGTGCCTGTGAATAGGCTGCAGGGGGACGGTGAAGACCAGCAACAGCTTTCAGGGCTGCCACCTTCCGTGTGGGACAAGGAGCCGGACGTGTACCTTTTCGGAATCAGGCTCTGCCGAGGACGAGAGCCATGAGATGTTCCTCCTGTGGGCATGCCCGGGTCCTGAATCCTGTTGTGCCTGTGAATAGGCTGCAGGGGGATGGTGAAGACCAGCAACAGCTTTCAGGGCTGCCACCTTCCGTGTGGGACAAGGAGCCGGACATGTGCCTTTCAGGAATCAGACCCTGCCGAGGACGAGAGCCATGAGATGTTCCTCCTCTCAGCAAGCCCGGGTCCCAGATCCTGTTGTGCCTGTGAATAGGCTGCAGGGGGACGGTGAAGACCAGCAACAGCTTTCAGGGCTGCCACCTTCCGTGTGGGACAAGGAGCCGGACGTTTGCCTTTTCGGAATCAGGCTCTGCCGAGGACGAGAGCCATGAGATGTTCCTCCTCTCAGCAAGCCCGGGTCCCAGATCCTGTTGTACCTGTGAATAGGCTGCAGGGGGACGGTGAAGACCAGCAACAGCTTTCAGGGCTGCCACCTTCCGTGTGGGACAAGGAGCCGGACGTGTGCCTTTTCGGAATCAGGCTCTGCCGAGGACGAGATCCATGAGATATTCCTCCTCTGGGCATGCCCGGATCCCAGATCCTGTTGTGCCTGTGAATAGGCTGCAGGGGGACGGTGAAGACCAGCAACAGCTTTCAGGGCTGCCACCTTCCGTGTGGGACAAGGAGCCGGACGTGTGCCTTTTCGGAATCAGGCTCTGCCGAGGACGAGAGCCATGAGATGTTCCTCCTCTGGGCATGCCCGGGTCCTGAAATCTGTTGTGCCTCTGAATAGGATGCAGGGGGACGGTGAAGACCAGCAACAGCTTTCAGGGCTGCCACCTTCCGTGTGGGACAAGGAGCCGGACATGTGCCTTTCAGGAATCAGACTCTGCCGAGGACGAGAGCCATGAGATATTACTCCTCCGGGCATGCCCGGGTCCCAGATCCTGTTGTGCCTGTCAATAGGCTGCAGGGGGACGGTGAAGACCAGCAACAGCTTTCAGGGCTGCCATCTTCCGTGTGGGACAAGGAGCCGGACGTGTGCCTTTTCGGAATCAGGCTCTGCCGAGGATGAGAGCCATGGGATGTTCCTCCTCTGGGCAAGCCCGGGTCCCAGATCCTGTTGTGCCTGTGAATAGGCTGCAGGGGGACGGTGAAGACCAGCAACAGCTTTCAGGGCTGCCAACTTCCGTGTGGGACAAGGAGCCGGACGTGTGCCTTTTCGGAATCAGGCTCTGCCGAGGACGAGAGCCATGAGATGTTCCTCCTCTGGGCAAGCCCAGGTCCCAGATCCTGTTGTGCCTGTGAATAGGCTGCAGGGGGACGGTGAAGACCAGCAACAGCTTTCAGGGCTGCCAACTTCCGTGTGGGACAAGGAGCCGGACGTGTGCCTTTTCGGAATCAGGCTCTGCCGAGGACGAGAGCCATGAGATGTTCCTCCTCTGGGCAAGCCCGGGTCCCAGATCCTGTTGTGCCTGTGAATAGGCTGCAGGGGGACGGTGAAGACCAGCAACAGCTTTCAGGGCTGCCACCTTCCGTGTGGGACAAGGAGCCGGACGTGTGTCTTTTCGGAATCAGGCTCTGCCGAGGACGAGAGCCATGAGATGTTCCTCCTCTGGGCAAGCCCGGGTCCCAGATCCTGTTGTGCCTGTGAATAGGCTGCAGGGGGACGGTGAAGACCAGCAACAGCTTTCAGGGCTGCCACCTTCCGTGTGGGACAAGGAGCTGGACGTGTGCCTTTTCGGAATCAGGCTCTGCCGAGGACGAGATCCATGAGATGTTCCTCCTCTGGGCATGCCCGGGTCCCAGATACTGTTGTGCCTGTGAATAGGCTGCAGAGGGACGGTGAAGACCAGCAACAGCTTTCAGGGCTGCCACCTTCCGTGTGGGACAAGGAGCCGTACGTGTGCCTTTTCGGAATCAGGCTCTGCCGAGGACGAGAGCCATGAGATGTTCCTCCTCTGGGCAAGCCCGGGTCCCAGATCCTGTTGTGCCTGTGAATAGGCTGCAGGGGGACGGTGAAGACCAGCAACAGCTTTCAGGGCTGCCACCTTCCGTGTGGGACAAGGAGCCGGACGTGTGCCTTTTCGGAATCAGGCTCTACCGAGGACGAGAGCCATGAGATGTTCCTCCTCTGGGCATGCCCGGGTCCCAGATCCTGTTGTGCCTGTGAATAGGCTGCAGGGGGACGGTGAAGACCAGCAACAGCTTTCAGGGCTGCCACCTTCCGTGTGGGACAAGGAGCCGGACGTGTGCCTTTTCGGAATCAGGCTCTGCCGAGGACGAGATCCATGAGATGTTCCTCCTCTGGGCATGCCCGGGTCCTGAATCCTGTTGTGCCTGTGAATAGGCTGCAGGGGGATGGTGAAGACCAGCAACAGCTTTCAGGGCTGCCACCTTCCGTGTGGGACAAGGAGCCGGACATGTGCCTTTCAGGAATCAGACTCTGCCGAGGACGAGAGCCATGAGATATTACTCCTCCGGGCATGCCCGGGTCCCAGATCCTGTTGTGCCTGTGAATAGGCTGCAGGGGGACGGTGAAGACCAGCAACAGCTTTCAGGGCTGCCATCTTCCGTGTGGGACAAGGAGCCGGACGTGTGCCTTTTCGGAATCAGGCTCTGCCGAGGACGAGAGCCATGAGATGTTCCTCCTCTGGGCAAGCCTGGGTCCCAGATCCTGTTGTGCCTGTGAATAGGCTGCAGGGGGACGGTGAAGACCAGCAACAGCTTTCAGGGCTGCCATCTTCCGTGTGGGACAAGGAGCCGGACGTGTGCCTTTTCGGAATCAGGCTCTGCCGAGGACGAGAGCCATGAGATGTTCCTCCTCTGGGCAAGCCCGGGTCCCAGATCCTGTTGTGCCTGTTTATAGGCTGCATGGGGACGGTGAAGACCAGCAACAGCTTTCAGGGCTGCCACCTTCCGTGTGGGACAAGGAGCCGGACGTGTGTCTTTTCGGAATCAGGCTCTGCCGAGGAAGAGAGCCATGAGATGTTCCTCCTCTCAGCAAGCCCGGGTCCCAGATCCTGTTGTGCCTGTGAATAGGCTGCAGGGGGACGGTGAAGACCAGCAACAGCTTTCAGGGCTGCCACCTTCCGTGTGGGACAAGGAGCTGGACGTGTGCCTTTTCGGAATCAGGCTCTGCCGAGGACGAGATCCATGAGATGTTCCTCCTCTGGGCATGCCCGGGTCCCAGATACTGTTGTGCCTGTGAATAGGCTGCAGAGGGACGGTGAAGACCAGCAACAGCTTTCAGGGCTGCCACCTTCCGTGTGGGACAAGGAGCCGGACGTGTGCCTTTTCGGAATCAGGCTCTGCCGAGGACGAGAGCCATGAGATGTTCCTCCTCTGGGCAAGCCCGGTTCCCAGATCCTGTTGTACCTGTGAATAGGCTGCAGGGGGACGGTGAAGACCAGCAACAGCTTTCAGGGCTGCCACCTTCCGTGTGGGACAAGGAGCCGGACATGTGCCTTTCAGGAATCAGACTCTGCCGAGGACGAGAGCCATGAGATGTTCCTCCTCCGGGCATGCCCGGGTCCCAGATCCTGTTATGCCTGTGAATAGGCTGCAGGGGGACGGTGAAGACCAGCAACAGCTTTCAGGGCTGCCATCTTCCGTGTGGGACAAGGAGCCGGACGTGTGCCTTTTCGGAATCAGGCTCTGCCGAGGATGAGAGCCATGAGATGTTCCTCCTCTGGGCAAGCCCGGGTCCCAGATCCTGTTGTGCCTGTGAATAGGCTGCAGGGGGACGGTGAAGACCAGCAACAGCTTTCAGGGCTGCCACCTTCCGTGTGGGACAAGGAGCCGGACGTGTACCTTTTCGGAATCAGGCTCTGCCGAGGACGAGAGCCATGAGATGTTCCTCCTGTGGGCATGCCCGGGTCCTGAATCCTGTTGTGCCTGTGAATAGGCTGCAGGGGGATGGTGAAGACCAGCAACAGCTTTCAGGGCTGCCACCTTCCGTGTGGGACAAGGAGCCGGACATGTGCCTTTCAGGAATCAGACTCTGCCGAGGACGAGAGCCATGAGATGTTCCTCCTCCGGGCATGCCCGGGTCCCAGATCCTGTTGTACCTGTGAATAGGCTGCAGGGGGACGGTGAAGACCAGCAACAGCTTTCAGGGCTGCCACCTTCCGTGTGGGACAAGGAGCCGGACGTTTGCCTTTTCGGAATCAGGCTCTGCCGAGGACGAGAGCCATGAGATGTTCCTCCTCTCAGCAAGCCCGGGTCCCAGATCCTGTTGTGCCTGTGAATAGGCTGCAGGGGGACGGTGAAGACCAGCAACAGCTTTCAGGGCTGCCACCTTCCGTGTGGGACAAGGAGCCGGACGTGTGCCTTTTCGGAATCAGGCTCTGCCGAGGACGAGATCCATGAGATATTCCTCCTCTGGGCATGCCCGGGTCCCAGATCCTGTTGTGCCTCTGAATAGGCTGCAGGGGGACGGTGAAGACCAGCAACAGCTTTCAGGGCTGCCACCTTCCGTGTGGGACAAGGAGCCGGACGTGTGCCTTTTCGGAATCAGGCTCTGCCGAGGATGAGAGCCATGAGATGTTCCTCCTCTGGGCAAGCCCGGGTCCCAGATCCTGTTGTGCCTGTGAATAGGCTGCAGGGGGACGGTGAAGACCAGCAACAGCTTTCAGGGCTGCCAACTTCCGTGTGGGACAAGGAGCCGGACGTGTGCCTTTTCGGAATCAGGCTCTGCCGAGGAAGAGAGCCATGAGATGTTCCTCCTCTGGGCAAGCCCAGGTCCCAGATCCTGTTGTGCCTGTGAATAGGCTGCAGGGGGACGGTGAAGACCAGCAACAGCTTTCAGGGCTGCCAACTTCCGTGTGGGACAAGGAGCCGGACGTGTGCCTTTTCGGAATCAGGCTCTGCCGAGGACGAGAGCCATGAGATGTTCCTCCTCTGGGCAAGCCCGGGTCCCAGATCCTGTTGTGCCTGTGAATAGGCTGCAGGGGGACGGTGAAGACCAGCAACAGCTTTCAGGGCTGCCACCTTCCGTGTGGGACAAGGAGCCGGACGTGTGTCTTTTCGGAATCAGGCTCTGCCGAGGACGAGAGCCATGAGATGTTCCTCCTATGGGCAAGCCCGGGTCCCAGATCCTGTTGTGCCTGTGAATAGGCTGCAGGGGGACGGTGAAGACCAGCAACAGCTTTCAGGGCTGCCACCTTCCGTGTGGGACAAGGAGCTGGACGTGTGCCTTTTCGGAATCAGGCTCTGCCGAGGACGAGATCCATGAGATGTTCCTCCTCTGGGCATGCCCGGGTCCCAGATCCTGTTGTGCCTGTGAATAGGCTGCAGGGGGACGGTGAAGACCAGCAACAGCTTTCAGGGCTGCCACCTTCCGTGTGGGACAAGGAGCCGGACGTGTGCCTTTTCGGAATCAGGCTCTGCCGAGGACGAGAGCCATGAGATGTTCCTCCTCTGGGCAAGCCCGGGTCCCAGATCCTGTTGTACCTGTGAATAGGTTGCAGGGGGACGGTGAAGACCAGCAACAGCTTTCAGGGCTGCCACCTTCCGTGTGGGACAAGGAGCCGGACGTGTGCCTTTTCGGAATCAGGCTCTGCCGAGGACGAGAGCCATGAGATGTTCCTCCTCTCAGCAAGCCCGGGTCCCAGATCCTGTTGTGCCTGTTTATAGGCTGCATGCGGACGGTGAAGACCAGCAACAGCTTTCAGGGCTGCCACCTTCCGTGTGGGACAAGGAGCCGGACGTGTGTCTTTTCGGAATCAGGCTCTGCCGAGGACGAGAGCCATGAGATGTTCCTCCTCTGGGCAAGCCCGGGTCCCAGATCCTGTTGTGCCTGTGAATAGGCTGCAGGGGGACGGTGAAGACCAGCAACAGCTTTCAGGGCTGCCACCTTCCGTGTGGGACAAGGAGCCGGACGTGTGCCTTTTCGGAATCAGGCTCTGCCGAGGACGAGATCCATGAGATGTTCCTCCTCTGGGCATGCCCGGGTCCCAGATCCTGTTGTGCCTGTGAATAGGCTGCAGGGGGACGGTGAAGACCAGCAACAGCTTTCAGGGCTGCCACCTTCCGTGTGGGACAAGGAGCCGGACGTGTGCCTTTTCGGAAAGAGGCTCTGCCGAGGAAGAGAGCCATGAGATGTTCCTCCTCTCAGCAAGCCCGGGTCCCAGATCCTGTTGTACCTGTGAATAGGCTGCAGGGGGACGGTGAAGACCAGCAACAGCTTTCAGGGCTGCCACCTTCCGTGTGGGACAAGGAGCCGGACGTGTGTCTTTTCGGAATCAGGCTCTGCCGACGACGAGATCCATGAGATGTTCCTCCTCTGGGCATGCCCGTTTCCCATACCCTGTTGTGCCTGTGAATAGGCTGCAGGGGGACGGTGAAGACCAGCAACAGCTTTCAGGGCTGCCACCTTCCGTGTGGGACAAGGAGCCGGACGTGTGCCTTTTCGGAATCAGGCTCTGCCGAGGAAGACAGCCATGAGATGTTCCTCCTCTGGGCAAGCCCGGGTCCCAGATCCTGTTGTACCTGTGAATAGGCTGCAGGGGGACGGTGAAGACCAGCAACAGCTTTCAGGGCTGCCACCTTCCGTGTGGGACAAGGAGCCGGACGTGTGCCTTTTCGGAATCAGGCTCTGCCGAGGACGAGAGCCATGAGATGTTCCTCCTCTCAGCAAGCCCGGGTCCCAGATCCTGTTGTACCTGTGAATAGGCTGCAGGGGGACGGTGAAGACCAGCAACAGCTTTCAGGGCTGCCACCTTCCGTGTGGGACAAGGAGCCGGACGTGTGCCTTTTCGGAATCAGGCTCTGCCGAGGACGAGAGCCATGAGATGTTCCTCCTCTGGGCATGCCCAGGTCCCGAATCCTGTTGTGCCTGTGAATAGGCTGCAGGGGGACGGTGAAGACCAGCAACAGCTTTCAGGGCTGCCACCTTCCGTGTGGGACAAGGAACCGGACGTGTGCCTTTTCGGAATCAGGCTCTGCCGAGGAAGAGATCCATGAGATGTTCCTCCTCTGGGCATGCCCAGGTCCCGAATCCTGTTGTGCCTGTGAATAGGCTGCAGGGGGACGGTGAAAACCAGCAACAGCTTTCAGGGCTGCCACCTTCCGTGTGGGACAAGGAGCCGGACGTGTGCCTTTCCGGAATCAGGCTCTGCCGAGGACGAGAGCCATGAGATGTTCCTCCTCTGGGCAAGCCCGGGTCCCAGATCCTGTTGTGCCTGTGAATAGGCTGCAGGGGGACGGTGAAGACCAGCAACAGCTTTCAGGGCTGCCACCTTCCGTGTGGGACAAGGAGCCGGACATGTGCCTTTCAGGAATCAGACTCTGCCGAGGACGAGAGCCATGAGATGTTACTCCTCCGGGCATGCCCGGGTCCCAGATCCTGTTGTGCCTGTGAATAGGCTGCAGGGGGACGGTGAAGACCAGCAACAGCTTTCAGGGCTGCCACCTTCCGTGTGGGACAAGGAGCCGGACGTGTGCCTTTTCGGAATCAGGCTCTGCCGAGGACGAGAGCCATGAGATGTTCCTCCTCTGGGCAAGCCCGGGTCCCAGATCCTGTTGTACCTATGAATAGGCTGCAGGGGGACGGTGAAGACCAGCAACAGCTTTCAGGGCTGCCACCTTCCGTGTGGGACAAGGAGCCGGACGTGTGCCTTTTCGGAATCAGGCTCTGCCGAGGAAGAGATCCATGAGATGTTCCTCCTCTGGGCATGCCCAGGTCCCGAATCCTGTTGTGCCTGTGAATAGGCTGCAGGGGGACGGTGAAGACCAGCAAGAGCTTTCAGGGCTGCCACCTTCCGTGTGGGACAAGGAGCCGGACGTGTGCCTTTTCGTAATCAGGCTCTGCCGAGGACGAGATCCATGAGAAGTTCCTCCTCTGGGCATGCCCGGGTCCCAGATCCTGTTGTGCCTGTGAATAGGCTGCAGGGGGACGGTGAAGACCAGCAACATCTTTCAGGGCTGCCACCTTCCGTGTGGGACAAGGAGCCGGACGTGTGCCTTTTCGGAATCAGGCTCTGCCGAGGACGAGAGCCATGAGATGTTCCTCCTCTCAGCAAGCCCGGGTCCCAGATCCTGTTGTACCTGTGAATAGGCTGCAGGGGGACGGTGAAGACCAGCAACAGCTTTCAGGGCTGCCACCTTCCGTGTGGGACAAGGAGCCGGACGTGTGTCTTTTCGGAATCAGGCTCTGCCGAGGAAGAGAGCCATGAGATGTTCCTCCTCTCAGCAAGCCCGGGTCCCAGATCCTGTTGTACCTGTGAATAGGCTGCAGGGGGACAGTGAAGACCAGCAACAGCTTTCAGGGCTGCCACCTTCCGTGTGGGACAAGGAGCCGGACGTGTGCCTTTTCGGAATCAGGCTCTGCCGACGACGAGATCCATGAGATGTTCCTCCTCTGGGCATGCCCGTTTCCCATACCCTGTTGTGCCTGTGAATAGGCTGCAGGGGGACGGTGAAGACCAGCAACAGCTTTCAGGGCTGCCACCTTCCGTGTGGGACAAGGAGCCGGACGTGTGCCTTTTCGGAGAGAGGCTCTGCCGAGGAAGACAGCCATGAGATGTTCCTCCTCTGGGCAAGCCCGGGTCCCAGATCCTGTTGTACCTGTGAATAGGCTGCAGGGGGACGGTGAAGACCAGCAACAGCTTTCAGGGCTGCCACCTTCCGTGTGGGACAAGGAGCCGGATGTGTGCCTTTTCGGAATCAGGCTCTGCCGAGGACGAGAGCCATGAGATGTTCCTCCTCTCAGCAAGCCCGGGTCCCAGATCCTGTTGTACCTGTGAATAGGCTGCAGGGGGACGGTGAAGACCAGCAACAGCTTTCAGGGCTGCCACCTTCCGTGTGGGACAAGGAGCAGGACGTGTGCCTTTTCGGAATCAGGCTCTGCCGAGGACGAGATCCATGAGATGTTCCTCCTCTGGGCATGCCCAGGTCCCGAATCCTGTTGTGCCTGTGAATAGGCTGCAGGGGGACGGTGAAGACCAGCAACAGCTTTCAGGGCTGCCACCTTCCGTGTGGGACAAGGAACCGGACGTGTGCCTTTTCGGAATCAGGCTCTGCCGAGGAAGAGATCCATGAGATGTTCCTCCTCTGGGCATGCCCAGGTCCCGAATCCTGTTGTGCCTGTGAATAGGCTGCAGGGGGACGGTGAAAACCAGCAACAGCTTTCAGGGCTGCCACCTTCCGTGTGGGACAAGGAGCCGGACGTGTGCCTTTCCGGAATCAGGCTCTGCCGAGGACGAGAGCCATGAGATGTTCCTCCTCTGGGCAAGCCCGGGTCCCAGATCCTGTTGTGCCTGTGAATAGGCTGCAGGGGGACGGTGAAGACCAGCAACAGCTTTCAGGGCTGCCACCTTCCGTGTGGGACAAGGAGCCGGACATGTGCCTTTCAGGAATCAGACTCTGCCGAGGACGAGAGCCATGAGATGTTCCTCCTCCGGGCATGCCCGGGTCCCAGATCCTGTTGTGCCTGTGAATAGGCTGCAGGGGGACGGTGAAGACCAGCAACAGCTTTCAGGGCTGCCACCTTCCGTGTGGGACAAGGAGCCGGACGTGTGCCTTTTCGGAATCAGGCTCTGCCGAGGACGAGAGCCATGAGATGTTCCTCCTCTGGGCAAGCCCGGGTCCCAGATCCTGTTGTACCTGTGAATAGGCTGCAGGGGGACGGTGAAGACCAGCAACAGCTTTCAGGGCTGCCACCTTCCGTGTGGGACAAGGAGCCGGACGTGTGCCTTTTCGGAATCAGGCTCTGCCGAGGAAGAGATCCATGAGATGTTCCTCCTCTGGGCATGCCCAGGTCCCGAATCCTGTTGTGCCTGTGAATAGGCTGCAGGGGGACGGTGAAGACCAGCAACAGCTTTCAGGGCTGCCACCTTCCGTGTGGGACAAGGAGCCGGACGTGTGCCTTTTCGTAATCAGGCTCTGCCGAGGACGAGATCCATGAGAAGTTCCTCCTCTGGGCATGCCCGGGTCCCAGATCCTGTTGTGCCTGTGAATAGGCTGCAGGGGGACGGTGAAGACCAGCAACATCTTTCAGGGCTGCCACCTTCCGTGTGGGACAAGGAGCCGGACGTGTGCCTTTTCGGAATCAGGCTCTGCCGAGGACGAGAGCCATGAGATGTTCCTCCTCTCAGCAAGCCCGGGTCCCAGATCCTGTTGTACCTGTGAATAGGCTGCAGGGGGACGGTGAAGACCAGCAACAGCTTTCAGGGCTGCCACCTTCCGTGTGGGACAAGGAGCCGGACGTGTGTCTTTTCGGAATCAGGCTCTGCCGAGGAAGAGAGCCATGAGATGTTCCTCCTCTCAGCAAGCCCGGGTCCCAGATCCTGTTGTACCTGTGAATAGGCTGCAGGGGGACAGTGAAGACCAGCAACAGCTTTCAGGGCTGCCACCTTCCGTGTGGGACAAGGAGCCGGACGTGTGCCTTTTCGGAATCAGGCTCTGCCGACGACGAGATCCATGAGATGTTCCTCCTCTGGGCATGCCCGTTTCCCATACCCTGTTGTGCCTGTGAATAGGCTGCAGGGGGACGGTGAAGACCAGCAACAGCTTTCAGGGCTGCCACCTTCCGTGTGGGACAAGGAGCCGGACGTGTGCCTTTTCGGAGAGAGGCTCTGCCGAGGAAGACAGCCATGAGATGTTCCTCCTCTGGGCAAGCCCGGGTCCCAGATCCTGTTGTACCTGTGAATAGGCTGCAGGGGGACGGTGAAGACCAGCAACAGCTTTCAGGGCTGCCACCTTCCGTGTGGGACAAGGAGCCGGATGTGTGCCTTTTCGGAATCAGGCTCTGCCGAGGACGAGAGCCATGAGATGTTCCTCCTCTCAGCAAGCCCGGGTCCCAGATCCTGTTGTACCTGTGAATAGGCTGCAGGGGGACGGTGAAGACCAGCAACAGCTTTCAGGGCTGCCACCTTCCGTGTGGGACAAGGAGCAGGACGTGTGCCTTTTCGGAATCAGGCTCTGCCGAGGACGAGATCCATGAGATGTTCCTCCTCTGGGCATGCCCAGGTCCCGAATCCTGTTGTGCCTGTGAATAGGCTGCAGGGGGACGGTGAAGACCAGCAACAGCTTTCAGGGCTGCCACCTTCCGTGTGGGACAAGGAACCGGACGTGTGCCTTTTCGGAATCAGGCTCTGCCGAGGAAGAGATCCATGAGGTGTTCCTCCTCTGGGCATGCCCAGGTCCCGAATCCTGTTGTGCCTGTGAATAGGCTGCAGGGGGACGGTGAAAACCAGCAACAGCTTTCAGGGCTGCCACCTTCCGTGTGGGACAAGGAGCCGGACGTGTGCCTTTCCGGAATCAGGCTCTGCCGAGGACGAGAGCCATGAGATGTTCCTCCTCTGGGCAAGCCCGGGTCCCAGATCCTGTTGTGCCTGTGAATAGGCTGCAGGGGGACGGTGAAGACCAGCAACAGCTTTCAGGGCTGCCACCTTCCGTGTGGGACAAGGAGCCGGACATGTGCCTTTCAGGAATCAGACTCTGCCGAGGACGAGAGCCATGAGATGTTACTCCTCCGGGCATGCCCGGGTCCCAGATCCTGTTGTGCCTGTGAATAGGCTGCAGGGGGACGGTGAAGACCAGCAACAGCTTTCAGGGCTGCCACCTTCCGTGTGGGACAAGGAGCCGGACGTGTGCCTTTTCGGAATCAGGCTCTGCCGAGGACGAGAGCCATGAGATGTTCCTCCTCTGGGCAAGCCCGGGTCCCAGATCCTGTTGTACCTGTGAATAGGCTGCAGGGGGACGGTGAAGACCAGCAACAGCTTTCAGGGCTGCCACCTTCCGTGTGGGACAAGGAGCCGGACGTGTGCCTTTTCGGAATCAGGCTCTGCCGAGGAAGAGATCCATGAGATGTTCCTCCTCTGGGCATGCCCAGGTCCCGAATCCTGTTGTGCCTGTGAATAGGCTGCAGGGGGACGGTGAAGACCAGCAACAGCTTTCAGGGCTGCCACCTTCCGTGTGGGACAAGGAGCCGGACGTGTGCCTTTTCGTAATCAGGCTCTGCCGAGGACGAGATCCATGAGAAGTTCCTCCTCTGGGCATGCCCGGGTCCCAGATCCTGTTTTGCCTGTGAATAGGCTGCAGGGGGACGGTGAAGACCAGCAACATCTTTCAGGGCTGCCACCTTCCGTGTGGGACAAGGAGCCGGACGTGTGCCTTTTCGGAATCAGGCTCTGCCGAGGACGAGAGCCATGAGATGTTCCTCCTCTCAGCAAGCCCGGGTCCCAGATCCTGTTGTACCTGTGAATAGGCTGCAGGGGGACGGTGAAGACCAGCAACAGCTTTCAGGGCTGCCACCTTCCGTGTGGGACAAGGAGCCGGACGTGTGTCTTTTCGGAATCAGGCTCTGCCGAGGACGAGATCCATGAGATATTCCTCCTCTGGGCATGCCCGGGTCCCAGATCCTGTTGTGCCTGTGAATAGGCTGCAGGGGGACGGTGAAGACCAGCAACAGCTTTCAGGGCTGCCACCTTCCGTGTGGGCCAAGGAGCCGGACGTGTGCCTTTTCGGAATCAGGCTCTGCCGAGGATGAGAGCCATGAGATGTTCCTCCTCTGGGCAAGCCCGGGTCCCAGATCCTGTTGTGCCTGTGAATAGGCTGCAGGGGGACGGTGAAGACCAGCAACAGCTTTCAGGGCTGCCAACTTCCGTGTGGGACAAGGAGCCGGACGTGTGCCTTTTCGGAATCAGGCTCTGCCGAGGACGAGAGCCATGAGATGTTCCTCCTCTGGGCAAGCCCAGGTCCCAGATCCTGTTGTGCCTGTGAATAGGCTGCAGGGGGACGGTGAAGACCAGCAACAGCTTTCAGGGCTGCCAACTTCCGTGTGGGACAAGGAGCCGGACGTGTGCCTTTTCGGAATCAGGCTCTGCCGAGGACGAGAGCCATGAGATGTTCCTCCTCTGGGCAAGCCCGGGTCCCAGATCCTGTTGTGCCTGTGAATAGGCTGCAGGGGGACGGTGAAGACCAGCAACAGCTTTCAGGGCTGCCACCTTCCGTGTGGGACAAGGAGCCGGACGTGTGTCTTTTCGGAATCAGGCTCTGCCGAGGACGAGATCCATGAGATATTCCTCCTCTGGGCATGCCCGGGTCCCAGATCCTGTTGTGCCTGTGAATAGGCTGCAGGGGGACGGTGAAGACCAGCAACAGCTTTCAGGGCTGCCACCTTCCGTGTGGGCCAAGGAGCCGGACGTGTGCCTTTTCGGAATCAGGCTCTGCCGAGGATGAGAGCCATGAGATGTTCCTCCTCTGGGCAAGCCCGGGTCCCAGATCCTGTTGTGCCTGTGAATAGGCTGCAGGGGGACGGTGAAGACCAGCAACAGCTTTCAGGGCTGCCAACTTCCGTGTGGGACAAGGAGCCGGACGTGTGCCTTTTCGGAATCAGGCTCTGCCGAGGACGAGAGCCATGAGATGTTCCTCCTCTGGGCAAGCCCAGGTCCCAGATCCTGTTGTGCCTGTGAATAGGCTGCAGGGGGACGGTGAAGACCAGCAACAGCTTTCAGGGCTGCCAACTTCCGTGTGGGACAAGGAGCCGGACGTGTGCCTTTTCGGAATCAGGCTCTGCCGAGGACGAGAGCCATGAGATGTTCCTCCTCTGGGCAAGCCCGGGTCCCAGATCCTGTTGTGCCTGTGAATAGGCTGCAGGGGGACGGTGAAGACCAGCAACAGCTTTCAGGGCTGCCACCTTCCGTGTGGGACAAGGAGCCGGACGTGTGTCTTTTCGGAATCAGGCTCTGCCGAGGACGAGATCCATGAGATATTCCTCCTCTGGGCATGCCCGGGTCCCAGATCCTGTTGTGCCTGTGAATAGGCTGCAGGGGGACGGTGAAGACCAGCAACAGCTTTCAGGGCTGCCACCTTCCGTGTGGGCCAAGGAGCCGGACGTGTGCCTTTTCGGAATCAGGCTCTGCCGAGGATGAGAGCCATGAGATGTTCCTCCTCTGGGCAAGCCCGGGTCCCAGATCCTGTTGTGCCTGTGAATAGGCTGCAGGGGGACGGTGAAGACCAGCAACAGCTTTCAGGGCTGCCAACTTCCGTGTGGGACAAGGAGCCGGACGTGTGCCTTTTCGGAATCAGGCTCTGCCGAGGACGAGAGCCATGAGATGTTCCTCCTCTGGGCAAGCCCAGGTCCCAGATCCTGTTGTGCCTGTGAATAGGCTGCAGGGGGACGGTGAAGACCAGCAACAGCTTTCAGGGCTGCCAACTTCCGTGTGGGACAAGGAGCCGGACGTGTGCCTTTTCGGAATCAGGCTCTGCCGAGGACGAGAGCCATGAGATGTTCCTCCTCTGGGCAAGCCCGGGTCCCAGATCCTGTTGTGCCTGTGAATAGGCTGCAGGGGGACGGTGAAGACCAGCAACAGCTTTCAGGGCTGCCACCTTCCGTGTGGGACAAGGAGCCGGACGTGTGTCTTTTCGGAATCAGGCTCTGCCGAGGACGAGAGCCATGAGATGTTCCTCCTCTGGGCAAGCCCGGGTCCCAGATCCTGTTGTGCCTGTGAATAGGCTGCAGGGGGACGGTGAAGACCAGCAACAGCTTTCAGGGCTGCCACCTTCCGTGTGGGACAAGGAGCTGGACGTGTGCCTTTTCGGAATCAGGCTCTGCCGAGGACGAGATCCATGAGATGTTCCTCCTCTGGGCATGCCCGGGTCCCAGATACTGTTGTGCCTGTGAATAGGCTGCAGAGGGACGGTGAAGACCAGCAACAGCTTTCAGGGCTGCCACCTTCCGTGTGGGACAAGGAGCCGGACGTGTGCCTTTTCGGAATCAGGCTCTGCCGAGGACGAGAGCCATGAGATGTTCCTCCTCTGGGCAAGCCCGGGTCCCAGATCCTGTTGTACCTGTGAATAGGCTGCAGGGGGACGGTGAAGACCAGCAACAGCTTTCAGGGCTGCCACCTTCCGTGTGGGACAAGGAGCCGGACGTGTGCCTTTTCGGAATCAGGCTCTGCCGAGGACGAGAGCCATGAGATGTTCCTCCTCTCAGCAAGCCCGGGTCCCAGATCCTGTTGTGCCTGTTTATAGGCTGCATGCGGACGGTGAAGACCAGCAACAGCTTTCAGGGCTGCCACCTTCCGTGTGGGACAAGGAGCCGGACGTGTGTCTTTTCGGAATCAGGCTCTGCCGAGGACGAGAGCCATGAGATGTTCCTCCTCTGGGCAAGCCCGGGTCCCAGATCCTGTTGTGCCTGTGAATAGGCTGCAGGGGGACGGTGAAGACCAGCAACAGCTTTCAGGGCTGCCACCTTCCGTGTGGGACAAGGAGCCGGACGTGTGCCTTTTCGGAATCAGGCTCTGCCGAGGACGAGATCCATGAGATGTTCCTCCTCTGGGCATGCCCGGGTCCCAGATCCTGTTGTGCCTGTGAATAGGCTGCAGGGGGACGGTGAAGACCAGCAACAGCTTTCAGGGCTGCCACCTTCCGTGTGGGACAAGGAGCCGGACGTGTGCCTTTTCGGAATCAGGCTCTGCCGAGGACGAGAGCCATGAGATGTTCCTCCTCTGGGCAAGCCCGGGTCCCAGATCCTGTTGTACCTGTGAATAGGCTGCAGGGGGACGGTGAAGACCAGCAACAGCTTTCAGGGCTGCCACCTTCCGTGTGGGACAAGGAGCCGGACGTGTGCCTTTTCGGAATCAGGCTCTGCCGAGGAAGAGATCCATGAGATGTTCCTCCTCTGGGCATGCCCAGGTCCCGAATCCTGTTGTGCCTGTGAATAGGCTGCAGGGGGACGGTGAAGACCAGCAACAGCTTTCAGGGCTGCCACCTTCCGTGTGGGACAAGGAGCCGGACGTGTGCCTTTTCGTAATCAGGCTCTGCCGAGGACGAGATCCATGAGAAGTTCCTCCTCTGGGCATGCCCGGGTCCCAGATCCTGTTGTGCCTGTGAATAGGCTGCAGGGGGACGGTGAAGACCAGCAACATCTTTCAGGGCTGCCACCTTCCGTGTGGGACAAGGAGCCGGACGTGTGCCTTTTCGGAATCAGGCTCTGCCGAGGACGAGAGCCATGAGATGTTCCTCCTCTGGGCATGCCCGGGTCCTGAATCCTGTTGTGCCTCTGAATAGGATGCAGGGGGACGGTGAAGACCAGCAACAGCTTTCAGGGCTGCCACCTTCCGTGTGGGACAAGGAGCCGGACATGTGCCTTTCAGGAATCAGACTCTGCCGAGGACGAGAGCCATGAGATATTACTCCTCCGGGCATGCCCGGGTCCCAGATCCTGTTGTGCCTGTGAATAGGCTGCAGGGGGACGGTGAAGACCAGCAACAGCTTTCAGGGCTGCCATCTTCCGTGTGGGACAAGGAGCCGGACGTGTGCCTTTTCGGAATCAGGCTCTGCCGAGGATGAGAGCCATGAGATGTTCCTCCTCTGGGCAAGCCCGGGTCCCAGATCCTGTTGTGCCTGTGAATAGGCTGCAGGGGGACGGTGAAGACCAGCAACAGCTTTCAGGGCTGCCAACTTCCGTGTGGGACAAGGAGCCGGACGTGTGCCTTTTCGGAATCAGGCTCTGCCGAGGACGAGAGCCATGAGATGTTCCTCCTCTGGGCAAGCCCAGGTCCCAGATCCTGTTGTGCCTGTGAATAGGCTGCAGGGGGACGGTGAAGACCAGCAACAGCTTTCAGGGCTGCCAACTTCCGTGTGGGACAAGGAGCCGGACGTGTGCCTTTTCGGAATCAGGCTCTGCCGAGGACGAGAGCCATGAGATGTTCCTCCTCTGGGCAAGCCCGGGTCCCAGATCCTGTTGTGCCTGTGAATAGGCTGCAGGGGGACGGTGAAGACCAGCAACAGCTTTCAGGGCTGCCACCTTCCGTGTGGGACAAGGAGCCGGACGTGTGTCTTTTCGGAATCAGGCTCTGCCGAGGACGAGAGCCATGAGATGTTCCTCCTCTGGGCAAGCCCGGGTCCCAGATCCTGTTGTGCCTGTGAATAGGCTGCAGGGGGACGGTGAAGACCAGCAACAGCTTTCAGGGCTGCCACCTTCCGTGTGGGACAAGGAGCTGGACGTGTGCCTTTTCGGAATCAGGCTCTGCCGAGGACGAGATCCATGAGATGTTCCTCCTCTGGGCATGCCCGGGTCCCAGATACTGTTGTGCCTGTGAATAGGCTGCAGAGGGACGGTGAAGACCAGCAACAGCTTTCAGGGCTGCCACCTTCCGTGTGGGACAAGGAGCCGGACGTGTGCCTTTTCGGAATCAGGCTCTGCCGAGGACGAGAGCCATGAGATGTTCCTCCTCTCAGCAAGCCCGGGTCCCAGATCCTGTTGTGCCTGTTTATAGGCTGCATGCGGACGGTGAAGACCAGCAACAGCTTTCAGGGCTGCCACCTTCCGTGTGGGACAAGGAGCCGGACGTGTGTCTTTTCGGAATCAGGCTCTGCCGAGGACGAGAGCCATGAGATGTTCCTCCTCTGGGCAAGCCCGGGTCCCAGATCCTGTTGTGCCTGTGAATAGGCTGCAGGGGGACGGTGAAGACCAGCAACAGCTTTCAGGGCTGCCACCTTCCGTGTGGGACAAGGAGCCGGACGTGTGCCTTTTCGGAATCAGGCTCTGCCGAGGACGAGATCCATGAGATGTTCCTCCTCTGGGCATGCCCGGGTCCCAGATCCTGTTGTGCCTGTGAATAGGCTGCAGGGGGACGGTGAAGACCAGCAACAGCTTTCAGGGCTGCCACCTTCCGTGTGGGACAAGGAGCCGGACGTGTGCCTTTTCGGAAAGAGGCTCTGCCGAGGAAGAGAGCCATGAGATGTTCCTCCTCTCAGCAAGCCCGGGTCCCAGATCCTGTTGTACCTGTGAATAGGCTGCAGGGGGACGGTGAAGACCAGCAACAGCTTTCAGGGCTGCCACCTTCCGTGTGGGACAAGGAGCCGGACGTGTGCCTTTTCGTAATCAGGCTCTGCCGAGGACGAGATCCATGAGAAGTTCCTCCTCTGGGCATGCCCGGGTCCCAGATCCTGTTGTGCCTGTGAATAGGCTGCAGGGGGACGGTGAAGACCAGCAACATCTTTCAGGGCTGCCACCTTCCGTGTGGGACAAGGAGCCGGACGTGTGCCTTTTCGGAATCAGGCTCTGCCGAGGACGAGAGCCATGAGATGTTCCTCCTCTCAGCAAGCCCGGGTCCCAGATCCTGTTGTACCTGTGAATAGGCTGCAGGGGGACGGTGAAGACCAGCAACAGCTTTCAGGGCTGCCACCTTCCGTGTGGGACAAGGAGCCGGACGTGTGTCTTTTCGGAATCAGGCTCTGCCGAGGACGAGATCCATGAGATATTCCTCCTCTGGGCATGCCCGGGTCCCAGATCCTGTTGTGCCTGTGAATAGGCTGCAGGGGGACGGTGAAGACCAGCAACAGCTTTCAGGGCTGCCACCTTCCGTGTGGGCCAAGGAGCCGGACGTGTGCCTTTTCGGAATCAGGCTCTGCCGAGGATGAGAGCCATGAGATGTTCCTCCTCTGGGCAAGCCCGGGTCCCAGATCCTGTTGTGCCTGTGAATAGGCTGCAGGGGGACGGTGAAGACCAGCAACAGCTTTCAGGGCTGCCAACTTCCGTGTGGGACAAGGAGCCGGACGTGTGCCTTTTCGGAATCAGGCTCTGCCGAGGACGAGAGCCATGAGATGTTCCTCCTCTGGGCAAGCCCAGGTCCCAGATCCTGTTGTGCCTGTGAATAGGCTGCAGGGGGACGGTGAAGACCAGCAACAGCTTTCAGGGCTGCCAACTTCCGTGTGGGACAAGGAGCCGGACGTGTGCCTTTTCGGAATCAGGCTCTGCCGAGGACGAGAGCCATGAGATGTTCCTCCTCTGGGCAAGCCCGGGTCCCAGATCCTGTTGTGCCTGTGAATAGGCTGCAGGGGGACGGTGAAGACCAGCAACAGCTTTCAGGGCTGCCACCTTCCGTGTGGGACAAGGAGCCGGACGTGTGTCTTTTCGGAATCAGGCTCTGCCGAGGACGAGAGCCATGAGATGTTCCTCCTCTGGGCAAGCCCGGGTCCCAGATCCTGTTGTGCCTGTGAATAGGCTGCAGGGGGACGGTGAAGACCAGCAACAGCTTTCAGGGCTGCCACCTTCCGTGTGGGACAAGGAGCTGGACGTGTGCCTTTTCGGAATCAGGCTCTGCCGAGGACGAGATCCATGAGATGTTCCTCCTCTGGGCATGCCCGGGTCCCAGATACTGTTGTGCCTGTGAATAGGCTGCAGAGGGACGGTGAAGACCAGCAACAGCTTTCAGGGCTGCCACCTTCCGTGTGGGACAAGGAGCCGGACGTGTGCCTTTTCGGAATCAGGCTCTGCCGAGGACGAGAGCCATGAGATGTTCCTCCTCTGGGCAAGCCCGGGTCCCAGATCCTGTTGTACCTGTGAATAGGCTGCAGGGGGACGGTGAAGACCAGCAACAGCTTTCAGGGCTGCCACCTTCCGTGTGGGACAAGGAGCCGGACGTGTGCCTTTTCGGAATCAGGCTCTGCCGAGGACGAGAGCCATGAGATGTTCCTCCTCTCAGCAAGCCCGGGTCCCAGATCCTGTTGTGCCTGTTTATAGGCTGCATGCGGACGGTGAAGACCAGCAACAGCTTTCAGGGCTGCCACCTTCCGTGTGGGACAAGGAGCCGGACGTGTGTCTTTTCGGAATCAGGCTCTGCCGAGGACGAGAGCCATGAGATGTTCCTCCTCTGGGCAAGCCCGGGTCCCAGATCCTGTTGTGCCTGTGAATAGGCTGCAGGGGGACGGTGAAGACCAGCAACAGCTTTCAGGGCTGCCACCTTCCGTGTGGGACAAGGAGCCGGACGTGTGCCTTTTCGGAATCAGGCTCTGCCGAGGACGAGATCCATGAGATGTTCCTCCTCTGGGCATGCCCGGGTCCCAGATCCTGTTGTGCCTGTGAATAGGCTGCAGGGGGACGGTGAAGACCAGCAACAGCTTTCAGGGCTGCCACCTTCCGTGTGGGACAAGGAGCCGGACGTGTGCCTTTTCGGAATCAGGCTCTGCCGAGGACGAGAGCCATGAGATGTTCCTCCTCTGGGCAAGCCCGGGTCCCAGATCCTGTTGTACCTGTGAATAGGCTGCAGGGGGACGGTGAAGACCAGCAACAGCTTTCAGGGCTGCCACCTTCCGTGTGGGACAAGGAGCCGGACGTGTGCCTTTTCGGAATCAGGCTCTGCCGAGGAAGAGATCCATGAGATGTTCCTCCTCTGGGCATGCCCAGGTCCCGAATCCTGTTGTGCCTGTGAATAGGCTGCAGGGGGACGGTGAAGACCAGCAACAGCTTTCAGGGCTGCCACCTTCCGTGTGGGACAAGGAGCCGGACGTGTGCCTTTTCGTAATCAGGCTCTGCCGAGGACGAGATCCATGAGAAGTTCCTCCTCTGGGCATGCCCGGGTCCCAGATCCTGTTGTGCCTGTGAATAGGCTGCAGGGGGACGGTGAAGACCAGCAACATCTTTCAGGGCTGCCACCTTCCGTGTGGGACAAGGAGCCGGACGTGTGCCTTTTCGGAATCAGGCTCTGCCGAGGACGAGAGCCATGAGATGTTCCTCCTCTGGGCATGCCCGGGTCCTGAATCCTGTTGTGCCTCTGAATAGGATGCAGGGGGACGGTGAAGACCAGCAACAGCTTTCAGGGCTGCCACCTTCCGTGTGGGACAAGGAGCCGGACATGTGCCTTTCAGGAATCAGACTCTGCCGAGGACGAGAGCCATGAGATATTACTCCTCCGGGCATGCCCGGGTCCCAGATCCTGTTGTGCCTGTGAATAGGCTGCAGGGGGACGGTGAAGACCAGCAACAGCTTTCAGGGCTGCCATCTTCCGTGTGGGACAAGGAGCCGGACGTGTGCCTTTTCGGAATCAGGCTCTGCCGAGGATGAGAGCCATGAGATGTTCCTCCTCTGGGCAAGCCCGGGTCCCAGATCCTGTTGTGCCTGTGAATAGGCTGCAGGGGGACGGTGAAGACCAGCAACAGCTTTCAGGGCTGCCAACTTCCGTGTGGGACAAGGAGCCGGACGTGTGCCTTTTCGGAATCAGGCTCTGCCGAGGACGAGAGCCATGAGATGTTCCTCCTCTGGGCAAGCCCAGGTCCCAGATCCTGTTGTGCCTGTGAATAGGCTGCAGGGGGACGGTGAAGACCAGCAACAGCTTTCAGGGCTGCCAACTTCCGTGTGGGACAAGGAGCCGGACGTGTGCCTTTTCGGAATCAGGCTCTGCCGAGGACGAGAGCCATGAGATGTTCCTCCTCTGGGCAAGCCCGGGTCCCAGATCCTGTTGTGCCTGTGAATAGGCTGCAGGGGGACGGTGAAGACCAGCAACAGCTTTCAGGGCTGCCACCTTCCGTGTGGGACAAGGAGCCGGACGTGTGTCTTTTCGGAATCAGGCTCTGCCGAGGACGAGAGCCATGAGATGTTCCTCCTCTGGGCAAGCCCGGGTCCCAGATCCTGTTGTGCCTGTGAATAGGCTGCAGGGGGACGGTGAAGACCAGCAACAGCTTTCAGGGCTGCCACCTTCCGTGTGGGACAAGGAGCTGGACGTGTGCCTTTTCGGAATCAGGCTCTGCCGAGGACGAGATCCATGAGATGTTCCTCCTCTGGGCATGCCCGGGTCCCAGATACTGTTGTGCCTGTGAATAGGCTGCAGAGGGACGGTGAAGACCAGCAACAGCTTTCAGGGCTGCCACCTTCCGTGTGGGACAAGGAGCCGGACGTGTGCCTTTTCGGAATCAGGCTCTGCCGAGGACGAGAGCCATGAGATGTTCCTCCTCTGGGCAAGCCCGGGTCCCAGATCCTGTTGTACCTGTGAATAGGCTGCAGGGGGACGGTGAAGACCAGCAACAGCTTTCAGGGCTGCCACCTTCCGTGTGGGACAAGGAGCCGGACGTGTGCCTTTTCGGAATCAGGCTCTGCCGAGGACGAGAGCCATGAGATGTTCCTCCTCTCAGCAAGCCCGGGTCCCAGATCCTGTTGTGCCTGTTTATAGGCTGCATGCGGACGGTGAAGACCAGCAACAGCTTTCAGGGCTGCCACCTTCCGTGTGGGACAAGGAGCCGGACGTGTGTCTTTTCGGAATCAGGCTCTGCCGAGGACGAGAGCCATGAGATGTTCCTCCTCTGGGCAAGCCCGGGTCCCAGATCCTGTTGTGCCTGTGAATAGGCTGCAGGGGGACGGTGAAGACCAGCAACAGCTTTCAGGGCTGCCACCTTCCGTGTGGGACAAGGAGCCGGACGTGTGCCTTTTCGGAATCAGGCTCTGCCGAGGACGAGATCCATGAGATGTTCCTCCTCTGGGCATGCCCGGGTCCCAGATCCTGTTGTGCCTGTGAATAGGCTGCAGGGGGACGGTGAAGACCAGCAACAGCTTTCAGGGCTGCCACCTTCCGTGTGGGACAAGGAGCCGGACGTGTGCCTTTTCGGAAAGAGGCTCTGCCGAGGAAGAGAGCCATGAGATGTTCCTCCTCTCAGCAAGCCCGGGTCCCAGATCCTGTTGTACCTGTGAATAGGCTGCAGGGGGACGGTGAAGACCAGCAACAGCTTTCAGGGCTGCCACCTTCCGTGTGGGACAAGGAGCCGGACGTGTGCCTTTTCGGAATCAGGCTCTGCCGACGACGAGATCCATGAGATGTTCCTCCTCTGGGCATGCCCGTTTCCCATACCCTGTTGTGCCTGTGAATAGGCTGCAGGGGGACGGTGAAGACCAGCAACAGCTTTCAGGGCTGCCACCTTCCGTGTGGGACAAGGAGCCGGACGTGTGCCTTTTCGGAAAGAGGCTCTGCCGAGGAAGACAGCCATGAGATGTTCCTCCTCTGGGCAAGCCCGGGTCCCAGATCCTGTTGTACCTGTGAATAGGCTGCAGGGGGACGGTGAAGACCAGCAACAGCTTTCAGGGCTGCCACCTTCCGTGTGGGACAAGGAGCCGGACGTGTGCCTTTTCGGAATCAGGCTCTGCCGAGGACGAGAGCCATGAGATGTTCCTCCTCTCAGCAAGCCCGGGTCCCAGATCCTGTTGTGCCTGTGAATAGGCTGCAGGGGGACGGTGAAGACCAGCAACAGCTTTCAGGGCTGCCACCTTCCGTGTGGGACAAGGAGCCGGACGTGTGCCTTTTCGGAATCAGGCTCTGCCGAGGAAGAGATCCATGAGATGTTCCTCCTCTGGGCATGCCCAGGTCCCGAATCCTGTTGTGCCTGTGAATAGGCTGCAGGGGGACGGTGAAGACCAGCAACAGCTTTCAGGGCTGCCACCTTCCGTGTGGGACAAGGAGCTGGACGTGTGCCTTTTCGGAATCAGGCTCTGCCGAGGACGAGAGCCATGAGATGTTCCTCCTCTGGGCATGCCCGGGTCCCAGATACTGTTGTGCCTGTGAATAGGCTGCAGAGGGACGGTGAAGACCAGCAACAGCTTTCAGGGCTGCCACCTTCCGTGTGGGACAAGGAGCCGGACGTGTGCCTTTTCGGAATCAGGCTCTGCCGAGGACGAGAGCCATGAGATGTTCCTCCTCTGGGCAAGCCCGGGTCCCAGATCCTGTTGTACCTGTGAATAGGCTGCAGGGGGACGGTGAAGACCAGCAACAGCTTTCAGGGCTGCCACCTTCCGTGTGGGACAAGGAGCCGGACGTGTGCCTTTTCGGAATCAGGCTCTGCCGAGGACGAGAGCCATGAGATGTTCCTCCTCTCAGCAAGCCCGGGTCCCAGATCCTGTTGTGCCTGTTTATAGGCTGCATGCGGACGGTGAAGACCAGCAACAGCTTTCAGGGCTGCCACCTTCCGTGTGGGACAAGGAGCCGGACGTGTGTCTTTTCGGAATCAGGCTCTGCCGAGGACGAGAGCCATGAGATGTTCCTCCTCTGGGCAAGCCCGGGTCCCAGATCCTGTTGTGCCTGTGAATAGGCTGCAGGGGGACGGTGAAGACCAGCAACAGCTTTCAGGGCTGCCACCTTCCGTGTGGGACAAGGAGCCGGACGTGTGCCTTTTCGGAATCAGGCTCTGCCGAGGACGAGATCCATGAGATGTTCCTCCTCTGGGCATGCCCGGGTCCCAGATCCTGTTGTGCCTGTGAATAGGCTGCAGGGGGACGGTGAAGACCAGCAACAGCTTTCAGGGCTGCCACCTTCCGTGTGGGACAAGGAGCCGGACGTGTGCCTTTTCGGAAAGAGGCTCTGCCGAGGAAGAGAGCCATGAGATGTTCCTCCTCTCAGCAAGCCCGGGTCCCAGATCCTGTTGTACCTGTGAATAGGCTGCAGGGGGACGGTGAAGACCAGCAACAGCTTTCAGGGCTGCCACCTTCCGTGTGGGACAAGGAGCCGGACGTGTGCCTTTTCGGAATCAGGCTCTGCCGACGACGAGATCCATGAGATGTTCCTCCTCTGGGCATGCCCGTTTCCCATACCCTGTTGTGCCTGTGAATAGGCTGCAGGGGGACGGTGAAGACCAGCAACAGCTTTCAGGGCTGCCACCTTCCGTGTGGGACAAGGAGCCGGACGTGTGCCTTTCCAGAATAAGACTCTGCCGAGGACGAGAGCCATGAGATGTTCCTCCTCTGGGCAAGCCCGGGTCCCAGATCCTGTTGTACCTGTGAATAGGCTGCAGGGGGACGGTGAAGACCAGCAACAGCTTTCAGGGCTGCCACCTTCCGTGTGGGACAAGGAGCCGGACGTGTGCCTTTTCGGAATCAGGCTCTGCCGAGGACGAGAGCCATGAGATGTTCCTCCTCTGGGCAAGCCCGGGTCCCAGATCCTGTTGTACCTGTGAATAGGCTGCAGGGGGACGGTGAAGACCAGCAACAGCTTTCAGGGCTGCCACCTTCCGTGTGGGACAAGGAGCCGGACGTGTGCCTTTTCGGAATCAGGCTCTGCCGAGGAAGAGATCCATGAGATGTTCCTCCTCTGGGCATGCCCAGGTCCCGAATCCTGTTGTGCCTGTGAATAGGCTGCAGGGGGACGGTGAAGACCAGCAACAGCTTTCAGGGCTGCCACCTTCCGTGTGGGACAAGGAACCGGACGTGTGCCTTTTCGGAATCAGGCTCTGCCGAGGAAGAGATCCATGAGATGTTCCTCCTCTGGGCATGCCCAGGTCCCGAATCCTGTTGTGCCTGTGAATAGGCTGCAGGGGGACGGTGAAAACCAGCAACAGCTTTCAGGGCTGCCACCTTCCGTGTGGGACAAGGAGCCGGACGTGTGCCTTTTCGGAATCAGGCTCTGCCGAGGACGAGAGCCATGAGATGTTCCTCCTCTGGGCATGCCCAGGTCCCGAATCCTGTTGTGCCTGTGAATAGGCTGCAGGGGGACTGTGAAGACCAGCAACAGCTTTCAGGGCTGCCACCTTCCGTGTGGGACAAGGAGCCGGACGTGTGCCTTTTCGGAATCAGGCTCTGCCGAGGACGAGAGCCATGAGATGTTCCTCCTCTGGGCAAGCCCGGGTCCCAGATCCTGTTGTACCTGTGAATAGGCTGCAGGGGGACGGTGAAGACCAGCAACAGCTTTCAGGGCTGCCACCTTCCGTGTGGGACAAGGAGCCGGACGTGTGCCTTTTCGGAATCAGGCTCTGCCGAGGACGAGAGCCATGAGATGTTCCTCCTCTGGGCATGCCTGGGTCCTGAATCCTGTTGTGCCTCTGAATAGGATGCAGGGGGACGGTGAAGACCAGCAACAGCTTTCAGGGCTGCCACCTTCCGTGTGGGACAAGGAGCCGGACATGTGCCTTTCAGGAATCAGACTCTGCCGAGGACGAGAGCCATGAGATATTACTCCTCCGGGCATGCCCGGGTCCCAGATCCTGTTGTGCCTGTGAATAGGCTGCAGGGGGACGGTGAAGACCAGCAACAGCTTTCAGGGCTGCCATCTTCCGTGTGGGACAAGGAGCCGGACGTGTGCCTTTTCGGAATCAGGCTCTGCCGAGGATGAGAGCCATGAGATGTTCCTCCTCTGGGCAAGCCCGGGTCCCAGATCCTGTTGTGCCTGTGAATAGGCTGCAGGGGGACGGTGAAGACCAGCAACAGCTTTCAGGGCTGCCAACTTCCGTGTGGTACAAGGAGCCGGACGTGTGCCTTTTCGGAATCAGGCTCTGCCGAGGACGAGAGCCATGAGATGTTCCTCCTCTGGGCAAGCCCAGGTCCCAGATCCTGTTGTGCCTGTGAATAGGCTGCAGGGGGACGGTGAAGACCAGCAACAGCTTTCAGGGCTGCCAACTTCCGTGTGGGACAAGGAACCGGACGTGTGCCTTTTCGGAATCAGGCTCTGCCGAGGAAGAGATCCATGAGATGTTCCTCCTCTGGGCATGCCCAGGTCCCGAATCCTGTTGTGCCTGTGAATAGGCTGCAGGGGGACGGTGAAAACCAGCAACAGCTTTCAGGGCTGCCACCTTCCGTGTGGGACAAGGAGCCGGACGTGTGCCTTTTCGGAATCAGGCTCTGCCGAGGACGAGAGCCATGAGATGTTCCTCCTCTGGGCATGCCCAGGTCCCGAATCCTGTTGTGCCTGTGAATAGGCTGCAGGGGGACTGTGAAGACCAGCAACAGCTTTCAGGGCTGCCACCTTCCGTGTGGGACAAGGAGCCGGACGTGTGCCTTTTCGGAATCAGGCTCTGCCGAGGACGAGAGCCATGAGATGTTCCTCCTCTGGGCAAGCCCGGGTCCCAGATCCTGTTGTACCTGTGAATAGGCTGCAGGGGGACGGTGAAGACCAGCAACAGCTTTCAGGGCTGCCACCTTCCGTGTGGGACAAGGAGCCGGACGTGTGCCTTTTCGGAATCAGGCTCTGCCGAGGACGAGAGCCATGAGATGTTCCTCCTCTGGGCATGCCTGGGTCCTGAATCCTGTTGTGCCTCTGAATAGGATGCAGGGGGACGGTGAAGACCAGCAACAGCTTTCAGGGCTGCCACCTTCCGTGTGGGACAAGGAGCCGGACATGTGCCTTTCAGGAATCAGACTCTGCCGAGGACGAGAGCCATGAGATATTACTCCTCCGGGCATGCCCGGAGTCCCAGATCCTGTTGTGCCTGTGATAGGCTGCAGGGGGACGGTGAAGACCAGCAACAGCTTTCAGGGCTGCCATCTTCCGTGTGGGACAAGGAGCCGGACGTGTGCCTTTTCGGAATCAGGCTCTGCCGAGGATGAGAGCCATGAGATGTTCCTCCTCTGGGCAAGCCCGGGTCCCAGATCCTGTTGTGCCTGTGAATAGGCTGCAGGGGGACGGTGAAGACCAGCAACAGCTTTCAGGGCTGCCAACTTCCGTGTGGTACAAGGAGCCGGACGTGTGCCTTTTCGGAATCAGGCTCTGCCGAGGACGAGAGCCATGAGATGTTCCTCCTCTGGGCAAGCCCAGGTCCCAGATCCTGTTGTGCCTGTGAATAGGCTGCAGGGGGACGGTGAAGACCAGCAACAGCTTTCAGGGCTGCCAACTTCCGTGTGGGACAAGGAACCGGACGTGTGCCTTTTCGGAATCAGGCTCTGCCGAGGACGAGAGCCATGAGATGTTCCTCCTCTGGGCAAGCCCGGGTCCCAGATCCTGTTGTACCTGTGAATAGGCTGCAGGGGGACGGTGAAGACCAGCAACAGCTTTCAGGGCTGCCACCTTCCGTGTGGGACAAGGAGCCGGACGTGTGCCTTTTCGGAATCAGGCTCTGCCGAGGACGAGAGCCATGAGATGTTCCTCCTCCGGGCATGCCCAGGTCCCGAATCCTGTTGTGCCTGTGAATAGGCTGCAGGGGGACGGTGAAGACCAGCAACAGCTTTCAGGGCTGCCACCTTCCGTGTGGGACAAGGAGCCGGACGTGTGCCTTTTCGGAATCAGGCTCTGCCGAGGACGAGAGCCATGAGATGTTCCTCCTCTCAGCAAGCCCGGGTTCCAGATCCTGTTGTATCTGTGAATAGGCTGCAGGGGGACAGTGAAGACCAGCAACAGCTTTCAGGGCTGCCACCTTCCGTGTGGGACAAGGAGCCGGACGTTTGCCTTTTCGGAATCAGGCTCTGCCGAGGACGAGAGCCATGAGATGTTCCTCCTCTCAGCAAGCCCGGGTCCCAGATCCTGTTGTACCTGTGAATAGGCTGCAGGGGGACGGTGAAGACCAGCAACAGCTTTCAGGGCTGCCACCTTCCGTGTGGGACAAGGAGCCGGACGTGTGCCTTTTCGGAATCAGGCTCTGCCGAGGACGAGATCCATGAGAATTTCCTCCTCTGGGCATGCCCGGGTCCCAGATCCTGTTGTGCCTGTGAATAGGCTGCAGGGGGACGGTGAAGACCAGCAACAGCTTTCAGGGCTGCCACCTTCCGTGTGGGACAAGGAGCCGGACGTGTGCCTTTTCGGAATCAGGCTCTACCGAGGACGAGAGCCATGAGATGTTCCTCCTCTGGGCAAGCCCGGGTCCCAGATCCTGTTGTGCCTCTGAATAGGCTGCAGGGGGACGGTGAAGACCAGCAACAGCTTTCAGGGCTGCCACCTTCCGTGTGGGACAAGGAGCCGGACATGTGCCTTTCAGGAATCAGACTCTGCCGAGGACGAGAGCCATGAGATGTTCCTCCTCCGGGCATGCCCGGGTCCTGAATCCTGTTGTGCCTGTGAATAGGCTGCAGGGGGATGGTGAAGACCAGCAACAGCTTTCAGGGCTGCCACCTTCCGTGTGGGACAAGGAGCCGGACGTGTGCCTTTTCGGAATCAGGCTCTGCCGAGGACGAGATCCATGAGATATTCCTCCTCTGGGCATGCCCGGGTCCCAGATCCTGTTGTGCCTGTGAATAGGCTGCAGGGGGACGGTGAAGACCAGCAACAGCTTTCAGGGCTGCCACCTTCCGTGTGGGACAAGGAGCCGGACGTGTGCCTTTTCGGAATCAGGCTCTGCCGAGGACGAGATCCATGAGATGTTCCTCCTCTGGGCATGCCCGGGTCCTGAATCCTGTTGTGCCTGTGAATAGGCTGCAGGGGGATGGTGAAGACCAGCAACAGCTTTCAGGGCTGCCACCTTCCGTGTGGGACAAGGAGCCGGACATGTGCCTTTCAGGAATCAGACTCTGCCGAGGACGAGAGCCATGAGATATTACTCCTCCGGGCATGCCCGGGTCCCAGATCCTGTTGTGCCTGTGAATAGGCTGCAGGGGGACGGTGAAGACCAGCAACAGCTTTCAGGGCTGCCATCTTCCGTGTGGGACAAGGAGCCGGACGTGTGCCTTTTCGGAATCAGGCTCTGCCGAGGATGAGAGCCATGAGATGTTCCTCCTCTGGGCAAGCCTGGGTCCCAGATCCTGTTGTGCCTGTGAATAGGCTGCAGGGGGACGGTGAAGACCAGCAACAGCTTTCAGGGCTGCCAACTTCCGTGTGGGACAAGGAGCCGGACGTGTGCCTTTTCGGAATCAGGCTCTGCCGAGGACGAGAGCCATGAGATGTTCCTCCTCTGGGCAAGCCCAGGTCCCAGATCCTGTTGTGCCTGTGAATAGGCTGCAGGGGGACGGTGAAGACCAGCAACAGCTTTCAGGGCTGCCAACTTCCGTGTGGGACAAGGAGCCGGACGTGTGCCTTTTCGGAATCAGGCTCTGCCGAGGACGAGAGCCATGAGATGTTCCTCCTCTGGGCAAGCCCGGGTCCCAGATCCTGTTGTGCCTGTTTATAGGCTGCATGGGGACGGTGAAGACCAGCAACAGCTTTCAGGGCTGCCACCTTCCGTGTGGGACAAGGAGCCGGACGTGTGTCTTTTCGGAATCAGGCTCTGCCGAGGACGAGAGCCATGAGATGTTCCTCCTCTGGGCAAGCCCGGGTCCCAGATCCTGTTGTGCCTGTGAATAGGCTGCAGGGGGACGGTGAAGACCAGCAACAGCTTTCAGGGCTGCCACCTTCCGTGTGGGACAAGGAGCTGGACGTGTGCCTTTTCGGAATCAGGCTCTGCCGAGGACGAGATCCATGAGATGTTTCTCCTCTGGGCATGCCCGGGTCCCAGATACTGTTGTGCCTGTGAATAGGCTGCAGAGGGACGGTGAAGACCAGCAACAGCTTTCAGGGCTGCCACCTTCCGTGTTGGACAAGGAGCCGGACGTGTGCCTTTTCGGAATCAGGCTCTGCCGAGGACGAGAGCCATGAGATGTTCCTCCTCTGGGCAAGCCCGGGTCCCAGATCCTGTTGTACCTGTGAATAGGCTGCAGGGGGACGGTGAAGACCAGCAACAGCTTTCAGGGCTGCCACCTTCCGTGTGGGACAAGGAGCCGGACATGTGACTTTCAGGAATCAGACTCTGCCGAGGACGAGAGCCATGAGATGTTCCTCCTCCGGGCATGCCCGGGTCCCAGATCCTGTTGTGCCTGTGAATAGGCTGCAGGGGGACGGTGAAGACCAGCAACAGCTTTCAGGGCTGCCATCTTCCGTGTGGGACAAGGAGCCGGACGTGTGCCTTTTCGGAATCAGGCTCTGCCGAGGACGAGAGCCATGAGATGTTCCTCCTCTGGGCAAGCCCGGGTCCCAGATCCTGTTGTGCCTGTGAATAGGCTGCAGGGGGACGGTGAAGACCAGCAACAGCTTTCAGGGCTGCCACCTTCCGTGTGGGACAAGGAGCCGGACGTGTACCTTTTCGGAATCAGGCTCTGCCGAGGACGAGAGCCATGAGATGTTCCTCCTGTGGGCATGCCCGGGTCCTGAATCCTGTTGTGCCTGTGAATAGGCTGCAGGGGGATGGTGAAGACCAGCAACAGCTTTCAGGGCTGCCACCTTCCGTGTGGGACAAGGAGCCGGACATGTGCCTTTCAGGAATCAGACTCTGCCGAGGACGAGAGCCATGAGATGTTCCTCCTCCGGGCATGCCCGGGTCCCAGATCCTGTTGTGCCTGTGAATAGGCTGCAGGGGGACGGTGAAGACCAGCAACAGCTTTCAGGGCTGCCACCTTCCGTGTGGGACAAGGAGCCGGACGTGTGCCTTTTCGGAATCAGGCTCTGCCGAGGACGAGAGCCATGAGATGTTCCTCCTCTCAGCAAGCCCGGGTCCCAGATCCTGTTGTGCCTGTGAATAGGCTGCAGGGGGACGGTGAAGACCAGCAACAGCTTTCAGGGCTGCCACCTTCCGTGTGGGACAAGGAGCCGGACGTGTGCCTTTTCGGAATCAGGCTCTGCCGAGGACGAGATCCATGAGATATTCCTCCTCTGGGCATGCCCGGGTCCCAGATCCTGTTGTGCCTGTGAATAGGCTGCAGGGGGACGGTGAAGACCAGCAACAGCTTTCAGGGCTGCCACCTTCCGTGTGGGACAAGGAGCCGGACGTGTGCCTTTTCGGAATCAGGCTCTGCCGAGGACGAGAGCCATGAGATGTTCCTCCTCTGGGCATGCCCGGGTCCTGAATCCTGTTGTGCCTCTGAATAGGATGCAGGGGGACGGTGAAGACCAGCAACAGCTTTCAGGGCTGCCACCTTCCGTGTGGGACAAGGAGCCGGACATGTGCCTTTCAGGAATCAGACTCTGCCGAGGACGAGAGCCATGAGATATTACTCCTCCGGGCATGCCCGGGTCCCAGATCCTGTTGTGCCTGTGAATAGGCTGCAGGGGGACGGTGAAGACCAGCAACAGCTTTCAGGGCTGCCACCTTCCGTGTGGGACAAGGAGCCGGACGTGTGCCTTTTCGGAATCAGGCTCTGCCGAGGACGAGAGCCATGAGATGTTCCTCCTCTCAGCAAGCCCGGGTCCCAGATCCTGTTGTACCTGTGAATAGGCTGCAGGGGGACGGTGAAGACCAGCAACAGCTTTCAGGGCTGCCACCTTCCGTGTGGGACAAGGAGCCGGACGTGTGCCTTTTCGGAATCAGGCTCTGCCGAGGAAGAGATCCATGAGATGTTCCTCCTCTGGGCATGCCCAGGTCCCGAATCCTGTTGTGCCTGTGAATAGGCTGCAGGGGGACGGTGAAGACCAGCAACAGCTTTCAGGGCTGCCACCTTCCGTGTGGGACAAGGAACCGGACGTGTGCCTTTTCGGAATCAGGCTCTGCCGAGGAAGAGATCCATGAGATGTTCCTCCTCTGGGCATGCCCAGGTCCCGAATCCTGTTGTGCCTGTGAATAGGCTGCAGGGGGACGGTGAAAACCAGCAACAGCTTTCAGGGCTGCCACCTTCCGTGTGGGACAAGGAGCCGGACATGTGCCTTTCCGGAATCAGGCTCTGCCGAGGACGAGAGCCATGAGATGTTCCTCCTCTGGGCAAGCCCGGGTCCCAGATCCTGTTGTGCCTGTGAATAGGCTGCAGGGGGACGGTGAAGACCAGCAACAGCTTTCAGGGCTGCCACCTTCCGTGTGGGACAAGGAGCCGGACATGTGCCTTTCAGGAATCAGACTCTGCCGAGGACGAGAGCCATGAGATGTTACTCCTCCGGGCATGCCCGGGTCCCAGATCCTGTTGTGCCTGTGAATAGGCTGCAGGGGGACGGTGAAGACCAGCAACAGCTTTCAGGGCTGCCACCTTCCGTGTGGGACAAGGAGCCGGACGTGTGCCTTTTCGGAATCAGGCTCTGCCGAGGACGAGAGCCATGAGATGTTCCTCCTCTGGGCATGCCCGGGTCCCAGATCCTGTTGTGCCTGTGAATAGGCTGCAGGGGGACGGTGAAGACCAGCAACAGCTTTCAGGGCTGCCACCTTCCGTGTGGGACAAGGAGCCGGACGTGTGCCTTTTCGTAATCAGGCTCTGCCGAGGACGAGATCCATGAGAAGTTCCTCCTCTGGGCATGCCCGGGTCCCAGATCCTGTTGTGCCTGTGAATAGGCTGCAGGGGGACGGTGAAGACCAGCAACATCTTTCAGGGCTGCCACCTTCCGTGTGGGACAAGGAGCCGGACGTGTGCCTTTTCGGAATCAGGCTCTGCCGAGGACGAGAGCCATGAGATGTTCCTCCTCTCAGCAAGCCCGGGTCCCAGATCCTGTTGTACCTGTGAATAGGCTGCAGGGGGACGGTGAAGACCAGCAACAGCTTTCAGGGCTGCCACCTTCCGTGTGGGACAAGGAGCCGGACGTGTGTCTTTTCGGAATCAGGCTCTGCCGAGGACGAGATCCATGAGATGTTCCTCCTCGGGGCATGCCCGGGTCCTGAATCCTGTTGTGCCTGTGAATAGGCTGCAGGGGAACGGTGAAGACCAGCAACAGCTTTCAGGGCTGCCACCTTCCGTGTGGGACAAGGAGCCGGACTTGTGCCTTTAGGAAAGAGGCTCTGCCGAGGAAGAGAGCCATGAGATGTTCCTCCTCTCAGCAAGCCCGGGTCCCAGATCCTGTTGTGCCTGTGAATAGGCTGCAGGGGGACGGTGAAGACCAGCAACAGCTTTCAGGGCTGCCACCTTCCGTGTGGGACAAGGAGCCGGACGTGTGCCTTTTCGGAATCAGGCTCTGCCGAGGACGAGATCCATGAGATGTTCCTCCTCTGGGCATGCCCGGGTCCTGAATCCTGTTGTGCCTGTGAATAGGCTGCAGGGGGACGGTGAAGACCAGCAACAGCTTTCAGGGCTGCCACCTTCCGTGTGGGACAAGGAGCCGGACGTGTGCCTTTTCGGAATCAGGCTCTGCCGAGGACGAGAGCCATGAGATGTTCCTCCTCGGGGCATGCCCGGGTCCTGAATCCTGTTGTGCCTCTGAATAGGCTGCAGGGGGACGGTGAAGACCAGCAACAGCTTTCAGGGCTGCCAACTTCCGTGTGGGACAAGGAGCCGGACGTGTGCCTTTTCGGAATCAGACTCTGCCGAGGACGAGAGCCATGAGATGTTCCTCCTCTGGGCAAGCCCGGGTCCCAGATCCTGTTGTGCCTGTGAATAGGCTGCAGGGGGACGGTGAAGACCAGCAACAGCTTTCAGGGCTGCCACCTTCCGTGTGGGACAAGGAGCCGGACGTGTGCCTTTTCGGAATCAGGCTCTGCCGAGGACGAGAGCCATGAGATGTTCCTCCTCTGGGCATGCCCGGGTCCAGAATCCTGTTCTGCCTGTGAATAGGCTGCAGGGGGATGGTGAAGACCAGCAACAGCTTTCAGGGCTGCCACCTTCCGTGTGGGACAAGGAGCCGGACGTGTGCCTTTCCTGAATAAGACTCTGCCGAGGACGAGAGCCATGAGATGTTCCTCCTCCGGGCATGCCCGGGTCCCAGATCCTGTTGTGCCTGTGAATAGGCTGCAGGGGGACGGTGAAGACCAGCAACAGCTTTCAGGGCTGCCATCTTCCGTGTGGGACAAGGAGCCGGACGTTTGCCTTTTCGGAATCAGGCTCTGCCGAGGACGAGAGCCATGAGATGTTCCTCCTCTCAGCAAGCCCGGGTCCCAGATCCTGTTGTACCTGTGAATAGGCTGCAGGGGGACGGTGAAGACCAGCAACAGCTTTCAGGGCTGCCACCTTCCGTGTGGGACAAGGAGCCGGACGTGTGCCTTTTCGGAATCAGGCTCTGCCGAGGACGAGAGCCATGAGATGTTCCTCCTCTGGGCATGCCCAGGTCCCGAATCCTGTTGTGCCTGTGAATAGGCTGCAGGGGGACGGTGAAGACCAGCAACAGCTTTCAGGGCTGCCACCTTCCGTGTGGGACAAGGAGCCGGACGTGTGCCTTTTCGGAATCAGGCTCTATCGAGGAGGAGAGCCATGAGATGTTCCTCCTCTGGGCAAGCCCGGGTTCCAGATCCTGTTGTATCTGTGAATAGGCTGCAGGGGGACAGTGAAGACCAGCAACAGCTTTCAGGGCTGCCACCTTCCGTGTGGGACAAGGAGCCGGACGTTTGCCTTTTCGGAATCAGGCTCTGCCGAGGACGAGAGCCATGAGATGTTCCTCCTCTCAGCAAGCCCGGGTCCCAGATCCTGTTGTACCTCTGAATAGGCTGCAGGGGGACGGTGAAGACCAGCAACAGCTTTCAGGGCTGCCACCTTCCGTGTGGGACAAGGAGCCGGACGTGTGCCTTTTCGGAATCAGGCTCTGCCGAGGACGAGATCCATGAGAATTTCCTCCTCTGGGCATGCCCGGGTCCCAGATCCTGTTGTGTCTGTGAATAGGCTGCAGGGGGACGGTGAAGACCAGCAACATCTTTCAGGGCTGCCACCTTCCGTGTGGGACAAGGAGCCGGACGTGTGCCTTTTCGGAATCAGGCTCTACCGAGGACGAGAGCCATGAGATGTTCCTCCTCTGGGCAAGCCCGGGTCCCAGATCCTGTTGTGCCTGTGAATAGGCTGCAGGGGGACGGTGAAGACCAGCAACAGCTTTCAGGGCTGCCACCTTCCGTGTGGGACAAGGAGCCGGACGTGTGCCTTTTCGGAATCAGGCTCTGCCGAGGACGAGAGCCATGAGATGTTCCTCCTCTGGGCAAGCCCAGGTCCCAGATCCTGTTGTGCCTGTGAATAGGCTGCAGGGGGACGGTGAAGACCAGCAACAGCTTTCAGGGCTGCCAACTTCCGTGTGGGACAAGGAGCCGGACGTGTGCCTTTTCGGAATCAGGCTCTGCCGAGGACGAGAGCCATGAGATGTTCCTCCTCTGGGCAAGCCCCGGTCCCAGATCCTGTTGTGCCTGTGAATAGGCTGCATGGGGACGGTGAAGACCAGCAACAGCTTTCAGGGCTGCCACCTTCCGTGTGGGACAAGGAGCCGGACGTGTGTCTTTTCGGAATCAGGCTCTGCCGAGGACGAGAGCCATGAGATGTTCCTCCTCTCAGCAAGCCCGGGTCCCAGATCCTGTTGTGCCTGTGAATAGGCTGCAGGGGGACGGTGAAGACCAGCAACAGCTTTCAGGGCTGCCACCTTCCGTGTGGGACAAGGAGCTGGACGTGTGCCTTTTCGGAATCAGGCTCTGCCGAGGACGAGATCCATGAGATGTTCCTCCTCTGGGCATGCCCGGGTCCCAGATACTGTTGTGCCTGTGAATAGGCTGCAGAGGGACGGTGAAGACCAGCAACAGCTTTCAGGGCTGCCACCTTCCGTGTTGGACAAGGAGCCGGACGTGTGCCTTTTCGGAATCAGGCTCTGCCGAGGACGAGAGCCATGAGATGTTCCTCCTCTGGGCAAGCCCGGGTCCCAGATCCTGTTGTACCTGTGAATAGGCTGCAGGGGGACGGTGAAGACCAGCAACAGCTTTCAGGGCTGCCACCTTCCGTGTGGGACAAGGAGCCGGACATGTGCCTTTCAGGAATCAGACTCTGCCGAGGACGAGAGCCATGAGATGTTCCTCCTCCGGGCATGCCCGGGTCCCAGATCCTGTTGTGCCTGTGAATAGGCTGCAGGGGGACGGTGAAGACCAGCAACAGCTTTCAGGGCTGCCACCTTCCGTGTTGGACAAGGAGCCGGACGTGTACCTTTTCGGAATCAGGCTCTGCCGAGGACGAGATCCATGAGATGTTCCTCCTCTGGGCATGCCCGGGTCCCAGATACTGTTGTGCCTGTGAATAGGCTGCAGGGGGATGGTGAAGACCAGCAACAGCTTTCAGGGCTGCCACCTTCCGTGTGGGACAAGGAGCCGGACATGTGCCTTTCAGGAATCAGACTCTGCCGAGGACGAGAGCCATGAGATGTTCCTCCTCCGGGCATGCCCGGGTCCCAGATCCTGTTGTGCCTGTGAATAGGCTGCAGGGGGACGGTGAAGACCAGCAACAGCTTTCAGGGCTGCCACCTTCCGTGTGGGACAAGGAGCCGGACGTTTGCCTTTTCGGAATCAGGCTCTGCCGAGGACGAGAGCCATGAGATGTTCCTCCTCTCAGCAAGCCCGGGTCCCAGATCCTGTTGTACCTGTGAATAGGCTGCAGGGGGACGGTGAAGACCAGCAACAGCTTTCAGGGCTGCCACCTTCCGTGTGGGACAAGGAGCCGGACGTGTGCCTTTTCGGAATCAGGCTCTGCCGAGGACGAGATCCATGAGATATTCCTCCTCTGGGCATGCCCGGGTCCCAGATCCTGTTGTGCCTGTGAATAGGCTGCAGGGGGACGGTGAAGACCAGCAACAGCTTTCAGGGCTGCCACCTTCCGTGTGGGACAAGGAGCCGGACGTGTGCCTTTTCGGAATCAGGCTCTGCCGAGGACGAGAGCCATGAGATGTTCCTCCTCTGGGCATGCCCGGGTCCTGAATCCTGTTGTGCCTGTGAATAGGCTGCAGGGGGACGGTGAAGACCAGCAACAGCTTTCAGGGCTGCCACCTTCCGTGTGGGACAAGGAGCCGGACATGTGCCTTTCAGGAATCAGACTCTGCCGAGGACGAGAGCCATGAGATATTACTCCTCCGGGCATGCCCGGGTCCCAGATCCTGTTGTGCCTGTGAATAGGCTGCAGGGGGACGGTGAAGACCAGCAACAGCTTTCAGGGCTGCCACCTTCCGTGTGGGACAAGGAGCCGGACGTGTGCCTTTTCGGAATCAGGCTCTGCCGAGGATGAGAGCCATGAGATGTTCCTCCTCTGGGCAAGCCCGGGTCCCAGATCCTGTTGTGCCTGTGAATAGGCTGCAGGGGGACGGTGAAGACCAGCAACAGCTTTCAGGGCTGCCAACTTCCGTGTGGGACAAGGAGCCGGACGTGTGCCTTTTCGGAATCAGGCTCTGCCGAGGACGAGAGCCATGAGATGTTCCTCCTCTGGGCAAGCCCAGGTCCCAGATCCTGTTGTGCCTGTGAATAGGCTGCAGGGGGACGGTGAAGACCAGCAACAGCTTTCAGGGCTGCCAACTTCCGTGTGGGACAAGGAGCCGGACGTGTGCCTTTTCGGAATCAGGCTCTGCCGAGGACGAGAGCCATGAGATGTTCCTCCTCTGGGCAAGCCCGGGTCCCAGATCCTGTTGTGCCTGTGAATAGGCTGCAGGGGGATGGTGAAGACCAGCAACAGCTTTCAGGGCTGCCAACTTCCGTGTGGGACAAGGAGCCGGACGTGTGTCTTTTCGGAATCAGGCTCTGCCGAGGACGAGAGCCATGAGATGTTCCTCCTCTGGGCAAGCCCGGGTCCCAGATCCTGTTGTGCCTGTGAATAGGCTGCAGGGGGACGGTGAAGACCAGCAACAGCTTTCAGGGCTGCCACCTTCCGTGTGGGACAAGGAGCTGGACGTGTGCCTTTTCGGAATCAGGCTCTGCCGAGGACGAGATCCATGAGATGTTCCTCCTCTGGGCATGCCCGGGTCCCAGATACTGTTGTGCCTGTGAATAGGCTGCAGAGGGACGGTGAAGACCAGCAACAGCTTTCAGGGCTGCCACCTTCCGTGTGGGACAAGGAGCCGGACGTGTGCCTTTTCGGAATCAGGCTCTGCCGAGGACGAGAGCCATGAGATGTTCCTCCTCTGGGCAAGCCCGGGTCCCAGATCCTGTTGTACCTGTGAATAGGCTGCAGGGGGACGGTGAAGACCAGCAACAGCTTTCAGGGCTGCCACCTTCCGTGTGGGACAAGGAGCCGGACGTGTGCCTTTTCGGAATCAGGCTCTGCCGAGGACGAGAGCCATGAGATGTTCCTCCTCTCAGCAAGCCCGGGTCCCAGATCCTGTTGTGCCTGTGAATAGGCTGCAGGGGGACGGTGAAGACCAGCAACAGCTTTCAGGGCTGCCACCTTCCGTGTGGGACAAGGAGCCGGACGTGTGCCTTTTCGGAATCAGGCTCTGCCGAGGACGAGAGCCATGAGATGTTCCTCCTCTCAGCAAGCCCGGGTCCCAGATCCTGTTGTACCTGTGAATAGGCTGCAGGGGGACGGTGAAGACCAGCAACAGCTTTCAGGGCTGCCACCTTCCGTGTGGGACAAGGAGCCGGACGTGTGCCTTTTCGGAATCAGGCTCTGCCGACGACGAGATCCATGAGATGTTCCTCCTCTGGGCATGCCCGTTTCCCATACCCTGTTGTGCCTGTGAATAGGCTGCAGGGGGACGGTGAAGACCAGCAACAGCTTTCAGGGCTGCCACCTTCCGTGTGGGACAAGGAGCCGGACGTGTGCCTTTTCGGAAAGAGGCTCTGCCGAGGAAGACAGCCATGAGATGTTCCTCCTCTGGGCAAGCCCGGGTCCCAGATCCTGTTGTACCTGTGAATAGGCTGCAGGGGGACGGTGAAGACCAGCAACAGCTTTCAGGGCTGCCACCTTCCGTGTGGGACAAGGAGCCGGACGTGTGCCTTTTCGGAATCAGGCTCTGCCGAGGACGAGAGCCATGAGATGTTCCTCCTCTCAGCAAGCCCGGGTCCCAGATCCTGTTGTACCTGTGAATAGGCTGCAGGGGGACGGTGAAGACCAGCAACAGCTTTCAGGGCTGCCACCTTCCGTGTGGGACAAGGAGCCGGACGTGTGCCTTTTCGGAATCAGGCTCTGCCGAGGAAGAGATCCATGAGATGTTCCTCCTCTGGGCATGCCCAGGTCCCGAATCCTGTTGTGCCTGTGAATAGGCTGCAGGGGGACGGTGAAGACCAGCAACAGCTTTCAGGGCTGCCACCTTCCGTGTGGGACAAGGAACCGGACGTGTGCCTTTTCGGAATCAGGCTCTGCCGAGGAAGAGATCCATGAGATGTTCCTCCTCTGGGCATGCCCAGGTCCCGAATCCTGTTGTGCCTGTGAATAGGCTGCAGGGGGACAGTGAAAACCAGCAACAGCTTTCAGGGCTGCCACCTTCCGTGTGGGACAAGGAGCCGGACGTGTGCCTTTCCGGAATCAGGCTCTGCCGAGGACGAGAGCCATGAGATGTTCCTCCTCTGGGCAAGCCCGGGTCCCAGATCCTGTTGTGCCTGTGAATAGGCTGCAGGGGGACGGTGAAGACCAGCAACAGCTTTCAGGGCTGCCACCTTCCGTGTGGGACAAGGAGCCGGACATGTGCCTTTCAGGAATCAGACTCTGCCGAGGACGAGAGCCATGAGATATTCCTCCTCCGGGCATGCCCGGGTCCCAGATCCTGTTGTGCCTGTGAATAGGCTGCAGGGGGACGGTGAAGACCAGCAACAGCTTTCAGGGCTGCCACCTTCCGTGTGGGACAAGGAGCCGGACGTGTGCCTTTTCGGAATCAGGCTCTGCCGAGGACGAGAGCCATGAGATGTTCCTCCTCTGGGCAAGCCCGGGTCCTGAATCCTGTTGTACCTGTGAATAGGCTGCAGGGGGACGGTGAAGACCAGCAACAGCTTTCAGGGCTGCCACCTTCCGTGTGGGACAAGGAGCCGGACGTGTGCCTTTTCGGAATCAGGCTCTGCCGAGGAAGAGATCCATGAGATGTTCCTCCTCTGGGCATGCCCAGGTCCCGAATCCTGTTGTGCCTGTGAATAGGCTGCAGGGGGACGGTGAAGACCAGCAACAGCTTTCAGGGCTGCCACCTTCCGTGTGGGACAAGGAGCCGGACGTGTGCCTTTTCGTAATCAGGCTCTGCCGAGGACGAGATCCATGAGAAGTTCCTCCTCTGGGCATGCCCGGGTCCCAGATCCTGTTGTGCCTGTGAATAGGCTGCAGGGGGACGGTGAAGACCAGCAACATCTTTCAGGGCTGCCACCTTCCGTGTGGGACAAGGAGCCGGACGTGTGCCTTTTCGGAATCAGGCTCTGCCGAGGACGAGAGCCATGAGATGTTCCTCCTCTCAGCAAGCCCGGGTCCCAGATCCTGTTGTACCTGTGAATAGGCTGCAGGGGGACGGTGAAGACCAGCAACAGCTTTCAGGGCTGCCACCTTCCGTGTGGGACAAGGAGCCGGACGTGTGTCTTTTCGGAATCAGGCTCTGCCGAGGACGAGATCCATGAGATGTTCCTCCTCGGGGCATGCCCGGGTCCTGAATCCTGTTGTGCCTGTGAATAGGCTGCAGGGGAACGGTGAAGACCAGCAACAGCTTTCAGGGCTGCCATCTTCCGTGTGGGACAAGGAGCCGGACTTGTGCCTTTAGGAAAGAGGCTCTGCCGAGGAAGAGAGCCATGAGATGTTCCTCCTCTCAGCAAGCCCGGGTCCCAGATCCTGTTGTGCCTGTGAATAGGCTGCAGGGGGACGGTGAAGACCAGCAACAGCTTTCAGGGCTGCCACCTTCCGTGTGGGACAAGGAGCCGGACGTGTGTCTTTTCGGAATCAGGCTCTGCCGAGGACGAGATCCATGAGATGTTCCTCCTCTGGGCATGCCCGGGTCCTGAATCCTGTTGTGCCTGTGAATAGGCTGCAGGGGGACGGTGAAGACCAGCAACAGCTTTCAGGGCTGCCACCTTCCGTGTGGGACAAGGAGCCGGACGTGTGCCTTTTCGGAATCAGGCTCTGCCGAGGACGAGAGCCATGAGATGTTCCTCCTCGGGGCATGCCCGGGTCCTGAATCCTGTTGTGCCTCTGAATAGGCTGCAGGGGGACGGTGAAGACCAGCAACAGCTTTCAGGGCTGCCACCTTCCGTGTGGGACAAGGAGCCGGACGTGTGCCTTTTCGGAATCAGACTCTGCCGAGGACGAGAGCCATGAGATGTTCCTCCTCTGGGCAAGCCCGGGTCCCAGATCCTGTTGTGCCTGTGAATAGGCTGCAGGGGGACGGTGAAGACCAGCAACAGCTTTCAGGGCTGCCACCTTCCGTGTGGGACAAGGAGCCGGACGTGTGCCTTTTCGGAATCAGGCTCTGCTGAGGACGAGAGCCATGAGATGTTCCTCCTCTGGGCATGCCCGGGTCCAGAATCCTGTTCTGCCTGTGAATAGGCTGCAGGGGGATGGTGAAGACCAGCAACAGCTTTCAGGGCTGCCACCTTCCGTGTGGGACAAGGAGCCGGACGTGTGCCTTTCCAGAATAAGACTCTGCCGAGGACGAGAGCCATGAGATGTTCCTCCTCCGGGCATGCCCGGGTCCCAGATCCTGTTGTGCCTGTGAATAGGCTGCAGGGGGACGGTGAAGACCAGCAACAGCTTTCAGGGCTGCCATCTTCCGTGTGGGACAAGGAGCCGGACGTTTGCCTTTTCGGAATCAGGCTCTGCCGAGGACGAGAGCCATGAGATGTTCCTCCTCTGGGCATGCCCAGGTCCCGAATCCTGTTGTGCCTGTGAATAGGCTGCAGGGGGACGGTGAAGACCAGCAACAGCTTTCAGGGCTGCCACCTTCCGTGTGGGACAAGGAGCCGGACGTGTGCCTTTTCGGAATCAGGCTCTGCCGAGGACGAGATCCATGAGAATTTCCTCCTCTGGGCATGCCCGGGTCCCAGATCCTGTTGTGTCTGTGAATAGGCTGCAGGGGGACGGTGAAGACCAGCAACATCTTTCAGGGCTGCCACCTTCCGTGTGGGACAAGGAGCCGGACGTGTGCCTTTTCGGAATCAGGCTCTACCGAGGACGAGAGCCATGAGATGTTCCTCCTCTGGGCAAGCCCGGGTCCCAGATCCTGTTGTATCTGTGAATAGGCTGCAGGGGGACGGTGAAGACGAGCAACAGCTTTCAGGGCTGCCACCTTCCGTGTGGGACAAGGAGCCGGACGTGTGCCTTTTCGGAATCAGGCTCTGCCGAGGACGAGAGCCATGAGATGTTCCTCCTCTCAGCAAGCCCGGGTCCCATATCCTGTTGTACCTGTGAATAGGCTGCAGGGGGACGGTGAAGACCAGCAACAGCTTTCAGGGCTGCCACCTTCCGTGTGGGACAAGGAACCGGACGTGTGCCTTTTCGGAATCAGGCTCTGCCGAGGAAGAGATCCATGAGATGTTCCTCCTCTGGGCATGCCCAGGTCCCGAATCCTGTTGTGCCTGTGAATAGGCTGCAGGGGGACGGTGAAGACCAGCAACAGCTTTCAGGGCTGCCACCTTCCGTGTGGGACAAGGAGCCGGACGTGTGCCTTTTCCGAATCAGGCTCTGCCGAGGACGAGATCCATGAGAAGTTCCTCCTCTGGGCAAGCCCGGGTCCCAGATCCTGTTGTGCCTGTGAATAGGCTGCAGGGGGACGGTGAAGACCAGCAACATCTTTCAGGGCTGCCACCTTCCGTGTGGGACAAGGAGCCGGACGTGTGCCTTTTCGGAATCAGGCTCTGCCGAGGACGAGAGCCATGAGATGTTCCTCCTCTCAGCAAGCCCGGGTCCCAGATCCTGTTGTACCTGTGAATAGGCTGCAGGGGGACGGTGAAGACCAGCAACAGCTTTCAGGGCTGCCACCTTCCGTGTGGGACAAGGAGCCGGACGTGTGTCTTTTCGGAATCAGGCTCTGCCGAGGACGAGATCCATGAGATGTTCCTCCTCGGGGCATGCCCGGGTCCTGAATCCTGTTGTGCCTGTGAATAGGCTGCAGGGGGATGGTGAAGACCAGCAACAGCTTTCAGGGCTGCCATCTTCCGTGTGGGACAAGGAGCCGGACTTGTGCCTTTTCGGAAAGAGGCTCTGCCGAGGAAGAGAGCCATGAGATGTTCCTCCTCTCAGCAAGCCCGGGTCCCAGATCCTGTTGTGCCTGTGAATAGGCTGCAGGGGGACGGTGAAGACCAGCAACAGCTTTCAGGGCTGCCACCTTCCGTGTGGGACAAGGAGCCGGACGTGTGTCTTTTCGGAATCAGGCTCTGCCGAGGACGAGATCCATGAGATGTTCCTCCTCTGGGCATGCCCGGGTCCTGAATCCTGTTGTGCCTGTGAATAGGCTGCAGGGGGACGGTGAAGACCAGCAACAGCTTTCAGGGCTGCCACCTTCCGTGTGGGACAAGGAGCCGGACGTGTGCCTTTTCGGAATCAGGCTCTGCCGAGGACGAGAGCCATGAGATGTTCCTCCTCTGGGCATGCCCGGGTCCAGAATCCTGTTGTGCCTGTGAATAGGCTGCAGGGGGACGGTGAAGACCAGCAACAGCTTTCAGGGCTGCCACCTTCCGTGTGGGACCAAGGAGCCGGACGTGTGCCTTTTCGGAATCAGACTCTGCCGAGGACGAGAGCCATGAGATGTTCCTCCTCTGGGCAAGCCCGGGTCCCAGATCCTGTTGTGCCTGTGAATAGGCTGCAGGGGGACGGTGAAGACCAGCAACAGCTTTCAGGGCTGCCACCTTCCGTGTGGGACAAGGAGCCGGACGTGTGCCTTTTCGGAATCAGGCTCTGCTGAGGACGAGAGCCATGAGATGTTCCTCCTCTGGGCATGCCCGGGTCCAGAATCCTGTTGTGCCTGTGAATAGGCTGCAGGGGGATGGTGAAGACCAGCAACAGCTTTCAGGGCTGCCACCTTCCGTGTGGGACAAGGAGCCGGACGTGTGCCTTTCCAGAATAAGACTCTGCCGAGGACGAGAGCCATGAGATGTTCCTCCTCCGGGCATGCCCGGGTCCCAGATCCTGTTGTGCCTGTGAATAGGCTGCAGGGGGACGGTGAAGACCAGCAACAGCTTTCAGGGCTGCCATCTTCCGTGTGGGACAAGGAGCCGGACGTTTGCCTTTTCGGAATCAGGCTCTGCCGAGGACGAGAGCCATGAGATGTTCCTCCTCTCAGCAAGCCCGGGTCCCAGATCCTGTTGTACCTGTGAATAGGCTGCAGGGGGACGGTGAAGACCAGCAACAGCTTTCAGGGCTGCCACCTTCCGTGTGGGACAAGGAGCCGGACGTGTGCCTTTTCGGAATCAGGCTCTGCCGAGGACGAGAGCCATGAGATGTTCCTCCTCTGGGCATGCCCAGGTCCCGAATCCTGTTGTGCCTGTGAATAGGCTGCAGGGGGACGGTGAAGACCAGCAACAGCTTTCAGGGCTGCCACCTTTCGTGTGGGACAAGGAGCCGGACGTGTGCCTTTTCGGAATCAGGCTCTACCGAGGAGGAGAGCCATGAGATGTTCCTCCTCTGGGCAAGCCCGGGTTCCAGATCCTGTTGTATCTGTGAATAGGCTGCAGGGGGACAGTGAAGACCAGCAACAGCTTTCAGGGCTGCCACCTTCCGTGTGGGACAAGGAGCCGGACGTTTGCCTTTTCGGAATCAGGCTCTGCCGAGGACGAGAGCCATGAGATGTTCCTCCTCTCAGCAAGCCCGGGTCCCAGATCCTGTTGTACCTCTGAATAGGCTGCAGGGGGACGGTGAAGACCAGCAACAGCTTTCAGGGCTGCCACCTTCCGTGTGGGACAAGGAGCCGGACGTGTGCCTTTTCGGAATCAGGCTCTGCCGAGGACGAGATCCATGAGAATTTCCTCCTCTGGGCATGCCCGGGTCCCAGATCCTGTTGTGTCTGTGAATAGGCTGCAGGGGGACGGTGAAGACCAGCAACATCTTTCAGGGCTGCCACCTTCCGTGTGGGACAAGGAGCCGGACGTGTGCCTTTTCGGAATCAGGCTCTACCGAGGACGAGAGCCATGAGATGTTCCTCCTCTGGGCAAGCCCGGGTCCCAGATCCTGTTGTATCTGTGAATAGGCTGCAGGGGGACGGTGAAGACGAGCAACAGCTTTCAGGGCTGCCACCTTCCGTGTGGGACAAGGAGCCGGACGTGTGCCTTTTCGGAATCAGGCTCTGCCGAGGACGAGAGCCATGAGATGTTCCTCCTCTCAGCAAGCCCGGGTCCCAGATCCTGTTGTACCTGTGAATAGGCTGCAGGGGGACGGTGAAGACCAGCAACAGCTTTCAGGGCTGCCACCTTCCGTGTGGGACAAGGAACCGGACGTGTGCCTTTTCGGAATCAGGCTCTGCCGAGGAAGAGATCCATGAGATGTTCCTCCTCTGGGCATGCCCAGGTCCCGAATCCTGTTGTGCCTGTGAATAGGCTGCAGGGGGACGGTGAAAACCAGCAACAGCTTTCAGGGCAGCCACCTTCCGTGTGGGACAAGGAGCCGGACGTGTGCCTTTCCGGAATCAGGCTCTGCCGAGGACGAGAGCCATGAGATGTTCCTCCTCTGGGCAAGCCCGGGTCCCAGATCCTGTTGTGCCTGTGAATAGGCTGCAGGGGGACGGTGAAGACCAGCAACAGCTTTCAGGGCTGCCACCTTCCGTGTGGGACAAGGAGCCGGACATGTGCCTTTCAGGAATCAGACTCTGCCGAGGACGAGAGCCATGAGATGTTACTCCTCCGGGCATGCCCGGGTCCCAGATCCTGTTGTGCCTGTGAATAGGCTGCAGGGGGGCGGTGAAGACCAGCAACAGCTTTCAGGGCTGCCATCTTCCGTGTGGGACAAGGAGCCGGACGTGTGCCTTTTCGGAATCAGGCTCTGCCGAGGATGAGAGCCATGAGATGTTCCTCCTCTGGGCAAGCCCGGGTCCCAGATCCTGTTGTGCCTGTGAATAGGCTGCAGGGGGACGGTGAAGACCAGCAACAGCTTTCAGGGCTGCCACCTTCCGTGTGGGACAAGGAGCCGGACGTGTGCCTTTTCGGAATCAGGCTCTGCCGAGGACGAGAGCCATGATATGTTCCTCCTGTGGGCATGCCCGGGTCCTGAATCCTGTTGTGCCTGTGAATAGGCTGCAGGGGGATGGTGAAGACCAGCAACAGCTTTCAGGGCTGCCACCTTCCGTGTGGGACAAGGAGCCGGACATGTGCCTTTCAGGAATCAGACTCTGCCGAGGACGAGAGCCATGAGATGTTCCTCCTCCGGGCATGCCCAGGTCGCGAATCCTGTTGTGCCTGTGAATAGGCTGCAGGGGGACGGTGAAGACCAGCAACAGCTTTCAGGGCTGCCACCTTCCGTGTGGGACAAGGAGCCGGACGTTTGCCTTTTCGGAATCAGGCTCTGCCGAGGACGAGAGCCATGAGATGTTCCTCCTCTGGGCAAGCCCGGGTCCCAGATCCTGTTGTACCTGTGAATAGGCTGCAGGGGGACGGTGAAGACCAGCAACAGCTTTCAGGGCTGCCACCTTCCGTGTGGGACAAGGAGCCGGACGTGTGCCTTTTCGGAATCAGGCTCTGCCGAGGAAGAGATCCATGAGATGTTCCTCCTCTGGGCATGCCCAGGTCCCGAATCCTGTTGTGCCTGTGAATAGGCTGCAGGGGGACGGTGAAGACCAGCAACAGCTTTCAGGGCTGCCACCTTCCGTGTGGGACAAGGAGCCGGACGTGTGCCTTTTCGTAATCAGGCTCTGCCGAGGACGAGATCCATGAGAAGTTCCTCCTCTGGGCAAGCCCGGGTCCCAGATCCTGTTGTGCCTGTGAATAGGCTGCAGGGGGACGGTGAAGACCAGCAACATCTTTCAGGGCTGCCACCTTCCTTGTGGGACAAGGAGCCGGACGTGTGCCTTTTCGGAATCAGGCTCTACCGAGGACGAGAGCCATGAGATGTTCCTCCTCTGGGCAAGCCCGGGTCCCAGATCCTGTTGTATCTGTGAATAGGCTGCAGGGGGACGGTGAAGACCAGCAACAGCTTTCAGGGGTGCCACCGTCCGTGTGGGACAAGGAGCCGGACGTGTGCCTTTTCGGAATCAGGCTCTGCCGAGGACGAGAGCCATGAGATGTTCCTCCTCTGGGCAAGCCCGGGTCCCAGATCCTGTTGTACCTGTGAATAGGCTGCAGGGGGACGGTGAAGACCAGCAACAGCTTTCAGGGCTGCCACCTTCCGTGTGGGACAAGGAGCCGGACGTGTGTCTTTTCGGAATCAGGCTCTGCCGAGGACGAGATCCATGAGATGTTCCTCCTCGGGGCATGCCCGGGTCCTGAATCCTGTTGTGCCTGTGAATAGGCTGCAGGGGGATGGTGAAGACCAGCAACAGCTTTCAGGGCTGCCATCTTCCGTGTGGGACAAGGAGCCGGACGTGTGCCTTTTCGGAATCAGGCTCTGCCGAGGACGAGAGCCATGAGATGTTCCTCCTCTCAGCAAGCCCGGGTCCCAGATCCTGTTGTACCTGTGAATAGGCTGCAGGGGGACGGTGAAGACCAGCAACAGCTTTCAGGGCTGCCACCTTCCGTGTGGGACAAGGAGCCGGACGTGTGTCTTTTCGGAATCAGGCTCTGCCGAGGACGAGATCCATGAGATGTTCCTCCTCTGGGCATGCCCGGGTCCTGAATCCTATTGTGCCTGTGAATAGGCTGCAGGGGGACGGTGAAGACCAGCAACAGCTTTCAGGGCTGCCACCTTCCGTGTGGGACAAGGAGCCGGACGTGTGCCTTTTCGGAATCAGGCTCTGCCGAGGACGAGATTCATGAGATGTTCCTCCTCGGGGCATGCCCGGGTTCTGAATCCTGTTGTGCCTGTGAATAGGCTGCAGGGGGACGGTGAAGACCAGCAACAGCTTTCAGGGCTGCCACCTTCCGTGTGGGACAAGGAGCCGGACGTGTGCCTTTCAGGAATCAGACTCTGCCGAGGACGAGAGCCATGAGATGTTCCTCCTCTGGGCAAGCCCGGGTCCCAGATCCTGTTGTGCCTGTGAATAGGCTGCAGGGGGACGGTGAAGACCAGCAACAGCTTTCAGGGCTGCCACCTTCCGTGTGGGACAAGGAGCCGGACGTGTGCCTTTTCGGAATCAGGCTCTGCTGAGGACGAGAGCCATGAGATGTTCCTCCTCTGGGCATGCCCGGGTCCAGAATCCTGTTGTGCCTGTGAATAGGCTGCAGGGGGATGGTGAAGACCAGCAACAGCTTTCAGGGCTGCCACCTTCCGTGTGGGACAAGGAGCCGGACGTGTGCCTTTCCAGAATAAGACTCTGCCGAGGACGAGAGCCATGAGATGTTCCTCCTCTGGGCATGCCCGGGTCCCAGATCCTGTTGTGCCTGTGAATAGGCTGCAGGGGGACGGTGAAGACCAGCAACAGCTTTCAGGGCTGCCACCTTCCGTGTGGGACAAGGAGCCGGACGTTTGCCTTTTCGGAATCAGGCTCTGCCGAGGACGAGAGCCATGAGATGTTCCTCCTCTCAGCAAGCCCGGGTCCCAGATCCTGTTGTACCTGTGAATAGGCTGCAGGGGGACGGTGAAGACCAGCAACAGCTTTCAGGGCTGCCACCTTCCGTGTGGGACAAGGAGCCGGACGTGTGCCTTTTCGGAATCAGGCTCTGCCGAGGACGAGAGCCATGAGATGTTCCTCCTCGGGGCATGCCCGGGTCCTGAATCCTGTTGTGCCTGTGAATAGGCTGCAGGGGGACGGTGAAGACCAGCAACAGCTTTCAGGTCAGCCACCTTCCGTGTGGGACAAGGAGCCGGACGTGTGCCTTTTCGGAATCACGCTCTGCCGAGGACGAGAGCCATGACATGTTCCTCCTCTCAGCAAGCCCGGGTCCCAGATCCTGTTGTACCTGTGAATAGGCTGCAGGGGGACGGTGAAGACCAGCAACAGCTTTCAGGGCTGCCACCTTCCGTGTGGGACAATGAGCCGGACGTGTGCCTTTTCGGAATCAGGCTCTGCCGAGGACGAGATCCATGAGAATTTCCTCCTCTGGGCATGCCCGGGTCCCAGATCCTGTTGTGTCTGTGAATAGGCTGCAGGGGACGGTGAAGACCAGCAACATCTTTCAGGGCTGCCACCTTCCGTGTGGGACAAGGAGCCGGACGTGTGCCTTTTCGGAATCAGGCTCTGCCGAGGATGAGAGCCATGAGATGTTCCTCCTCTGGGCAAGCCCGGGTCCCAGATCCTGTTGTGCCTGTGAATAGGCTGCAGGGGGACGGTGAAGACCAGCAACAGCTTTCAGGGCTGCCACCTTCCGTGTGGGACAAGGAGCTGGACGTGTGCCTTTTCGGAATCAGGCTCTGCTGAGGACGAGAGCCATGAGATGTTCCTCCTCGGGGCATGCCCGGGTCCTGAATCCTGTTGTGCCTGTGAATAGGCTGCAGGGGGACGGTGAAGACCAGCAACAGCTTTCAGGGCTGCCACCTTCCGTGTGGGACAAGGAGCCGGACGTGTGCCTTTTCGGAATCAGGCTCTGCCGAGGACGAGAGCCATGAGATGTTCCTCCTCTCAGCAAGCCCGGGTCCCAGATCCTGTTGTACCTGTGAATAGGCTGCAGGGGGACGGTGAAGACCAGCAACAGCTTTCAGGGCTGCCACCTTCCGTGTGGGACAAGGAGCCGGACGTGTGCCTTTTCGGAATCAGGCTCTGCCGAGGACGAGAGCCATGAGATGTTCCTCCTCTGGGCATGCCCAGGTCCCGAATCCTGTTGTGCCTGTGAATAGGCTGCAGGGGGACGGTGAAGACCAGCAACAGCTTTCAGGGCTGCCACCTTCCGTGTGGGACAAGGAGCCGGACGTGTGCCTTTTCGGAATCAGGCTCTACCGAGGAGGAGAGCCATGAGATGTTCCTCCTCTGGGCAAGCCTGGGTTCCAGATCCTGTTGTATCTGTGAATAGGCTGCAGGGGGACAGTGAAGACCAGCAACAGCTTTCAGGGCTGCCACCTTCCGTGTGGGACAAGGAGCCGGACGTGTGCCTTTTCGGAATCAGGCTCTGCCGAGGACGAGAGCCATGAGATGTTCCTCCTCTCAGCAAGCCCGGGTCCCAGATCCTGTTGTACCTGTGAATAGGCTGCAGGGGGACGGTGAAGACCAGCAACAGCTTTCAAGGCTGCCACCTTCCGTGTGGGACAAGGAGCCGGACGTGTGCCTTTTCGGAATCAGGCTCTGCCGAGGACGAGAGCCATGAGATGTTCCTCCTCGGGGCATGCCCGGGTCCTGAATCCTGTTGTGCCTGTGAATAGGCTGCAGGGGGACGGTGAAGACCAGCAACAGCTTTCAGGGCTGCCACCTTCCGTGTGGGACAAGGAGCCGGACGTGTGTCTTTTCGCAATCACGCTCTGCCGAGGACGAGAGCCATGAGATGTTCCTCCTCTCAGCAAGCCCGGGTCCCAGATCCTGTTGTACCTGTGAATAGGCTGCAGGGGGACGGTGAAGACCAGCAACAGCTTTCAGGGCTGCCACCTTCCGTGTGGGACAAGGAGCCGGACGTGTGTCTTTTCGGAATCAGGCTCTGCCGAGGACGAGATCCATGAGATGTTCCTCCTCTGGGCATGCCCGGGTCCTGAATCCTGTTGTGCCTGTGAATAGGCTGCAGGGGGACGGTGAAGACCAGCAACAGCTTTCAGGGCTGCCACCTTCCGTGTGGGACAAGGAGCCGGACGTGTGCCTTTTCGGAATCAGGCTCTGCCGAGGACGAGATTCATGAGATGTTCCTCCTCTGGGCATGCCCGGGTTCTGAATCCTGTTGTGCCTCTGAATAGGCTGCAGGGGGACGGTGAAGACCAGCAACAGCTTTCAGGGCTGCCACCTTCCGTGTGGGACAAGGAGCCGGACGTGTGCCTTTCAGGAATCAGACTCTGCCGAGGACGAGAGCCATGAGATGTTCCTCCTCTGGGCAAGCCCGGGTCCCAGATCCTGTTGTGCCTGTGAATAGGCTGCAGGGGGACGGTGAAGACCAGCAACAGCTTTCAGGGCTGCCACCTTCCGTGTGGGACAAGGAGCCGGACGTGTGCCTTTTCGGAATCAGGCTCTGCTGAGGACGAGAGCCATGAGATGTTCCTCCTCTGGGCATGCCCGGGTCCAGAATCCTGTTGTGCCTGTGAATAGGCTGCAGGGGGATGGTGAAGACCAGCAACAGCTTTCAGGGCTGCCACCTTCCGTGTGGGACAAGGAGCCAGACGTGTGCCTTTCCAGAATAAGACTCTGCCGAGGACGAGAGCCATGAGATGTTCCTCCTCCGGGCATGCCCGGGTCCCAGATCCTGTTGTGCCTGTGAATAGGCTGCAGGGGGACGGTGAAGACCAGCAACAGCTTTCAGGGCTGCCACCTTCCGTGTGGGACAAGGAGCCGGACGTTTGCCTTTTCGGAATCAGGCTCTGCCGAGGACGAGAGCCATGAGATGTTCCTCCTCTCAGCAAGCCCGGGTCCCAGATCCTGTTGTACCTGTGAATAGGCTGCAGGGGGACGGTGAAGACCAGCAACAGCTTTCAGGGCTGCCACCTTCCGTGTGGGACAAGGAGCCGGACGTGTGCCTTTTCGGAATCAGGCTCTGCCGAGGACGAGAGCCATGAGATGTTCCTCCTCGGGGCATGCCCGGGTCCTGAATCCTGTTGTGCCTGTGAATAGGCTGCAGGGGGACGGTGAAGACCAGCAACAGCTTTCAGGGCTGCCACCTTCCGTGTGGGACAAGGAGCCGGACGTGTGCCTTTTCGGAATCAGGCTCTGCCGAGGACGAGAGCCATGAGATGTTCCTCCTCGGGGCATGCCCGGGTTCTGAATCCTGTTGTGCCTCTGAATAGGCTGCAGGGGGACGGTGAAGACCAGCAACAGCTTTCAGGGCTGCCACCTTCCGTGTGGGACAAGGAGCCGGACGTGTGCCTTTCAGGAATCAGACTCTGCCGAGGACGAGAGCCATGAGATGTTCCTCCTCTGGGCAAGCCCGGGTCCCAGATCCTGTTGTGCCTGTGAATAGGCTGCAGGGGGACGGTGAAGACCAGCAACAGCTTTCAGGGCTGCCACCTTCCGTGTGGGACAAGGAGCCGGACGTGTGCCTTTTCGGAATCAGGCTCTGCCGAGGACGAGATCCATGAGAATTTCCTCCTCTGGGCATGCCCGGGTCCCAGATCCTGTTGTGTCTGTGAATAGGCTGCAGGGGGACGGTGAAGACCAGCAACATCTTTCAGGGCTGCCACCTTCCGTGTGGGACAAGGAGCCGGACGTGTGCCTTTTCGGAATCAGGCTCTACCGAGGACGAGAGCCATGAGATGTTCCTCCTCTGGGCAAGCCCGGGTCCCAGATCCTGTTGTATCTGTGAATAGGCTGCAGGGGGACGGTGAAGACCAGCAACAGCTTTCAGGGCTGCCACCTTCCGTGTGGGACAAGGAGCCGGACGTGTGCCTTTTCGGAATCAGGCTCTGCCGAGGACGAGATCCATGAGAATTTCCTCCTCTGGGCATGCCCGGGTCCCAGATCCTGTTGTGTCTGTGAATAGGCTGCAGGGGGACGGTGAAGACCAGCAACATCTTTCAGGGCTGCAACCTTCCGTGTGGGACAAGGAGCCGAACGTGTGCCTTTTCGGAATCAGGCTCTACCGAGGACGAGAGCCATGAGATGTTCCTCCTCTGGGCAAGCCCGGGTCCCAGATCCTGTTGTATCTGTGAATAGGCTGCAGGGGGACGGTGAAGACCAGCAACAGCTTTCAGGGCTGCCACCTTCCGTGTGGGACAAGGAGCCGGACGTGTGCCTTTTCGGAATCAGGCTCTGCCGAGGACGAGAGCCATGAGATGTTCCTCCTCTCAGCAAGCCCGGGTCCCATATCCTGTTGTACCTGTGAAAAGGCTGCAGGGGGACGGTGAAGACCAGCAACAGCTTTCAGGGCTGCCACCTTCCGTGTGGGAAAAAGGAGCCGGACGTGTGCCTTTTCGGAATCAGGCTCTGCCGAGGACGAGAGCCATGAGATGTTCCTCCTCTGGGCAAGCCCGGGTCCCAGATCCTGTTGTGCCTGTGAATAGGCTGCAGGGGGACGGTGAAGACCAGCAACAGCTTTCAGGGCTGCCACCTTCCGTGTGGGACAAGGAGCTGGACGTGTGCCTTTTCGGAATCAGGCTCTGCTGAGGACGAGAGCCATGAGATGTTCCTCCTCGGGGCATGCCCGGGTCCTGAATCCTGTTGTGCCTGTGAATAGGCTGCAGGGGGACGGTGAAGACCAGCAACAGCTTTCAGGGCTGCCACCTTCCGTGTGGGACAAGGAGCCGGACGTGTGCCTTTTCGGAATCAGGCTCTGCCGAGGACGAGAGCCATGAGATGTTCCTCCTCTCAGCAAGCCCGGGTCCCAGATCCTGTTGTACCTGTGAATAGGCTGCAGGGGGACGGTGAAGACCAGCAACAGCTTTCAGGGCTGCCACCTTCCGTGTGGGACAAGGAGCCGGACGTGTGCCTTTTCGGAATCAGGCTCTGCCGAGGACGAGAGCCATGAGATGTTCCTCCTCTGGGCATGCCCAGGTCCCGAATCCTGTTGTGCCTGTGAATAAGCTGCAGGGGGACGGTGAAGACCAGCAACAGCTTTCAGGGCTGCCACCTTCCGTGTGGGACAAGGAGCCGGACGTGTGCCTTTTCGGAATCAGGCTCTACCGAGGAGGAGAGCCATGAGATGTTCCTCCTCTGGGCAAGCCTGGGTTCCAGATCCTGTTGTATCTGTGAATAGGCTGCAGGGGGACAGTGAAGACCAGCAACAGCTTTCAGGGCTGCCACCTTCCGTGTGGGACAAGGAGCCGGACGTGTGCCTTTTCGGAATCAGGCTCTGCCGAGGACGAGAGCCATGAGATGTTCCTCCTCTCAGCAAGCCCGGGTCCCAGATCCTGTTGTACCTGTGAATAGGCTGCAGGGGGACGGTGAAGACCAGCAACAGCTTTCAGGGCTGCCACCTTCCGTGTGGGACAAGGAGCCGGACGTGTGCCTTTTCGGAATCAGGCTCTGCCGAGGACGAGAGCCATGAGATGTTCCTCCTCGGGGCATGCCCGGGCCCTGAATCCTGTTGTGCCTGTGAATAGGCTGCAGGGGGACGGTGAAGACCAGCAACAGCTTTCAGGGCTGCCACCTTCCGTGTGGGACAAGGAGCCGGACGTGTGCCTTTTCGGAATCACGCTCTGCCGAGGACGCGAGCCATGAGATGTTCCTCCTCTCAGCAAGCCCGGGTCCCAGATCCTGTTGTACCTGTGAATAGGCTGCAGGGGGACGGTGAAGACCAGCAACAGCTTTCAGGGCTGCCACCTTCCGTGTGGGACAAGGAGCCGGACGTGTGCCTTTTCGGAATCAGGCTGTGCCGAGGACGAGAGCCATGAGATGTTCCTCCTCTCAGCAAGCCCAGGTCCCAGATCCTGTTCTTTCTGTGAATAGGCTGCAGGGGGACGGTGAAGACCAGCAACAGCTTTCAGGGCTGCCACCTTCCGTGTGGGACAAGGAGCCGGACGTGTGCCTTTTCGGAATCAGGCTCTGCCGAGGACGAGATCCATGAGAATTTCCTCCTCTGGGCACGCCCGGGTCCCAGATACTGTTGTGCCTGTGAATAGGCTGCAGGGGGACGGTGAAGACCAGCAACAGCTTTCAGGGCTGCCACCTTCCGTGTGGGACAAGGAGCCGGACGTGTGCCTTTTCGGAATCAGGCTCTGCCGAGGACGAGAGCCATGAGATGTTCCTCCTCTCAGCAAGCCCGGGTCCCAGATCCTGTTGTACCTCTGAATAGGCTGCAGGGGGACGGTGAAGACCAGCAACAGCTTTCAGGGCTGCCACCTTCCGTGTGGGACAAGGAGCCGGACGTGTGCCTTTTCGGAATCAGGCTCTGCCGAGGACGAGATCCATGAGAATTTCCTCCTCTGGGCATGCCCGGGTCCCAGATCCTGTTGTGTCTGTGAATAGGCTGCAGGGGGACGGTGAAGACCAGCAACATCTTTCAGGGCTGCCACCTTCCGTGTGGGACAAGGAGCCGGACGTGTGCCTTTTCGGAATCAGGCTCTACCGAGGACGAGAGCCATGAGATGTTCCTCCTCTGGGCAAGCCCGGGTCCCAGATCCTGTTGTATCTGTGAATAGGCTGCAGGGGGACGGTGAAGACGAGCAACAGCTTTCAGGGCTGCCACCTTCCGTGTGGGACAAGGAGCCGGACGTGTGCCTTTTCGGAATCAGGCTCTGCCGAGGACGAGAGCCATGAGATGTTCCTCCTCTCAGCAAGCCCGGGTCCCAGATCCTGTTGTACCTGTGAATAGGCTGCAGGGGGACGGTGAAGACCAGCAACAGCTTTCAGGGCTGCCACCTTCCGTGTGGGACAAGGAACCGGACGTGTGCCTTTTCGGAATCAGGCTCTGCCGAGGAAGAGATCCATGAGATGTTCCTCCTCTGGGCATGCCCAGGTCCCGAATCCTGTTGTGCCTGTGAATAGGCTGCAGGGGGACGGTGAAAACCAGCAACAGCTTTCAGGGCAGCCACCTTCCGTGTGGGACAAGGAGCCGGACGTGTGCCTTTCCGGAATCAGGCTCTGCCGAGGACGAGAGCCATGAGATGTTCCTCCTCTGGGCAAGCCCGGGTCCCAGATCCTGTTGTGCCTGTGAATAGGCTGCAGGGGGACGGTGAAGACCAGCAACAGCTTTCAGGGCTGCCACCTTCCGTGTGGGACAAGGAGCCGGACATGTGCCTTTCAGGAATCAGACTCTGCCGAGGACGAGAGCCATGAGATGTTACTCCTCCGGGCATGCCCGGGTCCCAGATCCTGTTGTGCCTGTGAATAGGCTGCAGGGGGGCGGTGAAGACCAGCAACAGCTTTCAGGGCTGCCATCTTCCGTGTGGGACAAGGAGCCGGACGTGTGCCTTTTCGGAATCAGGCTCTGCCGAGGATGAGAGCCATGAGATGTTCCTCCTCTGGGCAAGCCCGGGTCCCAGATCCTGTTGTGCCTGTGAATAGGCTGCAGGGGGACGGTGAAGACCAGCAACAGCTTTCAGGGCTGCCACCTTCCGTGTGGGACAAGGAGCCGGACGTGTGCCTTTTCGGAATCAGGCTCTGCCGAGGACGAGAGCCATGATATGTTCCTCCTGTGGGCATGCCCGGGTCCTGAATCCTGTTGTGCCTGTGAATAGGCTGCAGGGGGATGGTGAAGACCAGCAACAGCTTTCAGGGCTGCCACCTTCCGTGTGGGACAAGGAGCCGGACATGTGCCTTTCAGGAATCAGACTCTGCCGAGGACGAGAGCCATGAGATGTTCCTCCTCCGGGCATGCCCAGGTCCCGAATCCTGTTGTGCCTGTGAATAGGCTGCAGGGGGACGGTGAAGACCAGCAACAGCTTTCAGGGCTGCCACCTTCCGTGTGGGACAAGGAGCCGGACGTTTGCCTTTTCGGAATCAGGCTCTGCCGAGGACGAGAGCCATGAGATGTTCCTCCTCTGGGCAAGCCCGGGTCCCAGATCCTGTTGTACCTGTGAATAGGCTGCAGGGGGACGGTGAAGACCAGCAACAGCTTTCAGGGCTGCCACCTTCCGTGTGGGACAAGGAGCCGGACGTGTGCCTTTTCGGAATCAGGCTCTGCCGAGGAAGAGATCCATGAGATGTTCCTCCTCTGGGCATGCCCAGGTCCCGAATCCTGTTGTGCCTGTGAATAGGCTGCAGGGGGACGGTGAAGACCAGCAACAGCTTTCAGGGCTGCCACCTTCCGTGTGGGACAAGGAGCCGGACGTGTGCCTTTTCGTAATCAGGCTCTGCCGAGGACGAGATCCATGAGAAGTTCCTCCTCTGGGCAAGCCCGGGTCCCAGATCCTGTTGTGCCTGTGAATAGGCTGCAGGGGGACGGTGAAGACCAGCAACATCTTTCAGGGCTGCCACCTTCCTTGTGGGACAAGGAGCCGGACGTGTGCCTTTTCGGAATCAGGCTCTACCGAGGACGAGAGCCATGAGATGTTCCTCCTCTGGGCAAGCCCGGGTCCCAGATCCTGTTGTATCTGTGAATAGGCTGCAGGGGGACGGTGAAGACCAGCAACAGCTTTCAGGGGTGCCACCGTCCGTGTGGGACAAGGAGCCGGACGTGTGCCTTTTCGGAATCAGGCTCTGCCGAGGACGAGATCCATGAGATGTTCCTCCTCTGGGCAAGCCCGGGTCCCAGATCCTGTTGTACCTGTGAATAGGCTGCAGGGGGACGGTGAAGACCAGCAACAGCTTTCAGGGCTGCCACCTTCCGTGTGGGACAAGGAGCCGGACGTGTGTCTTTTCGGAATCAGGCTCTGCCGAGGACGAGATCCATGAGATGTTCCTCCTCGGGGCATGCCCGGGTCCTGAATCCTGTTGTGCCTGTGAATAGGCTGCAGGGGGATGGTGAAGACCAGCAACAGCTTTCAGGGCTGCCATCTTCCGTGTGGGACAAGGAGCCGGACGTGTGCCTTTTCGGAATCAGGCTCTGCCGAGGACGAGAGCCATGAGATGTTCCTCCTCTCAGCAAGCCCGGGTCCCAGATCCTGTTGTACCTGTGAATAGGCTGCAGGGGGACGGTGAAGACCAGCAACAGCTTTCAGGGCTGCCACCTTCCGTGTGGGACAAGGAGCCGGACGTGTGTCTTTTCGGAATCAGGCTCTGCCGAGGACGAGATCCATGAGATGTTCCTCCTCTGGGCATGCCCGGGTCCTGAATCCTATTGTGCCTGTGAATAGGCTGCAGGGGGACGGTGAAGACCAGCAACAGCTTTCAGGGCTGCCACCTTCCGTGTGGGACAAGGAGCCGGACGTGTGCCTTTTCGGAATCAGGCTCTGCCGAGGACGAGATTCATGAGATGTTCCTCCTCGGGGCATGCCCGGGTTCTGAATCCTGTTGTGCCTCTGAATAGGCTGCAGGGGGACGGTGAAGACCAGCAACAGCTTTCAGGGCTGCCACCTTCCGTGTGGGACAAGGAGCCGGACGTGTGCCTTTCAGGAATCAGACTCTGCCGAGGACGAGAGCCATGAGATGTTCCTCCTCTGGGCAAGCCCGGGTCCCAGATCCTGTTGTGCCTGTGAATAGGCTGCAGGGGGACGGTGAAGACCAGCAACAGCTTTCAGGGCTGCCACCTTCCGTGTGGGACAAGGAGCCGGACGTGTGCCTTTTCGGAATCAGGCTCTGCTGAGGACGAGAGCCATGAGATGTTCCTCCTCTGGGCATGCCCGGGTCCAGAATCCTGTTGTGCCTGTGAATAGGCTGCAGGGGGATGGTGAAGACCAGCAACAGCTTTCAGGGCTGCCACCTTCCGTGTGGGACAAGGAGCCGGACGTGTGCCTTTCCAGAATAAGACTCTGCCGAGGACGAGAGCCATGAGATGTTCCTCCTCTGGGCATGCCCGGGTCCCAGATCCTGTTGTGCCTGTGAATAGGCTGCAGGGGGACGGTGAAGACCAGCAACAGCTTTCAGGGCTGCCACCTTCCGTGTGGGACAAGGAGCCGGACGTTTGCCTTTTCGGAATCAGGCTCTGCCGAGGACGAGAGCCATGAGATGTTCCTCCTCTCAGCAAGCCCGGGTCCCAGATCCTGTTGTACCTGTGAATAGGCTGCAGGGGGACGGTGAAGACCAGCAACAGCTTTCAGGGCTGCCACCTTCCGTGTGGGACAAGGAGCCGGACGTGTGCCTTTTCGGAATCAGGCTCTGCCGAGGACGAGAGCCATGAGATGTTCCTCCTCGGGGCATGCCCGGGTCCTGAATCCTGTTGTGCCTGTGAATAGGCTGCAGGGGGACGGTGAAGACCAGCAACAGCTTTCAGGTCAGCCACCTTCCGTGTGGGACAAGGAGCCGGACGTGTGCCTTTTCGGAATCACGCTCTGCCGAGGACGAGAGCCATGACATGTTCCTCCTCTCAGCAAGCCCGGGTCCCAGATCCTGTTGTACCTGTGAATAGGCTGCAGGGGGACGGTGAAGACCAGCAACAGCTTTCAGGGCTGCCACCTTCCGTGTGGGACAAGGAGCCGGACGTGTGCCTTTTCGGAATCAGGCTCTGCCGAGGACGAGATCCATGAGAATTTCCTCCTCTGGGCATGCCCGGGTCCCAGATCCTGTTGTGTCTGTGAATAGGCTGCAGGGGACGGTGAAGACCAGCAACATCTTTCAGGGCTGCCACCTTCCGTGTGGGACAAGGAGCCGGACGTGTGCCTTTTCGGAATCAGGCTCTGCCGAGGATGAGAGCCATGAGATGTTCCTCCTCTGGGCAAGCCCGGGTCCCAGATCCTGTTGTGCCTGTGAATAGGCTGCAGGGGGACGGTGAAGACCAGCAACAGCTTTCAGGGCTGCCACCTTCCGTGTGGGACAAGGAGCTGGACGTGTGCCTTTTCGGAATCAGGCTCTGCTGAGGACGAGAGCCATGAGATGTTCCTCCTCGGGGCATGCCCGGGTCCTGAATCCTGTTGTGCCTGTGAATAGGCTGCAGGGGGACGGTGAAGACCAGCAACAGCTTTCAGGGCTGCCACCTTCCGTGTGGGACAAGGAGCCGGACGTGTGCCTTTTCGGAATCAGGCTCTGCCGAGGACGAGAGCCATGAGATGTTCCTCCTCTCAGCAAGCCCGGGTCCCAGATCCTGTTGTACCTGTGAATAGGCTGCAGGGGGACGGTGAAGACCAGCAACAGCTTTCAGGGCTGCCACCTTCCGTGTGGGACAAGGAGCCGGACGTGTGCCTTTTCGGAATCAGGCTCTGCCGAGGACGAGAGCCATGAGATGTTCCTCCTCTGGGCATGCCCAGGTCCCGAATCCTGTTGTGCCTGTGAATAGGCTGCAGGGGGACGGTGAAGACCAGCAACAGCTTTCAGGGCTGCCACCTTCCGTGTGGGACAAGGAGCCGGACGTGTGCCTTTTCGGAATCAGGCTCTACCGAGGAGGAGAGCCATGAGATGTTCCTCCTCTGGGCAAGCCTGGGTTCCAGATCCTGTTGTATCTGTGAATAGGCTGCAGGGGGACAGTGAAGACCAGCAACAGCTTTCAGGGCTGCCACCTTCCGTGTGGGACAAGGAGCCGGACGTGTGCCTTTTCGGAATCAGGCTCTGCCGAGGACGAGAGCCATGAGATGTTCCTCCTCTCAGCAAGCCCGGGTCCCAGATCCTGTTGTACCTGTGAATAGGCTGCAGGGGGACGGTGAAGACCAGCAACAGCTTTCAAGGCTGCCACCTTCCGTGTGGGACAAGGAGCCGGACGTGTGCCTTTTCGGAATCAGGCTCTGCCGAGGACGAGAGCCATGAGATGTTCCTCCTCGGGGCATGCCCGGGTCCTGAATCCTGTTGTGCCTGTGAATAGGCTGCAGGGGGACGGTGAAGACCAGCAACAGCTTTCAGGGCTGCCACCTTCCGTGTGGGACAAGGAGCCGGACGTGTGTCTTTTCGCAATCACGCTCTGCCGAGGACGAGAGCCATGAGATGTTCCTCCTCTCAGCAAGCCCGGGTCCCAGATCCTGTTGTACCTGTGAATAGGCTGCAGGGGGACGGTGAAGACCAGCAACAGCTTTCAGGGCTGCCACCTTCCGTGTGGGACAAGGAGCCGGACGTGTGTCTTTTCGGAATCAGGCTCTGCCGAGGACGAGATCCATGAGATGTTCCTCCTCTGGGCATGCCCGGGTCCTGAATCCTGTTGTGCCTGTGAATAGGCTGCAGGGGGACGGTGAAGACCAGCAACAGCTTTCAGGGCTGCCACCTTCCGTGTGGGACAAGGAGCCGGACGTGTGCCTTTTCGGAATCAGGCTCTGCCGAGGACGAGATTCATGAGATGTTCCTCCTCGGGGCATGCCCGGGTTCTGAATCCTGTTGTGCCTCTGAATAGGCTGCAGGGGGACGGTGAAGACCAGCAACAGCTTTCAGGGCTGCCACCTTCCGTGTGGGACAAGGAGCCGGACGTGTGCCTTTCAGGAATCAGACTCTGCCGAGGACGAGAGCCATGAGATGTTCCTCCTCTGGGCATGCCCGGGTCCCAGATCCTGTTGTGCCTGTGAATAGGCTGCAGGGGGACGGTGAAGACCAGCAACAGCTTTCAGGGCTGCCACCTTCCGTGTGGGACAAGGAGCCGGACGTGTGCCTTTTCGGAATCAGGCTCTGCTGAGGACGAGAGCCATGAGATGTTCCTCCTCTGGGCATGCCCGGGTCCAGAATCCTGTTGTGCCTGTGAATAGGCTGCAGGGGGATGGTGAAGACCAGCAACAGCTTTCAGGGCTGCCACCTTCCGTGTGGGACAAGGAGCCGGACGTGTGCCTTTCAAGAATAAGACTCTGCCGAGGACGAGAGCCATGAGATGTTCCTCCTCCGGGCATGCCCGGGTCCCAGATCCTGTTGTGCCTGTGAATAGGCTGCAGGGGGACGGTGAAGACCAGCAACAGCTTTCAGGGCTGCCACCTTCCGTGTGGGACAAGGAGCCGGACGTTTGCCTTTTCGGAATCAGGCTCTGCCGAGGACGAGAGCCATGAGATGTTCCTCCTCTCAGCAAGCCCGGGTCCCAGATCCTGTTGTACCTGTGAATAGGCTGCAGGGGGACGGTGAAGACCAGCAACAGCTTTCAGGGCTGCCACCTTCCGTGTGGGACAAGGAGCCGGACGTGTGCCTTTTCGGAATCAGGCTCTGCCGAGGACGAGAGCCATGAGATGTTCCTCCTCGGGGCATGCCCGGGTCCTGAATCCTGTTGTGCCTGTGAATAGGCTGCAGGGGGACGGTGAAGACCAGCAACAGCTTTCAGGGCTGCCACCTTCCGTGTGGGACAAGGAGCCGGACGTGTGCCTTTTCGGAATCAGGCTCTGCCGAGGACGAGAGCCATGAGATGTTCCTCCTCGGGGCATGCCCGGGTTCTGAATCCTGTTGTGCCTCTGAATAGGCTGCAGGGGGACGGTGAAGACCAGCAACAGCTTTCAGGGCTGCCACCTTCCGTGTGGGACAAGGAGCCGGACGTGTGCCTTTCAGGAATCAGACTCTGCCGAGGACGAGAGCCATGAGATGTTCCTCCTCTGGGCAAGCCCGGGTCCCAGATCCTGTTGTGCCTGTGAATAGGCTGCAGGGGGACGGTGAAGACCAGCAACAGCTTTCAGGGCTGCCACCTTCCGTGTGGGACAAGGAGCCGGACGTGTGCCTTTTCGGAATCAGGCTCTGCCGAGGACGAGATCCATGAGAATTTCCTCCTCTGGGCATGCCCGGGTCCCAGATCCTGTTGTGTCTGTGAATAGGCTGCAGGGGGACGGTGAAGACCAGCAACATCTTTCAGGGCTGCCACCTTCCGTGTGGGACAAGGAGCCGGACGTGTGCCTTTTCGGAATCAGGCTCTACCGAGGACGAGAGCCATGAGATGTTCCTCCTCTGGGCAAGCCCGGGTCCCAGATCCTGTTGTATCTGTGAATAGGCTGCAGGGGGACGGTGAAGACCAGCAACAGCTTTCAGGGCTGCCACCTTCCGTGTGGGACAAGGAGCCGGACGTGTGCCTTTTCGGAATCAGGCTCTGCCGAGGACGAGATCCATGAGAATTTCCTCCTCTGGGCATGCCCGGGTCCCAGATCCTGTTGTGTCTGTGAATAGGCTGCAGGGGGACGGTGAAGACCAGCAACATCTTTCAGGGCTGCAACCTTCCGTGTGGGACAAGGAGCCGAACGTGTGCCTTTTCGGAATCAGGCTCTACCGAGGACGAGAGCCATGAGATGTTCCTCCTCTGGGCAAGCCCGGGTCCCAGATCCTGTTGTATCTGTGAATAGGCTGCAGGGGGACGGTGAAGACCAGCAACAGCTTTCAGGGCTGCCACCTTCCGTGTGGGACAAGGAGCCGGACGTGTGCCTTTTCGGAATCAGGCTCTGCCGAGGACGAGAGCCATGAGATGTTCCTCCTCTCAGCAAGCCCGGGTCCCATATCCTGTTGTACCTGTGAAAAGGCTGCAGGGGGACGGTGAAGACCAGCAACAGCTTTCAGGGCTGCCACCTTCCGTGTGGGAAAAAGGAGCCGGACGTGTGCCTTTTCGGAATCAGGCTCTGCCGAGGACGAGAGCCATGAGATGTTCCTCCTCTGGGCAAGCCCGGGTCCCAGATCCTGTTGTGCCTGTGAATAGGCTGCAGGGGGACGGTGAAGACCAGCAACAGCTTTCAGGGCTGCCACCTTCCGTGTGGGACAAGGAGCTGGACGTGTGCCTTTTCGGAATCAGGCTCTGCTGAGGACGAGAGCCATGAGATGTTCCTCCTCGGGGCATGCCCGGGTCCTGAATCCTGTTGTGCCTGTGAATAGGCTGCAGGGGGACGGTGAAGACCAGCAACAGCTTTCAGGGCTGCCACCTTCCGTGTGGGACAAGGAGCCGGACGTGTGCCTTTTCGGAATCAGGCTCTGCCGAGGACGAGAGCCATGAGATGTTCCTCCTCTCAGCAAGCCCGGGTCCCAGATCCTGTTGTACCTGTGAATAGGCTGCAGGGGGACGGTGAAGACCAGCAACAGCTTTCAGGGCTGCCACCTTCCGTGTGGGACAAGGAGCCGGACGTGTGCCTTTTCGGAATCAGGCTCTGCCGAGGACGAGAGCCATGAGATGTTCCTCCTCTGGGCATGCCCAGGTCCCGAATCCTGTTGTGCCTGTGAATAAGCTGCAGGGGGACGGTGAAGACCAGCAACAGCTTTCAGGGCTGCCACCTTCCGTGTGGGACAAGGAGCCGGACGTGTGCCTTTTCGGAATCAGGCTCTACCGAGGAGGAGAGCCATGAGATGTTCCTCCTCTGGGCAAGCCTGGGTTCCAGATCCTGTTGTATCTGTGAATAGGCTGCAGGGGGACAGTGAAGACCAGCAACAGCTTTCAGGGCTGCCACCTTCCGTGTGGGACAAGGAGCCGGACGTGTGCCTTTTCGGAATCAGGCTCTGCCGAGGACGAGAGCCATGAGATGTTCCTCCTCTCAGCAAGCCCGGGTCCCAGATCCTGTTGTACCTGTGAATAGGCTGCAGGGGGACGGTGAAGACCAGCAACAGCTTTCAGGGCTGCCACCTTCCGTGTGGGACAAGGAGCCGGACGTGTGCCTTTTCGGAATCAGGCTCTGCCGAGGACGAGAGCCATGAGATGTTCCTCCTCGGGGCATGCCCGGGCCCTGAATCCTGTTGTGCCTGTGAATAGGCTGCAGGGGGACGGTGAAGACCAGCAACAGCTTTCAGGGCTGCCACCTTCCGTGTGGGACAAGGAGCCGGACGTGTGCCTTTTCGGAATCACGCTCTGCCGAGGACGCGAGCCATGAGATGTTCCTCCTCTCAGCAAGCCCGGGTCCCAGATCCTGTTGTACCTGTGAATAGGCTGCAGGGGGACGGTGAAGACCAGCAACAGCTTTCAGGGCTGCCACCTTCCGTGTGGGACAAGGAGCCGGACGTGTGCCTTTTCGGAATCAGGCTCTGCCGAGGACGAGAGCCATGAGATGTTCCTCCTCTCAGCAAGCCCAGGTCCCAGATCCTGTTCTTTCTGTGAATAGGCTGCAGGGGGACGGTGAAGACCAGCAACAGCTTTCAGGGCTGCCACCTTCCGTGTGGGACAAGGAGCCGGACGTGTGCCTTTTCGGAATCAGGCTCTGCCGAGGACGAGATCCATGAGAATTTCCTCCTCTGGGCACGCCCGGGTCCCAGATACTGTTGTGCCTGTGAATAGGCTGCAGGGGGACGGTGAAGACCAGCAACAGCTTTCAGGGCTGCCACCTTCCGTGTGGGACAAGGAGCCGGACGTGTGCCTTTTCGGAATCAGGCTCTACCGAGGACGAGAGCCATGAGATGTTCCTCCTCTGGGCAAGCCCGGGTCCCAGATCCTGTTGTATCTGTGAATAGGCTGCAGGGGGATGGTGAAGACCAGCAACAGCTTTCAGGGCTGCCACCTTCCGTGTGGGACAAGGAGCCGGACGTGTGCCTTTTCGGAATCAGGCTCTGCCGAGGACGAGAGCCATGAGATGTTCCTCCTCTCAGCAAGCCCGGGTCCCATATCCTGTTGTACCTGTGAATAGGCTGCAGGGGGACGGTGAAGACCAGCAACAGCTTTCAGGGCTGCCACCTTCCGTGTGGGAAAAAGGAGCCGGACGTGTGCCTTTTCGGAATCAGGCTCTGCCGAGGACGAGAGCCATGAGATGTTCCTCCTCTGGGCAAGCCCGGGTCCCAGATCCTGTTGTGCCTGTGAATAGGCTGCAGGGGGACGGTGAAGACCAGCAACAGCTTTCAGGGCTGCCACCTTCCGTGTGGGACAAGGAGCTGGACGTGTGCCTTTTCGGAATCAGGCTCTGCTGAGGACGAGAGCCATGAGATGTTCCTCCTCGGGGCATGCCCGGGTCCTGAATCCTGTTGTGCCTGTGAATAGGCTGCAGGGGGACGGTGAAGACCAGCAACAGCTTTCAGGGCTGCCACCTTCCGTGTGGGACAAGGAGCCGGACATGTGCCTTTCAGGAATCAGACTCTGCCGAGGACGAGAGCCATGAGATGTTCCTCCTCCGGGCATGCCCGGGTCCCAGATCCTGTTGTGCCTGTGAATAGGCTGCAGGGGGACGGTGAAGACCAGCAACAGCTTTCAGGGCTGCCATCTTCCGTGTGGGACAAGGAGCCGGACGTGTGCCTTTTCGGAATCAGGCTCTGCCGAGGATGAGAGCCATGAGATGTTCCTCCTCTGGGCAAGCCCGGGTCCCAGATCCTGTTGTGCCTGTGAATAGGCTGCAGGGGGACGGTGAAGACCAGCAACAGCTTTCAGGGCTGCCACCTTCCGTGTGGGACAAGGAGCTGGACGTGTGCCTTTTCGGAATCAGGCTCTGCCGAGGACGAGAGCCATGAGATGTTCCTCCTGTGGGCATGCCCGGGTCCTGAATCCTGTTGTGCCTGTGAATAGGCTGCAGGGGGATGGTGAAGACCAGCAACAGCTTTCAGGGCTGCCACCTTCCGTGTGGGACAAGGAGCCGGACATGTGCCTTTCAGGAATCAGACTCTGCCGAGGACGAGAGCCATGAGATGTTCCTCCTCCGGGCATGCCCAGGTCCCAGATCCTGTTGTGCCTGTGAATAGGCTGCAGGGGGACGGTGAAGACCAGCAACAGCTTTCAGGGCTGCCACCTTCCGTGTGGGACAAGGAGCCGGACGTTTGCCTTTTCGGAATCAGGCTCTGCCGAGGACGAGAGCCATGAGATGTTCCTCCTCTGGACAAGCCCGGGTCCCAGATCCTGTTGTACCTGTGAATAGGCTGCAGGGGGACGGTGAAGACCAGCAACAGCTTTCAGGGCTGCCACCTTCCGTGTGGGACAAGGAGCCGGACGTGTGCCTTTTCGGAATCAGGCTCTGCCGAGGAAGAGATCCATGAGATATTCCTCCTCTGGGCATGCCCAGGTCCCGAATCCTGTTGTGCCTGTGAATAGGCTGCAGGGGGACGGTGAAGACCAGCAACAGCTTTCAGGGCTGACACCTTCCGTGTGGGACAAGGAGCCGGACGTGTGCCTTTTCGTAATCAGGCTCTGCCGAGGACGAGATCCATGAGAAGTTCCTCCTCTGGGCATGCCCGGGTCCCAGATCCTGTTGTGCCTGTGAATAGGCTGCAGGGGGACGGTGAAGACCAGCAACATCTTTCAGGGCTGCCACCTTCCTTGTGGGACAAGGAGCCGGACGTGTGCCTTTTCGGAATCAGGCTCTACCGAGGACGAGAGCCATGAGATGTTCCTCCTCTGGGCAAGCCCGGGTCCCAGATCCTGTTGTATCTGTGAATAGGCTGCAGGGGGACGGTGAAGACCAGCAACAGCTTTCAGGGGTGCCACCGTCCGTGTGGGACAAGGAGCCGGACGTGTGCCTTTTCGGAATCAGGCTCTGCCGAGGACGAGAGCCATGAGATGTTCCTCCTCTCAGCAAGCCCGGGTCCCAGATCCTGTTGTATCTGTGAATAGGCTGCAGGGGGACGGTGAAGACCAGCAACAGCTTTCAGGGCTGCCACCTTCCGTGTGGGACAAGGAGCCGGACGTGTGCCTTTTCGGAATCAGGCTCTGCCGAGGACGAGAGCCATGAGATGTTCCTCCTCTCAGCAAGCCCGGGTCCCAGATCCTGTTGTACCTGTGAATAGGCTGCAGGGGGACGGTGAAGACCAGCAACAGCTTTCAGGGCTGCCACCTTCCGTGTGGGACAAGGAGCCGGACGTGTGCCTTTTCGGAATCAGGCTCTGCCGAGGACGAGAGCCATGAGATGTTCCTCCTCTCAGCAAGCCCGGGTCCCAGATCCTGTTGTATCTGTGAATAGGCTGCAGGGGGACGGTGAAGACCAGCAACAGCTTTCAGGGCTGCCACCTTCCGTGTGGGACAAGGAGCCGGACGTGTGCCTTTTCGGAATCAGGCTCTGCCGAGGACGAGAGCCATGAGATGTTCCTCCTCTCAGCAAGCCCGGGTCCCATATCCTGTTGTACCTGTGAATAGGCTGCAGGGGGACGGTGAAGACCAGCAACAGCTTTCAGGGCTGCCACCTTCCGTGTGGGAAAAAGGAGCCGGACGTGTGCCTTTTCGGAATCAGGCTCTGCCGAGGACGAGAGCCATGAGATGTTCCTCCTCTGGGCAAGCCCGGGTCCCAGATCCTGTTGTGCCTGTGAATAGGCTGCAGGGGGACGGTGAAGACCAGCAACAGCTTTCAGGGCTGCCACCTTCCGTGTGGGACAAGGAGCTGGACGTGTGCCTTTTCGGAATCAGGCTCTGCTGAGGACGAGAGCCATGAGATGTTCCTCCTCGGGGCATGCCCGGGTCCTGAATCCTGTTGTGCCTGTGAATAGGCTGCAGGGGGACGGTGAAGACCAGCAACAGCTTTCAGGGCTGCCACCTTCCGTGTGGGACAAGGAGCCGGACATGTGCCTTTCAGGAATCAGACTCTGCCGAGGACGAGAGCCATGAGATGTTCCTCCTCCGGGCATGCCCGGGTCCCAGATCCTGTTGTGCCTGTGAATAGGCTGCAGGGGGACGGTGAAGACCAGCAACAGCTTTCAGGGCTGCCATCTTCCGTGTGGGACAAGGAGCCGGACGTGTGCCTTTTCGGAATCAGGCTCTGCCGAGGATGAGAGCCATGAGATGTTCCTCCTCTGGGCAAGCCCGGGTCCCAGATCCTGTTGTGCCTGTGAATAGGCTGCAGGGGGACGGTGAAGACCAGCAACAGCTTTCAGGGCTGCCACCTTCCGTGTGGGACAAGGAGCTGGACGTGTGCCTTTTCGGAATCAGGCTCTGCCGAGGACGAGAGCCATGAGATGTTCCTCCTGTGGGCATGCCCGGGTCCTGAATCCTGTTGTGCCTGTGAATAGGCTGCAGGGGGATGGTGAAGACCAGCAACAGCTTTCAGGGCTGCCACCTTCCGTGTGGGACAAGGAGCCGGACATGTGCCTTTCAGGAATCAGACTCTGCCGAGGACGAGAGCCATGAGATGTTCCTCCTCCGGGCATGCCCAGGTCCCAGATCCTGTTGTGCCTGTGAATAGGCTGCAGGGGGACGGTGAAGACCAGCAACAGCTTTCAGGGCTGCCACCTTCCGTGTGGGACAAGGAGCCGGACGTTTGCCTTTTCGGAATCAGGCTCTGCCGAGGACGAGAGCCATGAGATGTTCCTCCTCTGGACAAGCCCGGGTCCCAGATCCTGTTGTACCTGTGAATAGGCTGCAGGGGGACGGTGAAGACCAGCAACAGCTTTCAGGGCTGCCACCTTCCGTGTGGGACAAGGAGCCGGACGTGTGCCTTTTCGGAATCAGGCTCTGCCGAGGAAGAGATCCATGAGATATTCCTCCTCTGGGCATGCCCAGGTCCCGAATCCTGTTGTGCCTGTGAATAGGCTGCAGGGGGACGGTGAAGACCAGCAACAGCTTTCAGGGCTGCCACCTTCCGTGTGGGACAAGGAGCCGGACGTGTGCCTTTTCGTAATCAGGCTCTGCCGAGGACGAGATCCATGAGAAGTTCCTCCTCTGGGCATGCCCGGGTCCCAGATCCTGTTGTGCCTGTGAATAGGCTGCAGGGGGACGGTGAAGACCAGCAACATCTTTCAGGGCTGCCACCTTCCTTGTGGGACAAGGAGCCGGACGTGTGCCTTTTCGGAATCAGGCTCTACCGAGGACGAGAGCCATGAGATGTTCCTCCTCTGGGCAAGCCCGGGTCCCAGATCCTGTTGTATCTGTGAATAGGCTGCAGGGGGACGGTGAAGACCAGCAACAGCTTTCAGGGGTGCCACCGTCCGTGTGGGACAAGGAGCCGGACGTGTGCCTTTTCGGAATCAGGCTCTGCCGAGGACGAGAGCCATGAGATGTTCCTCCTCTCAGCAAGCCCGGGTCCCAGATCCTGTTGTACCTGTGAATAGGCTGCAGGGGGACGGTGAAGACCAGCAACAGCTTTCAGGGCTGCCACCTTCCGTGTGGGACAAGGAGCCGGACGTGTGTCTTTTCGGAATCAGGCTCTGCCGAGGACGAGATCCATGAGATGTTCCTCCTCGGGGCATGCCCGGGTCCTGAATCCTGTTGTGCCTGTGAATAGGCTGCAGGGGGATGGTGAAGACCAGCAACAGCTTTCAGGGCTGCCACCTTCCGTGTGGGACAAGGAGCCGGACGTGTGCCTTTTCGGAATCAGGCTCTGCCGAGGACGAGAGCCATGAGATGTTCCTCCTCTGGGCAAGCCCGGGTCCCAGATCCTGTTGTACCTGTGAATAGGCTGCAGGGGGACGGTGAAGACCAGCAACAGCTTTCAGGGCTGCCACCTTCCGTGTGGGACAAGGAGCCGGACGTGTGTCTTTTCGGAATCAGGCTCTGCCGAGGACGAGATCCATGAGATGTTCCTCCTCTGGGCATGCCCGGGTCCTGAATCCTGTTGTGCCTGTGAATAGGCTGGAGGGGGACGGTGAAGACCAGCAACAGCTTTCAGGGCTGCCACCTTCCGTGTGGGACAAGGAGCCGGACGTGTGCCTTTTCGGAATCAGGCTCTGCCGAGGACGAGATTCATGAGATGTTCCTCCTCGGGGCATGCCCGGGTTCTGAATCCTGTTGTGCCTCTGAATAGGCTGCAGGGGGACGGTGAAGACCAGCAACAGCTTTCAGGGCTGCCACCTTCCGTGTGGGACAAGGAGCCGGACGTGTGCCTTTCAGGAATCAGACTCTGCCGAGGACGAGAGCCATGAGATGTTCCTCCTCTGGGCAAGCCCGGGTCCCAGATCCTGTTGTGCCTGTGAATAGGCTGCAGGGGGACGGTGAAGACCAGCAACAGCTTTCAGGGCTGCCACCTTCCGTGTGGGACAAGGAGCCGGACGAGTGCCTTTTCGGAATCACGCTCTGCCGAGGACGAGAGCCATGAGATGTTCCTCCTCTCAGCAAGCCCGGGTCCCAGATCCTGTTGTACCTGTGAATAGGCTGCAGGGGGACGGTGAAGACCAGCAACAGCTTTCAGGGCTGCCACCTTCCGTGTGGGACAAGGAGCCGGACGTGTGCCTTTTCGGAATCAGGCTCTGCCGAGGACGAGATCCATGAGAATTTCCTCCTCTGGGCATGCCCGGGTCCCAGATCCTGTTGTGTCTGTGAATAGGCTGCAGGGGGACGGTGAAGACCAGCAACATCTTTCAGGGCTGCCACCTTCCGTGTGGGACAAGGAGCCGGACGTGTGCCTTTTCGGAATCAGGCTCTACCGAGGACGAGAGCCATGAGATGTTCCTCCTCTCAGCAAGCCCGGGTCCCAGATCCTGTTGTATCTGTGAATAGGCTGCAGGGGGACGGTGAAGACCAGCAACAGCTTTCAGGGCTGCCACCTTCCGTGTGGGACAAGGAGCCGGACGTGTGCCTTTTCGGAATGAGGCTCTGCCGCGGACGAGAGCCATGAGATGTTCCTCCTCTCAGCAAGCCCGGGTCCCATATCCTGTTGTACCTGTGAATAGGCTGCAGGGGGACGGTGAAGACCAGCAACAGCTTTCAGGGCTGCCACCTTCCGTGTGGGAAAAAGGAGCCGGACGTGTGCCTTTTCGGAATCAGGCTCTGCCGAGGACGAGAGCCATGAGATGTTCCTCCTCTGGGCAAGCCCGGGTCCCAGATCCTGTTGTGCCTGTGAATAGGCTGCAGGGGGACGGTGAAGACCAGCAACAGCTTTCAGGGCTGCCACCTTCCGTGTGGGACAAGGAGCTGGACGTGTGCCTTTTCGGAATCAGGCTCTGCTGAGGACGAGAGCCATGAGATGTTCCTCCTCGGGGCATGCCCGGGTCCTGAATCCTGTTGTGCCTGTGAATAGGCTGCAGGGGGACGGTGAAGACCAGCAACAGCTTTCAGGGCTGCCACCTTCCGTGTGGGACAAGGAGCCGGACGTGTGCCTTTTCGGAATCAGGCTCTGCCGAGGACGAGAGCCATGAGATGTTCCTCCTCTCAGCAAGCCCGGGTCCCAGATCCTGTTGTACCTGTGAATAGGCTGCAGGGGGACGGTGAAGACCAGCAACAGCTTTCAGGGCTGCCACCTTCCGTGTGGGACAAGGAGCCGGACGTGTGCCTTTTCGGAATCAGGCTCTGCCGAGGACGAGAGCCATGAGATGTTCCTCCTCTGGGCATGCCCAGGTCCCGAATCCTGTTGTGCCTGTGAATAGGCTGCAGGGGGACGGTGAAGACCAGCAACAGCTTTCAGGGCTGCCACCTTCCGTGTGGGACAAGGAGCCGGACGTGTGCCTTTTCGGAATCAGGCTCTACCGAGGAGGAGAGCCATGAGATGTTCCTCCTCTGGGCAAGCCTGGGTTCCAGATCCTGTTGTATCTGTGAATAGGCTGCAGGGGGACAGTGAAGACCAGCAACAGCTTTCAGGGCTGCCACCTTCCGTGTGGGACAAGGAGCCGGACGTGTGCCTTTTCGGAATCAGGCTCTGCCGAGGACGAGAGCCATGAGATGTTCCTCCTCTCAGCAAGCCCGGGTCCCAGATCCTGTTGTACCTGTGAATAGGCTGCAGGGGGACGGTGAAGACCAGCAACAGCTTTCAAGGCTGCCACCTTCCGTGTGGGACAAGGAGCCGGACGTGTGCCTTTTCGGAATCAGGCTCTGCCGAGGACGAGAGCCATGAGATGTTCCTCCTCGGGGCATGCCCGGGTCCTGAATCCTGTTGTGCCTGTGAATAGGCTGCAGGGGGACGGTGAAGACCAGCAACAGCTTTCAGGGCTGCCACCTTCCGTGTGGGACAAGGAGCCGGACGTGTGCCTTTTCGGAATCACGCTCTGCCGAGGACGAGAGCCATGAGATGTTCCTCCTCTCAGCAAGCCCGGGTCCCAGATCCTGTTGTACCTGTGAATAGGCTGCAGGGGGACGGTGAAGACCAGCAACAGCTTTCAGGGCTGCCACCTTCCGTGTGGGACAAGGAGCCGGACGTGTGCCTTTTCGGAATCAGGCTCTGCCGAGGACGAGAGCCATGAGATGTTCCTCCTCTCAGCAAGCCCGGGTCCCAGATCCTGTTGTACCTGTGAATAGGCTGCAGGGGGACGGTGAAGACCAGCAACAGCTTTCAGGGCTGCCACCTTCCGTGTGGGACAAGGAGCCGGACGTGTGCCTTTTCGGAATCAGGCTCTGCCGAGGACGAGAGCCATGAGATGTTCCTCCTCTCAGCAAGCCCGGGTCCCAGATCCTGTTGTACCTGTGAATAGGCTGCAGGGGGACGGTGAAGACCAGCAACAGCTTTCAGGGCTGCCACCTTCCGTGTGGGACAAGGAGCCGGACGTGTGTCTTTTCGGAATCAGGCTCTGCCGAGGACGAGATCCATGAGATGTTCCTCCTCTGGGCATGCCCGGGTCCTGAATCCTGTTGTGCCTGTGAATAGGCTGCAGGGGGACGGTGAAGACCAGCAACAGCTTTCAGGGCTGCCACCTTCCGTGTGGGACAAGGAGCCGGACGTGTGCCTTTTCGGAATCAGGCTCTGCCGAGGACGAGATTCATGAGATGTTCCTCCTCGGGGCATTCCCGGGTTCTGAATCCTGTTGTGCCTCTGAATAGGCTGCAGGGGGACGGTGAAGACCAGCAACAGCTTTCAGGGCTGCCACCTTCCGTGTGGGACAAGGAGCCGGACGTGTGCCTTTCAGGAATCAGACTCTGCCGAGGACGAGAGCCATGAGATGTTCCTCCTCTGGGCAAGCCCGGGTCCCAGATCCTGTTGTGCCTGTGAATAGGCTGCAGGGGGATGGTGAAGACCAGCAACAGCTTTCAGGGCTGCCACCTTCCGTGTGGGACAAGCAGCCGGACGTGTGCCTTTTCGGAATCAGGCTCTGCTGAGGACGAGAGCCATGAGATGTTCCTCCTCTGGGCATGCCCGGGTCCAGAATCCTGTTGTGCCTGTGAATAGGCTGCAGGGGGATGGTGAAGACCAGCAACAGCTTTCAGGGCTGCCACCTTCCGTGTGGGACAAGGAGCCGGACGTGTGCCTTTCCAGAATAAGACTCTGCCGAGGACGAGAGCCATGAGATGTTCCTCCTCCGGGCAGGCCCGGGTCCCAGATCCTGTTGTGCCTGTGAATAGGCTGCAGGGGGACGGTGAAGACCAGCAACAGCTTTCAGGGCTGCCACCTTCCGTGTGGGACAAGGAGCCGGACGTTTGCCTTTTCGGAATCAGGCTCTGCCGAGGACGAGAGCCATGAGATGTTCCTCCTCTCAGCAAGCCCGGGTCCCAGATCCTGTTGTACCTGTGAATAGGCTGCAGGGGGACGGTGAAGACCAGCAACAGCTTTCAGGGCTGCCACCTTCCGTGTGGGACAAGGAGCCGGACGTGTGCCTTTTCGGAATCAGGCTCTGCCGAGGACGAGAGCCATGAGATGTTCCTCCTCGGGGCATGCCCGGGTCCTGAATCCTGTTGTGCCTGTGAATAGGCTGCAGGGGGACGGTGAAGACCAGCAACAGCTTTCAGGGCTGCCACCTTCCGTGTGGGACAAGGAGCCGGACGTGTGCCTTTTCGGAATCAGGCTCTGCTGAGGACGAGAGCCATGAGATGTTCCTCCTCTGGGCATGCCCGGGTCCAGAATCCTGTTGTGCCTGTGAATAGGCTGCAGGGGGATGGTGAAGACCAGCAACAGCTTTCAGGGCTGCCACCTTCCGTGTGGGACAAGGAGCCGGACGTGTGCCTTTCCAGAATAAGACTCTGCCGAGGACGAGAGCCATGAGATGTTCCTCCTCCGGGCATGCCCGGGTCCCAGATCCTGTTGTGCCTGTGAATAGGCTGCAGGGGGACGGTGAAGACCAGCAACAGCTTTCAGGGCTGCCACCTTCCGTGTGGGACAAGGAGCCGGACGTTTGCCTTTTCGGAATCAGGCTCTGCCGAGGACGAGAGCCATGAGATGTTCCTCCTCTCAGCAAGCCCGGGTCCCAGATCCTGTTGTACCTGTGAATAGGCTGCAGGGGGACGGTGAAGACCAGCAACAGCTTTCAGGGCTGCCACCTTCCGTGTGGGACAAGGAGCCGGACGTGTGCCTTTTCGGAATCAGGCTCTGCCGAGGACGAGAGCCATGAGATGTTCCTCCTCGGGGCATGCCCGGGTCCTGAATCCTGTTGTGCCTGTGAATAGGCTGCAGGGGGACGGTGAAGACCAGCAACAGCTTTCAGGTCAGCCACCTTCCGTGTGGGACAAGGAGCCGGACGAGTGCCTTTTCGGAATCAGGCTCTGCCGAGGACGAGAGCCATGAGATGTTCCTCCTCTCAGCAAGCCCGGGTCCCAGATCCTGTTGTACCTGTGAATAGGCTGCAGGGGGACGGTGAAGACCAGCAACAGCTTTCAGGGCTGCCACCTTCCGTGTGGGACAAGGAGCCGGACGTGTGCCTTTTCGGAATCAGGCTCTGCCGAGGACGAGATCCATGAGAATTTCCTCCTCTGGGCATGCCCGGGTCCCAGATCCTGTTGTGTCTGTGAATAGGCTGCAGGGGGACGGTGAAGACCAGCAACATCTTTCAGGGCTGCCACCTTCCGTGTGGGACAAGGAGCCGGACGTGTGCCTTTTCGGAATCAGGCTCTACCGAGGACGAGAGCCATGAGATGTTCCTCCTCTGGGCAAGCCCGGGTCCCAGATCCTGTTGTATCTGTGAATAGGCTGCAGGGGGACGGTGAAGACCAGCAACAGCTTTCAGGGCTGCCACCTTCCGTGTGGGACAAGCAGCCGGACGTGTGCCTTTTCGGAATCAGGCTCTGCTGAGGACGAGAGCCATGAGATGTTCCTCCTCTGGGCATGCCCGGGTCCAGAATCCTGTTGTGCCTGTGAATAGGCTGCAGGGGGATGGTGAAGACCAGCAACAGCTTTCAGGGCTGCCACCTTCCGTGTGGGACAAGGAGCCGGACGTGTGACTTTCCAGAATAAGACTCTGCCGAGGACGAGAGCCATGAGATGTTCCTCCTCCGGGCATGCCCGGGTCCCAGATCCTGTTGTGCCTGTGAATAGGCTGCAGGGGGACGGTGAAGACCAGCAACAGCTTTCAGGGCTGCCACCTTCCGTGTGGGACAAGGAGCCGGACGTTTGCCTTTTCGGAATCAGGCTCTGCCGAGGACGAGAGCCATGAGATGTTCCTCCTCTCAGCAAGCCCGGGTCCCAGATCCTGTTGTACCTGTGAATAGGCTGCAGGGGGACGGTGAAGACCAGCAACAGCTTTCAGGGCTGCCACCTTCCGTGTGGGACAAGGAGCCGGACGTGTGCCTTTTCGGAATCAGGCTCTGCCGAGGACGAGAGCCATGAGATGTTCCTCCTCGGGGCATGCCCGGGTCCTGAATCCTGTTGTGCCTGTGAATAGGCTGCAGGGGGACGGTGAAGACCAGCAACAGCTTTCAGGGCTGCCACCTTCCGTGTGGGACAAGGAGCCGGACGTGTGCCTTTTCGGAATCAGGCTCTGCTGAGGACGAGAGCCATGAGATGTTCCTCCTCTGGGCATGCCCGGGTCCAGAATCCTGTTGTGCCTGTGAATAGGCTGCAGGGGGATGGTGAAGACCAGCAACAGCTTTCAGGGCTGCCACCTTCCGTGTGGGACAAGGAGCCGGACGTGTGCCTTTCCAGAATAAGACTCTGCCGAGGACGAGAGCCATGAGATGTTCCTCCTCCGGGCATGCCCGGGTCCCAGATCCTGTTGTGCCTGTGAATAGGCTGCAGGGGGACGGTGAAGACCAGCAACAGCTTTCAGGGCTGCCACCTTCCGTGTGGGACAAGGAGCCGGACGTTTGCCTTTTCGGAATCAGGCTCTGCCGAGGACGAGAGCCATGAGATGTTCCTCCTCTCAGCAAGCCCGGGTCCCAGATCCTGTTGTACCTGTGAATAGGCTGCAGGGGGACGGTGAAGACCAGCAACAGCTTTCAGGGCTGCCACCTTCCGTGTGGGACAAGGAGCCGGACGTGTGCCTTTTCGGAATCAGGCTCTGCCGAGGACGAGAGCCATGAGATGTTCCTCCTCGGGGCATGCCCGGGTCCTGAATCCTGTTGTGCCTGTGAATAGGCTGCAGGGGGACGGTGAAGACCAGCAACAGCTTTCAGGTCAGCCACCTTCCGTGTGGGACAAGGAGCCGGACGAGTGCCTTTTCGGAATCACGCTCTGCCGAGGACGAGAGCCATGAGATGTTCCTCCTCTCAGCAAGCCCGGGTCCCAGATCCTGTTGTACCTGTGAATAGGCTGCAGGGGGACGGTGAAGACCAGCAACAGCTTTCAGGGCTGCCACCTTCCGTGTGGGACAAGGAGCCGGACGTGTGCCTTTTCGGAATCAGGCTCTGCCGAGGACGAGATCCATGAGAATTTCCTCCTCTGGGCATGCCCGGGTCCCAGATCCTGTTGTGTCTGTGAATAGGCTGCAGGGGGACGGTGAAGACCAGCAACATCTTTCAGGGCTGCCACCTTCCGTGTGGGACAAGGAGCCGGACGTGTGCCTTTTCGGAATCAGGCTCTACCGAGGACGAGAGCCATGAGATGTTCCTCCTCTGGGCAAGCCCGGGTCCCAGATCCTGTTGTATCTGTGAATAGGCTGCAGGGGGACGGTGAAGACCAGCAACAGCTTTCAGGGCTGCCACCTTCCGTGTGGGACAAGGAGCCGGACGTGTGCCTTTTCGGAATCAGGCTCTGCCGAGGACGAGAGCCATGAGATGTTCCTCCTCTCAGCAAGCCCGGGTCCCATATCCTGTTGTACCTGTGAATAGGCTGCAGGGGGACGGTGAAGACCAGCAACAGCTTTCAGGGCTGCCACCTTCCGTGTGGGAAAAAGGAGCCGGACGTGTGCCTTTTCGGAATCAGGCTCTGCCGAGGACGAGAGCCATGAGATGTTCCTCCTCTGGGCAAGCCCGGGTCCCAGATCCTGTTGTGCCTGTGAATAGGCTGCAGGGGGACGGTGAAGACCAGCAACAGCTTTCAGGGCTGCCACCTTCCGTGTGGGACAAGGAGCTGGACGTGTGCCTTTTCGGAATCAGGCTCTGCTGAGGACGAGAGCCATGAGATGTTCCTCCTCGGGGCATGCCCGGGTCCTGAATCCTGTTGTGCCTGTGAATAGGCTGCAGGGGGACGGTGAAGACCAGCAACAGCTTTCAGGGCTGCCACCTTCCGTGTGGGACAAGGAGCCGGACATGTGCCTTTTCGGAATCAGGCTCTGCCGAGGACGAGAGCCATGAGATGTTCCTCCTCTCAGCAAGCCCGGGTCCCAGATCCTGTTGTACCTGTGAATAGGCTGCAGGGGGACGGTGAAGACCAGCAACAGCTTTCAGGGCTGCCACCTTCCGTGTGGGACAAGGAGCCGGACGTGTGCCTTTTCGGAATCAGGCTCTGCCGAGGACGAGAGCCATGAGATGTTCCTCCTCTGGGCATGCCCAGGTCCCGAATCCTGTTGTGCCTGTGAATAAGCTGCAGGGGGACGGTGAAGACCAGCAACAGCTTTCAGGGCTGCCACCTTCCGTGTGGGACAAGGAGCCGGACGTGTGCCTTTTCGGAATCAGGCTCTACCGAGGAGGAGAGCCATGAGATGTTCCTCCTCTGGGCAAGCCTGGGTTCCAGATCCTGTTGTATCTGTGAATAGGCTGCAGGGGGACAGTGAAGACCAGCAACAGCTTTCAGGGCTGCCACCTTCCGTGTGGGACAAGGAGCCGGACGTGTGCCTTTTCGGAATCAGGCTCTGCCGAGGACGAGAGCCATGAGATGTTCCTCCTCTCAGCAAGCCCGGGTCCCAGATCCTGTTGTACCTGTGAATAGGCTGCAGGGGGACGGTGAAGACCAGCAACAGCTTTCAGGGCTGCCACCTTCCGTGTGGGACAAGGAGCCGGACGTGTGCCTTTTCGGAATCAGGCTCTGCCGAGGACGAGAGCCATGAGATGTTCCTCCTCGGGGCATGCCCGGGCCCTGAATCCTGTTGTGCCTGTGAATAGGCTGCAGGGGGACGGTGAAGACCAGCAACAGCTTTCAGGGCTGCCACCTTCCGTGTGGGACAAGGAGCCGGACGTGTGCCTTTTCGGAATCACGCTCTGCCGAGGACGAGAGCCATGAGATGTTCCTCCTCTCAGCAAGCCCGGGTCCCAGATCCTGTTGTACCTGTGAATAGGCTGCAGGGGGACGGTGAAGACCAGCAACAGCTTTCAGGGCTGCCACCTTCCGTGTGGGACAAGGAGCCGGACGTGTGCCTTTTCGGAATCAGGCTCTGCCGAGGACGAGAGCCATGAGATGTTCCTCCTCTCAGCAAGCCCAGGTCCCAGATCCTGTTCTTTCTGTGAATAGGCTGCAGGGGGACGGTGAAGACCAGCAACAGCTTTCAGGGCTGCCACCTTCCGTGTGGGACAAGGAGCCGGACGTGTGCCTTTTCGGAATCAGGCTCTGCCGAGGACGAGAGCCATGAGATGTTCCTCCTCGGGGCATGCCCGGGCCCTGAATCCTGTTGTGCCTGTGAATAGGCTGCAGGGGGACGGTGAAGACCAGCAACAGCTTTCAGGGCTGCCACCTTCCGTGTGGGACAAGGAGCCGGACGTGTGCCTTTTCGGAATCACGCTCTGCCGAGGACGAGAGCCATGAGATGTTCCTCCTCTCAGCAAGCCCGGGTCCCAGATCCTGTTGTACCTGTGAATAGGCTGCAGGGGGACGGTGAAGACCAGCAACAGCTTTCAGGGCTGCCACCTTCCGTGTGGGACAAGGAGCCGGACGTGTGCCTTTTCGGAATCAGGCTCTGCCGAGGACGAGAGCCATGAGATGTTCCTCCTCTCAGCAAGCCCAGGTCCCAGATCCTGTTCTTTCTGTGAATAGGCTGCAGGGGGACGGTGAAGACCAGCAACAGCTTTCAGGGCTGCCACCTTCCGTGTGGGACAAGGAGCCGGACGTGTGCCTTTTCGGAATCAGGCTCTGCCGAGGACGAGATCCATGAGAATTTCCTCCTCTGGGCATGCCCGGGTCCCAGATGCTGTTGTGTCTGTGAATAGGCTGCAGGGGGACGGTGAAGACCAGCAACATCTTTCAGGGCTGCCACCTTCCGTGTGGGACAAGGAGCCGGACGTGTGCCTTTTCGGAATCAGGCTCTACCGAGGACGAGAGCCATGAGATGTTCCTCCTCTGGGCAAGCCCGGGTCCCAGATCCTGTTGTATCTGTGAATAGGCTGCAGGGGGACGGTGAAGACCAGCAACAGCTTTCAGGGCTGCCACCTTCCGTGTGGGACAAGGAGCCGGACGTGTGCCTTTTCGGAATCAGGCTCTGCCGAGGACGAGAGCCATGAGATGTTCCTCCTCTCAGCAAGCCCGGGTCCCATATCCTGTTGTACCTGTGAATAGGCTGCAGGGGGACGGTGAAGACCAGCAACAGCTTTCAGGGCTGCCACCTTCCGTGTGGGAAAAAGGAGCCGGACGTGTGCCTTTTCGGAATCAGGCTCTGCCGAGGACGAGAGCCATGAGATGTTCCTCCTCTGGGCAAGCCCGGGTCCCAGATCCTGTTGTGCCTGTGAATAGGCTGCAGGGGGACGGTGAAGACCAGCAACAGCTTTCAGGGCTGCCACCTTCCGTGTGGGACAAGGAGCTGGACGTGTGCCTTTTCGGAATCAGGCTCTGCTGAGGACGAGAGCCATGAGATGTTCCTCCTCGGGGCATGCCCGGGTCCTGAATCCTGTTGTGCCTGTGAATAGGCTGCAGGGGGACGGTGAAGACCAGCAACAGCTTTCAGGGCTGCCACCTTCCTTGTGGGACAAGGAGCCGGACGTGTGCCTTTTCGGAATCAGGCTCTGCCGAGGACGAGAGCCATGAGATGTTCCTCCTCTCAGCAAGCCCGGGTCCCAGATCCTGTTGTACCTGTGAATAGGCTGCAGTGGGACGGTGAAGACCAGCAACAGCTTTCAGGGCTGCCACCTTCCGTGTGGGACAAGGAGCCGGACGTGTGCCTTTTCGGAATCAGGCTCTGCCGAGGACGAGATCCATGAGATGTTCCTCCTCTGGGCAAGCCCGGGTCCCAGATCCTGTTGTGCCTGTGAATAGGCTGCAGGGGGACGGTGAAGACCAGCAACAGCTTTCAGGGCTGCCACCTTCCGTGTGGGACAAGGAGCCGGACGTTTGCCTTTTCGGAATCAGGCTCTGCCGAGGATGAGAGCCATGACATGTTCCTCCTCTGGGCAAGCCCGGGTCCCAGATCCTGTTGTACCTGTGAATAGGCTGCAGGGGGACGGTGAAGACCAGCAACAGCTTTCAGGGCTGCCACCTTCCGTGTGGGACAAGGAGCCGGACGTGTGTCTTTTCGGAATCAGGCTCTACCGAGGACGAGAGCCATGAGATGTTCCTCCTCTGGGCATGCCCAGGTCCCGAATCCTTTTGTGCCTGTGAATAGGCTGCAGGGGGACGGTGAAGACCAGCAACAGCTTTCAGGGCTGCCACCTTCCGTGTGGGACAAGGAGCCGGACGTGTGCCTTTTCGGAATCAGGCTCTGCCGAGGACGAGAGCCATGAGATGTTCCTCCTGTGGGCATGCCCGGGTCCTGAATCCTGTTGTGCCTGTGAATAGGCTGCAGGGGGATGGTGAAGACCAGCAACAGCTTTCAGGGCTGCCACCTTCCGTGTGGGACAAGGAGCCGGACGTGTGCCTTTCCAGAATAAGACTCTGCCGAGGACGAGAGCCATGAGATGTTCCTCCTCCGGGCATGCCCGGGTCCCAGATCCTGTTGTGCCTGTGAATAGGCTGCAGGGGGACGGTGAAGACCAGCAACAGCTTTCAGGGCTGCCACCTTCCGTGTGGGACAAGGAGCCGGACGTTTGCCTTTTCGGAATCAGGCTCTGCCGAGGACGAGAGCCATGAGATGTTCCTCCTCTCAGCAAGCCCGGGTCCCAGATCCTGTTGTACCTGTGAATAGGCTGCAGGGGGACGGTGAAGACCAGCAACAGCTTTCAGGGCTGCCACCTTCCGTGTGGGACAAGGAGCCGGACGTGTGCCTTTTCGGAATCAGGCTCTGCCGAGGACGAGAGCCATGAGATGTTCCTCCTCGGGGCATGCCCGGGTCCTGAATCCTGTTGTGCCTGTGAATAGGCTGCAGGGGGACGGTGAAGACCAGCAACAGCTTTCAGGTCAGCCACCTTCCGTGTGGGACAAGGAGCCGGACGAGTGCCTTTTCGGAATCACGCTCTGCCGAGGACGAGAGCCATGAGATGTTCCTCCTCTCAGCAAGCCCGGGTCCCAGATCCTGTTGTACCTGTGAATAGGCTGCAGGGGGACGGTGAAGACCAGCAACAGCTTTCAGGGCTGCCACCTTCCGTGTGGGACAAGGAGCCGGACGTGTGCCTTTTCGGAATCAGGCTCTGCCGAGGACGAGAGCCATGAGAATTTCCTCCTCTGGGCATGCCCGGGTCCCAGATCCTGTTGTGTCTGTGAATAGGCTGCAGGGGGACGGTGAAGACCAGCAACAGCTTTCAGGGCTGCCACCTTCCGTGTGGGACAAGGAGCTGGACGTGTGCCTTTTCGGAATCAGGCTCTGCCGAGGACGAGAGCCATGAGATGTTCCTCCTCTGGGCAAGCCCGGGTCCCAGATCCTGTTGTACCTGTGAATAGGCTGCAGGGGGACGGTGAAGACCAGCAACAGCTTTCAGGGCTGCCACCTTCCGTGTGGGACAAGGAGCCGGACGTGTGCCTTTTCGGAATCAGGCTCTGCCGAGGACGAGACCCATGAGATGTTCCTCCTCTCAGCAAGCCCGGGTCCCATATCCTGTTGTACCTGTGAATAGGCTGCAGGGGGACGGTGAAGACCAGCAACAGCTTTCAGGGCTGCCACCTTCCGTGTGGGACAAGGAGCCGGACGTGTGCCTTTTCGGAATCAGGCTCTGCCGAGGAAGAGATCCATGAGATGTTCCTCCTCTGGGCATGCCCAGGTCCCGAATCCTGTTGTGCCTGTGAATAGGCTGCAGGGGGACGGTGAAGACCAGCAACAGCTTTCAGGGCTGCCACCTTCCGTGTGGGACAAGGAGCCGGACGTGTGCCTTTTCGGAATCAGGCTCTGCCGAGGACGAGAGCCATGAGATGTTCCTCCTCTGGGCATGCCCAGGTCCCGAATCCTGTTGTGCCTGTGAATAGGCTGCAGGGGGACGGTGAAAACCAGCAACAGCTTTCAGGGCTGCCACCATCCGTGTGGGACAAGGAGCCGGACGTGTGCCTTTCCGGAATCAGGCTCTGCCGAGGACGAGAGCCATGAGATGTTCCTCCTCTGGGCAAGCCCGGGTCCCAGATCCTGTTGTGCCTGTGAATAGGCTGCAGGGGGACGGTGAAGACCAGCAACAGCTTTCAGGGCTGCCACCTTCCGTGTGGGACAAGGAGCCGGACATGTGCCTTTCAGGAATCAGACTCTGCCGAGGACGAGAGCCATGAGATGTTACTCCTCCGGGCATGCCCGGGTCCCAGATCCTGTTGTGCCTGTGAATAGGCTGCAGGGGGACGGTGAAGACCAGCAACAGCTTTCAGGGCTGCCACCTTCCGTGTGGGACAAGGAGCCGGACGTTTGCCTTTTCGGAATCAGGCTCTGCCGAGGACGAGAGCCATGAGATGTTCCTCCTCTGGGCAAGCCCGGGTCCCAGATCCTGTTGTACCTGTGAATAGGCTGCAGGGGGACGGTGAAGACCAGCAACAGCTTTCAGGGCTGCCACCTTCCGTGTGGGACAAGGAGCCGGACGTGTGCCTTTTCGGAATCAGGCTCTGCCGAGGAAGAGATCCATGAGATGTTCCTCCTCTGGGCATGCCCAGGTCCCGAATCCTGTTGTGCCTGTGAATAGACTGCAGGGGGACGGTGAAGACCAGCAACAGCTTTCAGGGCTGCCACCTTCCGTGTGGGACAAGGAGCCGGACGTGTGCCTTTTCGTAATCAGGCTCTGCCGAGGACGAGATCCATGAGAAGTTCCTCCTCTGGGCATGCCCGGGTCCCAGATCCTGTTGTGCCTGTGAATAGGCTGCAGGGGGACGGTGAAGACCAGCAACAGCTTTCAGGGCTGCCACCTTCCTTGTGGGACAAGGAGCCGGACGTGTGCCTTTTCGGAATCAGGCTCTACCGAGGACGAGAGCCATGAGATGTTCCTCCTCTGGGCAAGCCCGGGTCCCAGATCCTGTTGTACCTGTGAATAGGCTGCAGGGGGACGGTGAAGACCAGCAACAGCTTTCAGGGCTGCCACCGTCCGTGTGGGACAAGGAGCCGGACGTGTGCCTTTTCGGAATCAGGCTCTGCCGAGGACGAGAGCCATGAGATGTTCCTCCTCTCAGCAAGCCCGGGTCCCAGATCCTGTTGTACCTGTGAATAGGCTGCAGGGGGACGGTGAAGACCAGCAACAGCTTTCAGGGCTGCCACCTTCCGTGTGGGACAAGGAGCCGGACGTGTGTCTTTTCGGAATCAGGCTCTGCCGAGGACGAGATCCATGAGATGTTCCTCCTCGGGGCATGCCCGGGTCCTGAATCCTGTTGTGCCTGTGAATAGGCTGCAGGGGGATGGTGAAGACCAGCAACAGCTTTCAGGGCTGCCATCTTCCGTGTGGGACAAGGAGCCGGACTTGTGCCTTTTCGGAAAGAGGCTCTGCCGAGGAAGAGAGCCATGAGATGTTCCTCCTCTCAGCAAGCCCGGGTCCCAGATCCTGTTGTGCCTGTGAATAGGCTGCAGGGGGACGGTGAAGACCAGCAACAGCTTTCAGGGCTGCCACCTTCCGTGTGGGACAAGGAGCCGGACGTGTGCCTTTTCGGAATCAGGCTCTGCCGAGGACGAGATCCATGAGATGTTCCTCCTCGGGGCATGCCCGGGTCCTGAATCCTGTTGTGCCTCTGAATAGGCTGCAGGGGGACGGTGAAGACCAGCAACAGCTTTCAGGGCTGCCACCTTCCGTGTGGGACAAGGAGCCGGACGTGTGCCTTTTCGGAATCAGACTCTGCCGAGGACGAGAGCCATGAGATGTTCCTCCTCTGGGCAAGCCCGGGTCCCAGATCCTGTTGTGCCTGTGAATAGGCTGCAGGGGGACGGTGAAGACCAGCAACAGCTTTCAGGGCTGCCACCTTCCGTGTGGGACAAGGTGCCGGACGTGTGCCTTTTCGGAATCAGGCTCTGCTGAGGACGAGAGCCATGAGATGTTCCTCCTCTGGGCATGCCCGGGTCCAGAATCCTGTTGTGCCTGTGAATAGGCTGCAGGGGGATGGTGAAGACCAGCAACAGCTTTCAGGGCTGCCACCTTCCGTGTGGGACAAGGAGCCGGACGTGTGCCTTTCCAGAATAAGACTCTGCCGAGGACGAGAGCCATGAGATGTTCCTCCTCCGGGCATGCCCGGGTCCCAGATCCTGTTGTGCCTGTGAATAGGCTGCAGGGGGACGGTGAAGACCAGCAACAGCTTTCAGGGCTGCCACCTTCCGTGTGGGACAAGGAGCCGGACGTTTGCCTTTTCGGAATCAGGCTCTGCCGAGGACGAGAGCCATGAGATGTTCCTCCTCTCAGCAAGCCCGGGTCCCAGATCCTGTTGTGCCTGTGAATAGGCTGCAGGGGGACGGTGAAGACCAGCAACAGCTTTCAGGGCTGCCACCTTCCGTGTGGGACAAGGAGCCGGACGTGTGCCTTTTCGGAATCAGGCTCTGCCGAGGACGAGAGCCATGAGATGTTCCTCCTCTGGGCAAGCCCAGGTCCCAGATCCTGTTGTGCCTGTGAATAGGCTGCAGGGGGACGGTGAAGACCAGCAACAGCTTTCAGGGCTGCCAACTTCCGTGTGGGACAAGGAGCCGGACGTGTGCCTTTTCGGAATCAGGCTCTGCCGAGGACGAGATCCATGAGATGTTCCTCCTCGGGGCATGCCCGGGTCCTGAATCCTGTTGTGCCTCTGAATAGGCTGCAGGGGGACGGTGAAGACCAGCAACAGCTTTCAGGGCTGCCACCTTCCGTGTGGGACAAGGAGCCGGACGTGTGCCTTTTCGGAATCAGGCTCTGCCGAGGACGAGAGCCATGAGATGTTCCTCCTCTGGGCAAGCCCAGGTCCCAGATCCTGTTGTGCCTGTGAATAGGCTGCAGGGGGACGGTGAAGACCAGCAACAGCTTTCAGGGCTGCCACCTTCCGTGTGGGACAAGGAGCCGGACGTGTGCCTTTTCGGAATCAGGCTCTGCCGAGGACGAGATCCATGAGATGTTCCTCCTCGGGGCATGCCCGGGTCCTGAATCCTGTTGTGCCTGTGAATAGGCTGCAGGGGGACGGTGAAGACCAGCAACAGCTTTCAGGGCTGCCACCTTCCGTGTGGGACAAGGAGCCGGACGTGTGCCTTTTCGGAATCAGACTCTGCCGAGGACGAGAGCCATGAGATGTTCCTCCTCTGGGCAAGCCCGGGTCCCAGATCCTGTTGTGCCTGTGAATAGGCTGCAGGGGGACGGTGAAGACCAGCAACAGCTTTCAGGGCTGCCACCTTCCGTGTGGGACAAGGTGCCGGACGTGTGCCTTTTCGGAATCAGGCTCTGCTGAGGACGAGAGCCATGAGATGTTCCTCCTCTGGGCATGCCCGGGTCCAGAATCCTGTTGTGCCTGTGAATAGGCTGCAGGGGGATGGTGAAGACCAGCAACAGCTTTCAGGGCTGCCACCTTCCGTGTGGGACAAGGAGCCGGACGTGTGCCTTTCCAGAATAAGACTCTGCCGAGGACGAGAGCCATGAGATGTTCCTCCTCCGGGCATGCCCGGGTCCCAGATCCTGTTGTGCCTGTGAATAGGCTGCAGGGGGACGGTGAAGACCAGCAACAGCTTTCAGGGCTGCCATCTTCCGTGTGGGACAAGGAGCCGGACGTTTGCCTTTTCGGAATCAGGCTCTGCCGAGGACGAGAGCCATGAGATGTTCCTCCTCTCAGCAAGCCCGGGTCCCAGATCCTGTTGTGCCTGTGAATAGGCTGCAGGGGGACGGTGAAGACCAGCAACAGCTTTCAGGGCTGCCACCTTCCGTGTGGGACAAGGAGCCGGACGTGTGCCTTTTCGGAATCAGGCTCTGCCGAGGACGAGAGCCATGAGATGTTCCTCCTCTGGGCAAGCCCAGGTCCCAGATCCTGTTGTGCCTGTGAATAGGCTGCAGGGGGACGGTGAAGACCAGCAACAGCTTTCAGGGCTGCCAACTTCCGTGTGGGACAAGGAGCCGGACGTGTGCCTTTTCGGAATCAGGCTCTGCCGAGGACGAGAGCCATGAGATGTTCCTCCTCTGGGCAAGCCCGGGTCCCATATCCTGTTGTACCTGTGAATAGGCTGCAGGGGGACGGTGAAGACCAGCAACAGCTTTCAGGGCTGCCACCTTCCGTGTGGGACAAGGAGCCGGACGTGTGCCTTTTCGGAATCAGGCTCTGCCGAGGAAGAGATCCATGAGATGTTCCTCCTCTGGGCATGCCCAGGTCCCGAATCCTGTTGTGCCTGTGAATAGGCTGCAGGGGGACGGTGAAGACCAGCAACAGCTTTCAGGGCTGCCACCTTCCGTGTGGGACAAGGAGCCGGACGTGTGCCTTTTCGGAATCAGGCTCTGCCGAGGACGAGAGCCATGAGATGTTCCTCCTCTGGGCATGCCCAGGTCCCGAATCCTGTTGTGCCTGTGAATAGGCTGCAGGGGGACGGTGAAAACCAGCAACAGCTTTCAGGGCTGCCACCTTCCGTGTGGGACAAGGAGCCGGACGTGTGCCTTTCCGGAATCAGGCTCTGCCGAGGACGAGAGCCATGAGATGTTCCTCCTCTGGGCAAGCCCGGGTCCCAGATCCTGTTGTGCCTGTGAATAGGCTGCAGGGGGACGGTGAAGACCAGCAACAGCTTTCAGGGCTGCCACCTTCCGTGTGGGACAAGGAGCCGGACATGTGCCTTTCAGGAATCAGACTCTGCCGAGGACGAGAGCCATGAGATGTTACTCCTCCGGGCATGCCCGGGTCCCAGATCCTGTTGTGCCTGTGAATAGGCTGCAGGGGGACGGTGAAGACCAGCAACAGCTTTCAGGGCTGCCACCTTCCGTGTGGGACAAGGAGCCGGACGTTTGCCTTTTCGGAATCAGGCTCTGCCGAGGACGAGAGCCATGAGATGTTCCTCCTCTGGGCAAGCCCGGGTCCCAGATCCTGTTGTGCCTGTGAATAGGCTGCAGGGGGACGGTGAAGACCAGCAACAGCTTTCAGGGCTGCCACCTTCCGTGTGGGACAAGGAGCCGGACGTGTGCCTTTTCGGAATCAGGCTCTGCCGAGGAAGAGATCCATGAGATGTTCCTCCTCTGGGCATGCCCAGGTCCCGAATCCTGTTGTGCCTGTGAATAGGCTGCAGGGGGACGGTGAAGACCAGCAACAGCTTTCAGGGCTGCCACCTTCCGTGTGGGACAAGGAGCCGGACGTGTGCCTTTTCGTAATCAGGCTCTGCCGAGGACGAGATCCATGAGAAGTTCCTCCTCTGGGCATGCCCGGGTCCCAGATCCTGTTGTGCCTGTGAATAGGCTGCAGGGGGACGGTGAAGACCAGCAACATCTTTCAGGGCTGCCACCTTCCGTGTGGGACAAGGAGCCGGACGTGTGCCTTTTCGGAATCAGGCTCTACCGAGGACGAGAGCCATGAGATGTTCCTCCTCTGGGCAAGCCCGGGTCCCAGATCCTGTTGTACCTGTGAATAGGCTGCAGGGGGACGGTGAAGACCAGCAACAGCTTTCAGGGCTGCCACCGTCCGTGTGGGACAAGGAGCCGGACGTGTGCCTTTTCGGAATCAGGCTCTGCCGAGGACGAGAGCCATGAGATGTTCCTCCTCTCAGCAAGCCCGGGTCCAAGATCCTGTTGTACCTGTGAATAGGCTGCAGGGGGACGGTGAAGACCAGCAACAGCTTTCAGGGCTGCCACCTTCCGTGTGGGAAAAGGAGCCGGACGTGTGTCTTTTCGGAATCAGGCTCTGCCGAGGACGAGATCCATGAGATGTTCCTCCTCGGGGCATGCCCGGGTCCTGAATCCTGTTGTGCCTGTGAATAGGCTGCAGGGGGATGGTGAAGACCAGCAACAGCTTTCAGGGCTGCCATCTTCCGTGTGGGACAAGGAGCCGGACTTGTGCCTTTTCGGAAAGAGGCTCTGCCGAGGAAGAGAGCCATGAGATGTTCCTCCTCTCAGCAAGCCCGGGTCCCAGATCCTGTTGTGCCTGTGAATAGGCTGCAGGGGGACGGTGAAGACCAGCAACAGCTTTCAGGGCTGCCACCTTCCGTGTGGGACAAGGAGCCGGACGTGTGTCTTTTCGGAATCAGGCTCTGCCGAGGACGAGATCCATGAGATGTTCCTCCTCTGGGCATGCCCGGGTCCTGAATCCTGTTGTGCCTGTGAATAGGCTGCAGGGGGACGGTGAAGACCAGCAACAGCTTTCAGGGCTGCCACCTTCCGTGTGGGACAAGGAGCCGGACGTGTGCCTTTCCAGAATAAGACTCTGCCGAGGACGAGAGCCATGAGATGTTCCTCCTCCGGGCATGCCCGTGTCCCAGATCCTGTTGTGCCTGTGAATAGGCTGCAGGGGGACGGTGAAGACCAGCAACAGCTTTCAGGGCTGCCATCTTCCGTGTGGGACAAGGAGCCGGACGTTTGCCTTTTCGGAATCAGGCTCTGCCGAGGACGAGAGCCATGAGATGTTCCTCCTCTCAGCAAGCCCGGGTCCCAGATCCTGTTGTACCTGTGAATAGGCTGCAGGGGGACGGTGAAGACCAGCAACAGCTTTCAGGGCTGCCACCTTCCGTGTGGGACAAGGAGCCGGACGTGTGCCTTTTCGGAATCAGGCTCTGCCGAGGACGAGAGCCATGAGATGTTCCTCCTCTGGGCATGCCCAGGTCCCGAATCCTGTTGTGCCTGTGAATAGGCTGCAGGGGGACGGTGAAGACCAGCAACAGCTTTCAGGGCTGCCACCTTCCGTGTGGGACAAGGAGCCGGACGTGTGCCTTTTCGGAATCAGGCTCTACCGAGGAGGAGAGCCATGAGATGTTCCTCCTCTGGGCAAGCCCGGGTTCCAGATCCTGTTGTATCTGTGAATAGGCTGCAGGGGGACAGTGAAGACCAGCAACAGCTTTCAGGGCTGCCACCTTCCGTGTGGGACAAGGAGCCGGACGTTTGCCTTTTCGGAATCAGGCTCTGCCGAGGACGAGAGCCATGAGATGTTCCTCCTCTCAGCAAGCCCGGGTCCCAGATCCTGTTGTACCTGTGAATAGGCTGCAGGGGGACGGTGAAGACCAGCAACAGCTTTCAGGGCTGCCACCTTCCGTGTGGGACAAGGAGCCGGACGTGTGCCTTTTCGGAATCAGGCTCTGCCGAGGACGAGATCCATGAGAATTTCCTCCTCTGGGCATGCCCGGGTCCCAGATCCTGTTGTGTCTGTGAATAGGCTGCAGGGGGACGGTGAAGACCAGCAACATCTTTCAGGGCTGCCACCTTCCGTGTGGGACAAGGAGCCGGACGTGTGCCTTTTCGGAATCAGGCTCTACCGAGGACGAGAGCCATGAGATGTTCCTCCTCTGGGCAAGCCCAGGTCCCAGATCCTGTTGTATCTGTGAATAGGCTGCAGGGGGACGGTGAAGACGAGCAACAGCTTTCAGGGCTGCCACCTTCCGTGTGGGACAAGGAGCCGGACGTGTGCCTTTTCGGAATCAGGCTCTGCCGAGGACGAGATCCATGAGAATTTCCTCCTCTGGGCATGCCCAGGTCCCGAATCCTGTTGTGCCTGTGAATAGGCTGCAGGGGGACGGTGAAAACCAGCAACAGCTTTCAGGGCTGCCACCTTCCGTGTGGGACAAGGAGCCGGACGTGTGCCTTTCCGGAATCAGGCTCTGCCGAGGACGAGAGCCATGAGATGTTCCTCCTCTGGGCAAGCCCGGGTCCCAGATCCTGTTGTGCCTGTGAATAGGCTGCAGGGGGACGGTGAAGACCAGCAACAGCTTTCAGGGCTGCCACCTTCCGTGTGGGACAAGGAGCCGGACGTGTGCCTTTTCGTAATCAGGCTCTGCCGAGGACGAGATCCATGAGAAGTTCCTCCTCTGGGCATGCCCGGGTCCCAGATCCTGTTGTGCCTGTGAATAGGCTGCAGGGGGACGGTGAAGACCAGCAACATCTTTCAGGGCTGCCACCTTCCGTGTGGGACAAGGAGCCGGACGTGTGCCTTTTCGGAATCAGGCTCTACCGAGGACGAGATCCATGAGATGTTCCTCCTCTGGGCAAGCCCGGGTCCCAGATCCTGTTGTACCTGTGAATAGGCTGCAGGGGGACGGTGAAGACCAGCAACAGCTTTCAGGGCTGCCACCTTCCGTGTGGTACAAGGAGCCGGACGTGTGCCTTTTCGTAATCAGGCTCTGCCGAGGACGAGATCCATGAGAAGTTCCTCCTCTGGGCATGCCCGGGTCCCAGATCCTGTTGTGCCTGTGAATAGGCTGCAGGGGGACGGTGAAGACCAGCAACATCTTTCAGGGCTGCCACCTTCCGTGTGGGACAAGGAGCCGGACGTGTGCCTTTTCGGAATCAGGCTCTACCGAGGACGAGAGCCATGAGATGTTCCTCCTCTGGGCAAGCCCGGGTCCCAGATCCTGTTGTACCTGTGAATAGGCTGCAGGGGGACGGTGAAGACCAGCAACAGCTTTCAGGGCTGCCACCGTCCGTGTGGGACAAGGAGCCGGACGTGTGCCTTTTCGGAATCAGGCTCTGCCGAGGACGAGAGCCATGAGATGTTCCTCCTCTCAGCAAGCCCGGGTCCCAGATCCTGTTGTACCTGTGAATAGGCTGCAGGGGGACGGTGAAGACCAGCAACAGCTTTCAGGGCTGCCACCTTCCGTGTGGGACAAGGAGCCGGACGTGTGTCTTTTCGGAATCAGGCTCTGCCGAGGACGAGATCCATGAGATGTTCCTCCTCGGGGCATGCCCGGGTCCTGAATCCTGTTGTGCCTGTGAATAGGCTGCAGGGGGATGGTGAAGACCAGCAACAGCTTTCAGGGCTGCCATCTTCCGTGTGGGACAAGGAGCCGGACTTGTGCCTTTTCGGAAAGAGGCTCTGCCGAGGAAGAGAGCCATGAGATGTTCCTCCTCTCAGCAAGCCCGGGTCCCAGATCCTGTTGTGCCTGTGAATAGGCTGCAGGGGGACGGTGAAGACCAGCAACAGCTTTCAGGGCTGCCACCTTCCGTGTGGGACAAGGAGCCGGACGTGTGTCTTTTCGGAATCAGGCTCTGCCGAGGACGAGATCCATGAGATGTTCCTCCTCTGGGCATGCCCGGGTCCTGAATCCTGTTGTGCCTGTGAATAGGCTGCAGGGGGACGGTGAAGACCAGCAACAGCTTTCAGGGCTGCCACCTTCCGTGTGGGACAAGGAGCCGGACGTGTGCCTTTTCGGAATCAGGCTCTGCCGAGGACGAGAGCCATGAGATGTTCCTCCTCCGGGCATGCCCGGGTCCCAGATCCTGTTGTGCCTGTGAATAGGCTGCAGGGGGACGGTGAAGACCAGCAACAGCTTTCAGGGCTGCCATCTTCCGTGTGGGACAAGGAGCCGGACGTTTGCCTTTTCGGAATCAGGCTCTGCCGAGGACGAGAGCCATGAGATGTTCCTCCTCTCAGCAAGCCCGGGTCCCAGATCCTGTTGTACCTGTGAATAGGCTGCAGGGGGACGGTGAAGACCAGCAACAGCTTTCAGGGCTGCCACCTTCCGTGTGGGACAAGGAGCCGGACGTGTGCCTTTTCGGAATCAGGCTCTGCCAAGGACGAGAGCCATGAGATGTTCCTCCTCTGGGCATGCCCAGGTCCCGAATCCTGTTGTGCCTGTGAATAGGCTGCAGGGGGACGGTGAAGACCAGCAACAGCTTTCAGGGCTGCCACCTTCCGTGTGGGACAAGGAGCCGGACGTGTGCCTTTTCGGAATCAGGCTCTACCGAGGAGGAGAGCCATGAGATGTTCCTCCTCTGGGCAAGCCCGGGTTCCAGATCCTGTTGTATCTGTGAATAGGCTGCAGGGGGACAGTGAAGACCAGCAACAGCTTTCAGGGCTGCCACCTTCCGTGTGGGACAAGGAGCCGGACGTTTGCCTTTTCGGAATCAGGCTCTGCCGAGGACGAGAGCCATGAGATGTTCCTCCTCTCAGCAAGCCCGGGTCCCAGATCCTGTTGTACCTGTGAATAGGCTGCAGGGGGACGGTGAAGACCAGCAACAGCTTTCAGGGCTGCCACCTTCCGTGTGGGACAAGGAGCCGGACGTGTGCCTTTTCGGAATCAGGCTCTGCCGAGGACGAGATCCATGAGAATTTCCTCCTCTGGGCATGCCCGGGTCCCAGATCCTGTTGTGTCTGTGAATAGGCTGCAGGGGGACGGTGAAGACCAGCAACATCTTTCAGGGCTGCCACCTTCCGTGTGGGACAAGGAGCCGGACGTGTGCCTTTTCGGAATCAGGCTCTACCGAGGACGAGAGCCATGAGATGTTCCTCCTCTGGGCAAGCCCAGGTCCCAGATCCTGTTGTATCTGTGAATAGGCTGCAGGGGGACGGTGAAGACGAGCAACAGCTTTCAGGGCTGCCACCTTCCGTGTGGGACAAGGAGCCGGACGTGTGCCTTTTCGGAATCAGGCTCTGCCGAGGACGAGATCCATGAGAATTTCCTCCTCTGGGCATGCCCAGGTCCCGAATCCTGTTGTGCCTGTGAATAGGCTGCAGGGGGACGGTGAAAACCAGCAACAGCTTTCAGGGCTGCCACCTTCCGTGTGGGACAAGGAGCCGGACGTGTGCCTTTCCGGAATCAGGCTCTGCCGAGGACGAGAGCCATGAGATGTTCCTCCTCTGGGCAAGCCCGGGTCCCAGATCCTGTTGTGCCTGTGAATAGGCTGCAGGGGGACGGTGAAGACCAGCAACAGCTTTCAGGGCTGCCACCTTCCGTGTGGGACAAGGAGCCGGACATGTGCCTTTCAGGAATCAGACTCTGCCGAGGACGAGAGCCATGAGATGTTACTCCTCCGGGCATGCCCGGGTCCCAGATCCTGTTGTGCCTGTGAATAGGCTGCAGGGGGGCGGTGAAGACCAGCAACAGCTTTCAGGGCTGCCATCTTCCGTGTGGGACAAGGAGCCGGACGTGTGCCTTTTCGGAATCAGGCTCTGCCGAGGATGAGAGCCATGAGATGTTCCTCCTCTGGGCAAGCCCGGGTCCCAGATCCTGTTGTGCCTGTGAATAGGCTGCAGGGGGACGGTGAAGACCAGCAACAGCTTTCAGGGCTGCCACCTTCCGTGTGGGACAAGGAGCCGGACGTGTGCCTTTTCGGAATCAGGCTCTGCCGAGGACGAGAGCCATGAGATGTTCCTCCTGTGGGCATGCCCGGGTCCTGAATCCTGTTGTGCCTCTGAATAGGCTGCAGGGGGATGGTGAAGACCAGCAACAGCTTTCAGGGCTGCCACCATCCGTGTGGGACAAGGAGCCGGACATGTGCCTTTCAGGAATCAGACTCTGCCGAGGACGAGAGCCATGAGATGTTCCTCCTCCGGGCATGCCCAGGTCCCAGATCCTGTTGTGCCTGTGAATAGGCTGCAGGGGGACGGTGAAGACCAGCAACAGCTTTCAGGGCTGCCACCTTCCGTGTGGGACAAGGAGCCGGACGTGTGCCTTTTCGGAATCAGGCTCTGCCGAGGACGAGAGCCATGAGATGTTCCTCCTCTGGGCAAGCCCGGGTCCCAGATCCTGTTGTACCTGTGAATAGGCTGCAGGGGGACGGTGAAGACCAGCAACAGCTTTCAGGGCTGCCACCTTCCGTGTGGGACAAGGAGCCGGACGTGTGCCTTTTCGGAATCAGGCTCTGCCGAGGACGAGATCCATGAGAATTTCCTCCTCTGGGCATGCCCGGGTCCCAGATCCTGTTGTGTCTGTGAATAGGCTGCAGGGGGACGGTGAAGACCAGCAACATCTTTCAGGGCTGCCACCTTCCGTGTGGGACAAGGAGCCGGACGTGTGCCTTTTCGGAATCAGGCTCTACCGAGGACGAGAGCCATGAGATGTTCCTCCTCTGGGCAAGCCCGGGTCCCAGATCCTGTTGTATCTGTGAATAGGCTGCAGGGGGACAGTGAAGACCAGCAACAGCTTTCAGGGCTGCCACCTTCCGTGTGGGACAAGGAGCCGGACGTGTGCCTTTTCGGAATCAGGCTCTGCCGAGGACGAGATCCATGAGAATTTCCTCCTCTGGGCATGCCCAGGTCCCGAATCCTGTTGTGCCTGTGAATAGGCTGCAGGGGGACGGTGAAAACCAGCAACAGCTTTCAGGGCTGCCACCTTCCGTGTGGGACAAGGAGCCGGACGTGTGCCTTTCCGGAATCAGGCTCTGCCGAGGACGAGAGCCATGAGATGTTCCTCCTCTGGGCAAGCCCGGGTCCCAGATCCTGTTGTGCCTGTGAATAGGCTGCAGGGGGACGGTGAAGACCAGCAACAGCTTTCAGGGCTGCCACCTTCCGTGTGGGACAAGGAGCCGGACATGTGCCTTTCAGGAATCAGACTCTGCCGAGGACGAGAGCCATGAGATGTTACTCCTCCGGGCATGCCCGGGTCCCAGATCCTGTTGTGCCTGTGAATAGGCTGCAGGGGGGCGGTGAAGACCAGCAACAGCTTTCAGGGCTGCCATCTTCCGTGTGGGACAAGGAGCCGGACGTGTGCCTTTTCGGAATCAGGCTCTGCCGAGGATGAGAGCCATGACATGTTCCTCCTCTGGGCAAGCCCGGGTCCCAGATCCTGTTGTGCCTGTGAATAGGCTGCAGGGGGACGGTGAAGACCAGCAACAGCTTTCAGGGCTGCCACCTTCCGTGTGGGACAAGGAGCCGGACGTGTGCCTTTTCGGAATCAGGCTCTGCCGAGGACGAGAGCCATGAGATGTTCCTCCTGTGGGCATGCCCGGGTCCTGAATCCTGTTGTGCCTCTGAATAGGCTGCAGGGGGATGGTGAAGACCAGCAACAGCTTTCAGGGCTGCCACCTTCCGTGTGGGACAAGGAGCCGGACATGTGCCTTTCAGGAATCAGACTCTGCCGAGGACGAGAGCCATGAGATGTTCCTCCTCCGGGCATGCCCAGGTCCCAGATCCTGTTGTGCCTGTGAATAGGCTGCAGGGGGACGGTGAAGACCAGCAACAGCTTTCAGGGCTGCCACCTTCCGTGTGGGACAAGGAGCCGGACGTGTGCCTTTTCGGAATCAGGCTCTGCCGAGGACGAGAGCCATGAGATGTTCCTCCTCTCAGCAAGCCCGGGTCCCAGATCCTGTTGTACCTGTGAATAGGCTGCAGGGGGACGGTGAAGACCAGCAACAGCTTTCAGGGCTGCCACCTTCCGTGTGGGACAAGGAGCCGGACGTGTGCCTTTCCGGAATCAGGCTCTGCCGAGGACGAGATCCATGAGATGTTCCTCCTCTGGGCATGCCCGGGTCCCAGATCCTGTTGTGTCTGTGAATAGGCTGCAGGGGGACGGTGAAGACCAGCAACATCTTTCAGGGCTGCCACCTTCCGTGTGGGACAAGGAGCCGGACGTGTGCCTTTTCGGAATCAGGCTCTACCGAGGACGAGAGCCATGAGATGTTCCTCCTCTGGGCAAGCCCGGGTCCCAGATCCTGTTGTATCTGTGAATAGGCTGCAGGGGGACGGTGAAGACGAGCAACAGCTTTCAGGGCTGCCACCTTCCGTGTGGGACAAGGAGCCGGACGTGTGCCTTTTCGGAATCAGGCTCTGCCGAGGACGAGATCCATGAGAATTTCCTCCTCTGGGCATGCCCAGGTCCCGAATCCTGTTGTGCCTGTGAATAGGCTGCAGGGGGACGGTGAAAACCAGCAACAGCTTTCAGGGCTGCCACCTTCCGTGTGGGACAAGGAGCCGGACGTGTGCCTTTCCGGAATCAGGCTCTGCCGAGGACGAGAGCCATGAGATGTTCCTCCTCTGGGCAAGCCCGGGTCCCAGATCCTGTTGTGCCTGTGAATAGGCTGCAGGGGGACGGTGAAGACCAGCAACAGCTTTCAGGGCTGCCACCTTCCGTGTGGGACAAGGAGCCGGACATGTGCCTTTCAGGAATCAGACTCTGCCGAGGACGAGAGCCATGAGATGTTCCTCCTCTCAGCAAGCCCGGGTCCCAGATCCTGTTGTGCCTGTTTATAGGCTGCATGCGGACGGTGAAGACCAGCAACAGCTTTCAGGGCTGCCACCTTCCGTGTGGGACAAGGAGCCGGACGTGTGTCTTTTCGGAATCAGGCTCTGCCGAGGACGAGAGCCATGAGATGTTCCTCCTCTGGGCAAGCCCGGGTCCCAGATCCTGTTGTGCCTGTGAATAGGCTGCAGGGGGACGGTGAAGACCAGCAACAGCTTTCAGGGCTGCCACCTTCCGTGTGGGACAAGGAGCCGGACGTGTGCCTTTTCGGAATCAGGCTCTGCCGAGGACGAGATCCATGAGATGTTCCTCCTCTGGGCATGCCCGGGTCCCAGATCCTGTTGTGCCTGTGAATAGGCTGCAGGGGGACGGTGAAGACCAGCAACAGCTTTCAGGGCTGCCACCTTCCGTGTGGGACAAGGAGACGGACGTGTGCCTTTTCGGAAAGAGGCTCTGCCGAGGAAGAGAGCCATGAGATGTTCCTCCTCTCAGCAAGCCCGGGTCCCAGATCCTGTTGTACCTGTGAATAGGCTGCAGGGGGACGGTGAAGACCAGCAACAGCTTTCAGGGCTGCCACCTTCCGTGTGGGACAAGGAGCCGGACGTGTGCCTTTTCGGAATCAGGCTCTGCCGAGGACGAGATCCATGAGATGTTCCTCCTCTGGGCATGCCCGTTTCCCATACCCTGTTGTGCCTGTGAATAGGCTGCAGGGGGACGGTGAAGACCAGCAACAGCTTTCAGGGCTGCCACCTTCCGTGTGGGACAAGGAGCCGGACGTGTGCCTTTTCGGAAAGAGGCTCTGCCGAGGAAGACAGCCATGAGATGTTCCTCCTCTGGGCAAGCCCGGGTCCCAGATCCTGTTGTACCTGTGAATAGGCTGCAGGGGGACGGTGAAGACCAGCAACAGCTTTCAGGGCTGCCACCTTCCGTGTGGGACAAGGAGCCGGACGTGTGCCTTTTCGGAATCAGGCTCTGCCGAGGACGAGAGCCATGAGATGTTCCTCCTCTCAGCAAGCCCGGGTCCCATATCCTGTTGTACCTGTGAATAGGCTGCAGGGGGACGGTGAAGACCAGCAACAGCTTTCAGGGCTGCCACCTTCCTTGTGGGACAAGGAGCCGGACGTGTGCCTTTTCGGAATCAGGCTCTGCCGAGGAAGAGATCCATGAGATGTTCCTCCTCTGGGCATGCCCAGGTCCCGAATCCTGTTGTGCCTGTGAATAGGCTGCAGGGGGACGGTGAAGACCAGCAACAGCTTTCAGGGCTGCCACCTTCCGTGTGGGACAAGGAGCCGGACGTGTGCCTTTTCGGAATCAGGCTCTGCCGAGGACGAGAGCCATGAGATGTTCCTCCTCTGGGCATGCCCAGGTCCCGAATCCTGTTGTGCCTGTGAATAGGCTGCAGGGGGACGGTGAAAACCAGCAACACCATTAAGGGCTGCCACCAACCGTGTGGGACAAGGAGCCGGACGTGTGCCTTTCCGGAATCAGGCTCTGCCGAGGACGAGAGCCATGAGATGTTCCTCCTCTGGGCAAGCCCGGGTCCCAGATCCTGTTGTGCCTGTGAATAGGCTGCAGGGGGACGGTGAAGACCAGCAACAGCTTTCAGGGCTGCCACCTTCCGTGTGGGACAAGGAGCCGGACTTGTGCCTTTCAGGAATCAGACTCTGCCGAGGACGAGAGCCATGAGATGTTACTCCTCCGGGCATGCCCGGGTCCCAGATCCTGTTGTGCCTGTGAATAGGCTGCAGGGGGACGGTGAAGACCAGCAACAGCTTTCAGGGCTGCCACCTTCCGTGTGGGACAAGGAGCCGGACGTTTGCCTTTTCGGAATCAGGCTCTGCCGAGGACGAGAGCCATGAGATGTTCCTCCTCTGGGCAAGCCCGGGTCCCAGATCCTGTTGTACCTGTGAATAGGCTGCAGGGGGACGGTGAAGACCAGCAACAGCTTTCAGGGCTGCCACCTTCCGTGTGGGACAAGGAGCCGGACGTGTGCCTTTTCGGAATCAGGCTCTGCCGAGGAAGAGATCCATGAGATGTTCCTCCTCTGGGCATGCCCAGGTCCCGAATCCTGTTGTGCCTGTGAATAGGCTGCAGGGGGACGGTGAAGACCAGCAACAGCTTTCAGGGCTGCCACCTTCCGTGTGGGACAAGGAGCCGGACGTGTGCCTTTTCGTAATCAGGCTCTGCCGAGGACGAGATCCATGAGAAGTTCCTCCTCTGGGCATGCCCGGGTCCCAGATCCTGTTGTGCCTGTGAATAGGCTGCAGGGGGACGGTGAAGACCAGCAACAGCTTTCAGGGCTGCCACCTTCCTTGTGGGACAAGGAGCCGGACGTGTGCCTTTTCGGAATCAGGCTCTACCGAGGACGAGAGCCATGAGATGTTCCTCCTCTGGGCAAGCCCGGGTCCCAGATCCTGTTGTACCTGTGAATAGGCTGCAGGGGGACGGTGAAGACCAGCAACAGCTTTCAGGGCTGCCACCGTCCGTGTGGGACAAGGAGCCGGACGTGTGCCTTTTCGGAATCAGGCTCTGCCGAGGACGAGAGCCATGAGATGTTCCTCCTCTCAGCAAGCCCGGGTCCCAGATCCTGTTGTACCTGTGAATAGGCTGCAGGGGGACGGTGAAGACCAGCAACAGCTTTCAGGGCTGCCACCTTCCGTGTGGGACAAGGAGCCGGACGTGTGTCTTTTCGGAATCAGGCTCTGCCGAGGACGAGATCCATGAGATGTTCCTCCTCGGGGCATGCCCGGGTCCTGAATCCTGTTGTGCCTGTGAATAGGCTGCAGGGGGATGGTGAAGACCAGCAACAGCTTTCAGGGCTGCCATCTTCCGTGTGGGACAAGGAGCCGGACATGTGCCTTTTCGGAAAGAGGCTCTGCCGAGGAAGAGAGCCATGAGATGTTCCTCCTCTCAGCAAGCCCGGGTCCCAGATCCTGTTGTGCCTGTGAATAGGCTGCAGGGGGACGGTGAAGACCAGCAACAGCTTTCAGGGCTGCCACCTTCCGTGTGGGACAAGGAGCCGGACGTGTGTCTTTTCGGAATCAGGCTCTGCCGAGGACGAGATCCATGAGATGTTCCTCCTCTGGGCATGCCCGGGTCCTGAATCCTGTTGTGCCTGTGAATAGGCTGCAGGGGGACGGTGAAGACCAGCAACAGCTTTCAGGGCTGCCACCTTCCGTGTGGGACAAGGAGCCGGACGTGTGCCTTTTCGGAATCAGGCTCTGCCGAGGACGAGATCCATGAGATGTTCCTCCTCGGGGCATGCCCGGGTCCTGAATCCTGTTGTGCCTCTGAATAGGCTGCAGGGGGACGGTGAAGACCAGCAACAGCTTTCAGGGCTGCCACCTTCCGTGTGGGACAAGGAGCCGGACGTGTGCCTTTTCGGAATCAGACTCTGCCGAGGACGAGAGCCATGAGATGTTCCTCCTCTGGGCAAGCCCGGGTCCCAGATCCTGTTGTGCCTGTGAATAGGCTGCAGGGGGACGGTGAAGACCAGCAACAGCTTTCAGGGCTGCCACCTTCCGTGTGGGACAAGGTGCCGGACGTGTGCCTTTTCGGAATCAGGCTCTGCTGAGGACGAGAGCCATGAGATGTTCCTCCTCTGGGCATGCCCGGGTCCAGAATCCTGTTGTGCCTGTGAATAGGCTGCAGGGGGATGGTGAAGACCAGCAACAGCTTTCAGGGCTGCCACCTTCCGTGTGGGACAAGGAGCCGGACGTGTGCCTTTCCAGAATAAGACTCTGCCGAGGACGAGAGCCATGAGATGTTCCTCCTCCGGGCATGCCCGGGTCCCAGATCCTGTTGTGCCTGTGAATAGGCTGCAGGGGGACGGTGAAGACCAGCAACAGCTTTCAGGGCTGCCATCTTCCGTGTGGGACAAGGAGCCGGACGTTTGCCTTTTCGGAATCAGGCTCTGCCGAGGACGAGAGCCATGAGATGTTCCTCCTCTCAGCAAGCCCGGGTCCCAGATCCTGTTGTACCTGTGAATAGGCTGCAGGGGGACGGTGAAGACCAGCAACAGCTTTCAGGGCTGCCACCTTCCGTGTGGGACAAGGAGCCGGACGTGTGCCTTTTCGGAATCAGGCTCTGCCGAGGACGAGAGCCATGAGATGTTCCTCCTCTGGGCAAGCCCGGGTCCCAGATCCTGTTGTGCCTGTGAATAGGCTGCAGGGGGACGGTGAAGACCAGCAACAGCTTTCAGGGCTGCCAACTTCCGTGTGGGACAAGGAGCCGGACGTGTGCCTTTTCGGAATCAGGCTCTGCCGAGGACGAGAGCCATGAGATGTTCCTCCTCTGGGCAAGCCCGGGTCCCAGATCCTGTTGTGCCTGTGAATAGGCTGCAGGGGGACGGTGAAGACCAGCAACAGCTTTCAGGGCTGCCACCTTCCGTGTGGGACAAGGAGCCGGACGTGTGTCTTTTCGGAATCAGGCTCTGCCGAGGACGAGAGCCATGAGATGTTCCTCCTCTGGGCAAGCCCGGGTCCCAGATCCTGTTGTGCCTGTGAATAGGCTGCAGGGGGACGGTGAAGACCAGCAACAGCTTTCAGGGCTGCCACCTTCCGTGTGGGACAAGGAGCTGGACGTGTGTCTTTTCGGAATCAGGCTCTGCCGAGGACGAGATCCATGAGATGTTCCTCCTCTGGGCATGCCCGGGTCCCAGATACTGTTGTGCCTGTGAATAGGCTGCAGAGGGACGGTGAAGACCAGCAACAGCTTTCAGGGCTGCCACCTTCCGTGTGGGACAAGGAGCCGGACGTGTGCCTTTTCGGAATCAGGCTCTGCCGAGGACGAGAGCCATGAGATGTTCCTCCTCTGGGCAAGCCCGGGTCCCAGATCCTGTTGTACCTGTGAATAGGCTGCAGGGGGACGGTGAAGACCAGCAACAGCTTTCAGGGCTGCCACCTTCCGTGTGGGACAAGGAGCCGGACGTGTGCCTTTTCGGAATCAGGCTCTGCCGAGGACGAGAGCCATGAGATGTTCCTCCTCTCAGCAAGCCCGGGTCCCAGATCCTGTTGTGCCTGTTTATAGGCTGCATGCGGACGGTGAAGACCAGCAACAGCTTTCAGGGCTGCCACCTTCCGTGTGGGACAAGGAGCCGGACGTGTGTCTTTTCGGAATCAGGCTCTGCCGAGGACGAGAGCCATGAGATGTTCCTCCTCTGGGCAAGCCCGGGTCCCAGATCCTGTTGTGCCTGTGAATAGGCTGCAGGGGGACGGTGAAGACCAGCAACAGCTTTCAGGGCTGCCACCTTCCGTGTGGGACAAGGAGCCGGACGTGTGCCTTTTCGGAATCAGGCTCTGCCGAGGACGAGATCCATGAGATGTTCCTCCTCTGGGCATGCCCGGGTCCCAGATCCTGTTGTGCCTGTGAATAGGCTGCAGGGGGACGGTGAAGACCAGCAACAGCTTTCAGGGCTGCCACCTTCCGTGTGGGACAAGGAGACGGACGTGTGCCTTTTCGGAAAGAGGCTCTGCCGAGGACGAGAGCCATGAGATGTTCCTCCTCTCAGCAAGCCCGGGTCCCAGATCCTGTTGTACCTGTGAATAGGCTGCAGGGGGACGGTGAAGACCAGCAACAGCTTTCAGGGCTGCCACCTTCCGTGTGGGACAAGGAGCCGGACGTGTGCCTTTTCGGAATCAGGCTCTGCCGAGGACGAGATCCATGAGATGTTCCTCCTCTGGGCATGCCCGTTTCCCATACCCTGTTGTGCCTGTGAATAGGCTGCAGGGGGACGGTGAAGACCAGCAACAGCTTTCAGGGCTGCCACCTTCCGTGTGGGACAAGGAGCCGGACGTGTGCCTTTTCGGAAAGAGGCTCTGCCGAGGAAGACAGCCATGAGATGTTCCTCCTCTGGGCAAGCCCGGGTCCCAGATCCTGTTGTACCTGTGAATAGGCTGCAGGGGGACGGTGAAGACCAGCAACAGCTTTCAGGGCTGCCACCTTCCGTGTGGGACAAGGAGCCGGACGTGTGCCTTTTCGGAATCAGGCTCTGCCGAGGACGAGAGCCATGAGATGTTCCTCCTCTCAGCAAGCCCGGGTCCCATATCCTGTTGTACCTGTGAATAGGCTGCAGGGGGACGGTGAAGACCAGCAACAGCTTTCAGGGCTGCCACCTTCCGTGTGGGACAAGGAGCCGGACGTGTGCCTTTTCGGAATCAGGCTCTGCCGAGGAAGAGATCCATGAGATGTTCCTCCTCTGGGCATGCCCAGGTCCCGAATCCTGTTGTGCCTGTGAATAGGCTGCAGGGGGACGGTGAAGACCAGCAACAGCTTTCAGGGCTGCCACCTTCCGTGTGGGACAAGGAGCCGGACGTGTGCCTTTCCGGAATCAGGCTCTGCCGAGGACGAGAGCCATGAGATGTTCCTCCTCTGGGCAAGCCCGGGTCCCAGATCCTGTTGTGCCTGTGAATAGGCTGCAGGGGGACGGTGAAGACCAGCAACAGCTTTCAGGGCTGCCACCTTCCGTGTGGGACAAGGAGCCGGACATGTGCCTTTCAGGAATCAGACTCTGCCGAGGACGAGAGCCATGAGATGTTACTCCTCCGGGCATGCCCGGGTCCCAGATCCTGTTGTGCCTGTGAATAGGCTGCAGGGGGACGGTGAAGACCAGCAACAGCTTTCAGGGCTGCCACCTTCCGTGTGGGACAAGGAGCCGGACGTTTGCCTTTTCGGAATCAGGCTCTGCCGAGGACGAGAGCCATGAGATGTTCCTCCTCTGGGCAAGCCCGGGTCCCAGATCCTGTTGTACCTGTGAATAGGCTGCAGGGGGACGGTGAAGACCAGCAACAGCTTTCAGGGCTGCCACCTTCCGTGTGGGACAAGGAGCCGGACGTGTGCCTTTTCGGAATCAGGCTCTGCCGAGGAAGAGATCCATGAGATGTTCCTCCTCTGGGCATGCCCAGGTCCCGAATCCTGTTGTGCCTGTGAATAGGCTGCAGGGGGACGGTGAAGACCAGCAACAGCTTTCAGGGCTGCCACCTTCCGTGTGGGACAAGGAGCCGGACGTGTGCCTTTTCGTAATCAGGCTCTGCCGAGGACGAGATCCATGAGAAGTTCCTCCTCTGGGCATGCCCGGGTCCCAGATCCTGTTGTGCCTGTGAATAGTCTGCAGGGGGACGGTGAAGACCAGCAACATCTTTCAGGGCTGCCACCTTCCTTGTGGGACAAGGAGCCGGACGTGTGCCTTTTCGGAATCAGGCTCTACCGAGGACGAGAGCCATGAGATGTTCCTCCTCTGGGCAAGCCCGGGTCCCAGATCCTGTTGTACCTGTGAATAGGCTGCAGGGGGACGGTGAAGACCAGCAACAGCTTTCAGGGCTGCCACCGTCCGTGTGGGACAAGGAGCCGGACGTGTGCCTTTTCGGAATCAGGCTCTGCCGAGGACGAGAGCCATGAGATGTTCCTCCTCTCAGCAAGCCCGGGTCCCAGATCCTGTTGTACCTGTGAATAGGCTGCAGGGGGACGGTGAAGACCAGCAACAGCTTTCAGGGCTGCCACCTTCCGTGTGGGACAAGGAGCCGGACGTGTGTCTTTTCGGAATCAGGCTCTGCCGAGGACGAGATCCATGAGATGTTCCTCCTCGGGGCATGCCCGGGTCCTGAATCCTGTTGTGCCTGTGAATAGGCTGCAGGGGGATGGTGAAGACCAGCAACAGCTTTCAGGGCTGCCATCTTCCGTGTGGGACAAGGAGCCGGACTTGTGCCTTTTCGGAAAGAGGCTCTGCCGAGGAAGAGAGCCATGAGATGTTCCTCCTCTCAGCAAGCCCGGGTCCCAGATCCTGTTGTGCCTGTGAATAGGCTGCAGGGGGACGGTGAAGACCAGCAACAGCTTTCAGGGCTGCCACCTTCCGTGTGGGACAAGGAGCCGGACGTGTGTCTTTTCGGAATCAGGCTCTGCCGAGGACGAGATCCATGAGATGTTCCTCCTCTGGGCATGCCCGGGTCCTGAATCCTGTTGTGCCTGTGAATAGGCTGCAGGGGGACGGTGAAGACCAGCAACAGCTTTCAGGGCTGCCACCTTCCGTGTGGGACAAGGAGCCGGACGTGTGCCTTTTCGGAATCAGGCTCTGCCGAGGACGAGAGCCATGAGATGTTCCTCCTCGGGGCATGCCCGGGTCCTGAATCCTGTTGTGCCTCTGAATAGGCTGCAGGGGGACGGTGAAGACCAGCAACAGCTTTCAGGGCTGCCACCTTCCGTGTGGGACAAGGAGCCGGACGTGTGCCTTTTCGGAATCAGGCTCTGCCGAGGACGAGAGCCATGAGATGTTCCTCCTCGGGGCATGCCCGGGTCCTGAATCCTGTTGTGCCTCTGAATAGGCTGCAGGGGGACGGTGAAGACCAGCAACAGCTTTCAGGGCTGCCACCTTCCGTGTGGGACAAGGTGCCGGACGTGTGCCTTTTCGGAATCAGGCTCTGCTGAGGACGAGAGCCATGAGATGTTCCTCCTCTGGGCATGCCCGGGTCCAGAATCCTGTTGTGCCTGTGAATAGGCTGCAGGGGGATGGTGAAGACCAGCAACAGCTTTCAGGGCTGCCACCTTCCGTGTGGGACAAGGAGCCGGACGTGTGCCTTTCCAGAATAAGACTCTGCCGAGGACGAGAGCCATGAGATGTTCCTCCTCCGGGCATGCCCGGGTCCCAGATCCTGTTGTGCCTGTGAATAGGCTGCAGGGGGACGGTGAAGACCAGCAACAGCTTTCAGGGATGCCATCTTCCGTGTGGGACAAGGAGCCGGACGTTTGCCTTTTCGGAATCAGGCTCTGCCGAGGACGAGAGCCATGAGATGTTCCTCCTCTCAGCAAGCCCGGGTCCCAGATCCTGTTGTACCTGTGAATAGGCTGCAGGGGGACGGTGAAGACCAGCAACAGCTTTCAGGGCTGCCACCTTCCGTGTGGGACAAGGAGCCGGACGTGTGCCTTTTCGGAATCAGGCTCTGCCGAGGACGAGAGCCATGAGATGTTCCTCCTCTGGGCAAGCCCGGGTCCCAGATCCTGTTGTGCCTGTGAATAGGCTGCAGGGGGACGGTGAAGACCAGCAACAGCTTTCAGGGCTGCCAACTTCCGTGTGGGACAAGGAGCCGGACGTGTGCCTTTTCGGAATCAGGCTCTGCCGAGGACGAGAGCCATGAGATGTTCCTCCTTTCAGCAAGCCCGGGTCCCAGATCCTGTTGTGCCTGTGAATAGGCTGCAGGGGGACGGTGAAGACCAGCAACAGCTTTCAGGGCTGCCACCTTCCGTGTGGGACAAGGAGCCGGACGTGTGCCTTTTCTGAATCAGGCTCTGCCGAGGACGAGAGCCATGAGATGTTCCTCCTCTGGGCAAGCCCGGGTCCCAGATCCTGTTGTGCCTGTGAATAGGCTGCAGGGGGACGGTGAAGACCAGCAACAGCTTTCAGGGCTGCCACCTTCCGTGTGGGACAAGGAGCTGGACGTGTGCCTTTTCGGAATCAGGCTCTGCCGAGGACGAGATCCATGAGATGTTCCTCCTCTGGGCATGCCCGGGTCCCAGATACTGTTGTGCCTGTGAATAGGCTGCAGAGGGACGGTGAAGACCAGCAACAGCTTTCAGGGCTGCCACCTTCCGTGTGGGACAAGGAGCCGGACGTGTGCCTTTTCGGAATCAGGCTCTGCCGAGGACGAGAGCCATGAGATGTTCCTCCTCTGGGCAAGCCCGGGTCCCAGATCCTGTTGTACCTGTGAATAGGCTGCAGGGGGATGGTGAAGACCAGCAACAGCTTTCAGGGCTGCCACCTTCCGTGTGGGACAAGGAGCCGGACGTGTGCCTTTTCGGAATCAGGCTCTGCCGAGGACGAGAGCCATGAGATGTTCCTCCTCTCAGCAAGCCCGGGTCCCAGATCCTGTTGTGCCTGTTTATAGGCTGCATGCGGACGGTGAAGACCAGCAACAGCTTTCAGGGCTGCCACCTTCCGTGTGGGACAAGGAGCCGGACGTGTGTCTTTTCGGAATCAGGCTCTGCCGAGGACGAGAGCCATGAGATGTTCCTCCTCTGGGCAAGCCCGGGTCCCAGATCCTGTTGTGCCTGTGAATAGGCTGCAGGGGGACGGTGAAGACCAGCAACAGCTTTCAGGGCTGCCACCTTCCGTGTGGGACAAGGAGCCGGACGTGTGCCTTTTCGGAATCAGGCTCTGCCGAGGACGAGATCCATGAGATGTTCCTCCTCTGGGCATGCCCGGGTCCCAGATCCTGTTGTGCCTGTGAATAGGCTGCAGGGGGACGGTGAAGACCAGCAACAGCTTTCAGGGCTGCCACCTTCCGTGTGGGACAAGGAGACGGACGTGTGCCTTTTCGGAAAGAGGCTCTGCCGAGGACGAGAGCCATGAGATGTTCCTCCTCTCAGCAAGCCCGGGTCCCAGATCCTGTTGTACCTGTGAATAGGCTGCAGGGGGACGGTGAAGACCAGCAACAGCTTTCAGGGCTGCCACCTTCCGTGTGGGACAAGGAGCCGGACGTGTGCCTTTTCGGAATCAGGCTCTGCCGAGGACGAGATCCATGAGATGTTCCTCCTCTGGGCATGCCCGTTTCCCATACCCTGTTGTGCCTGTGAATAGGCTGCAGGGGGACGGTGAAGACCAGCAACAGCTTTCAGGGCTGCCACCTTCCTTGTGGGACAAGGAGCCGGACGTGTGCCTTTTCGGAAAGAGGCTCTGCCGAGGAAGACAGCCATGAGATGTTCCTCCTCTGGGCAAGCCCGGGTCCCAGATCCTGTTGTACCTGTGAATAGGCTGCAGGGGGACGGTGAAGACCAGCAACAGCTTTCAGGGCTGCCACCTTCCGTGTGGGACAAGGAGCCGGACGTGTGCCTTTTCGGAATCAGGCTCTGCCGAGGACGAGAGCCATGAGATGTTCCTCCTCTCAGCAAGCCCGGGTCCCATATCCTGTTGTACCTGTGAATAGGCTGCAGGGGGACGGTGAAGACCAGCAACAGCTTTCAGGGCTGCCACCTTCCGTGTGGGACAAGGAGCCGGACGTGTGCCTTTTCGGAATCAGGCTCTGCCGAGGAAGAGATCCATGAGATGTTCCTCCTCTGGGCATGCCCAGGTCCCGAATCCTGTTGTGCCTGTGAATAGGCTGCAGGGGGACGGTGAAGACCAGCAACAGCTTTCAGGGCTGCCACCTTCCGTGTGGGACAAGGAGCCGGACGTGTGCCTTTTCGGAATCAGGCTCTGCCGAGGACGAGAGCCATGAGATGTTCCTCCTCTGGGCATGCCCAGGTCCCGAATCCTGTTGTGCCTGTGAATAGGCTGCAGGGGGACGGTGAAAACCAGCAACAGCTTTCAGGGCTGCCACCTTCCGTGTGGGACAAGGAGCCGGACGTTTGCCTTTTCGGAATCAGGCTCTGCCGAGGACGAGAGCCATGAGATGTTCCTCCTCTGGGCAAGCCCGGGTCCCAGATCCTGTTGTACCTGTGAATAGGCTGCAGGGGGACGGTGAAGACCAGCAACAGCTTTCAGGGCTGCCACCTTCCGTGTGGGACAAGGAGCCGGACGTGTGCCTTTTCGGAATCAGGCTCTGCCGAGGAAGAGATCCATGAGATGTTCCTCCTCTGGGCATGCCCAGGTCCCGAATCCTGTTGTGCCTGTGAATAGGCTGCAGGGGGACGGTGAAGACCAGCAACAGCTTTCAGGGCTGCCACCTTCCGTGTGGGACAAGGAGCCGGACGTGTGCCTTTTCGTAATCAGGCTCTGCCGAGGACGAGATCCATGAGAAGTTCCTCCTCTGGGCATGCCCGGGTCCCAGATCCTGTTGTGCCTGTGAATAGTCTGCAGGGGGACGGTGAAGACCAGCAACATCTTTCAGGGCTGCCACCTTCCTTGTGGGACAAGGAGCCGGACGTGTGCCTTTTCGGAATCAGGCTCTACCGAGGACGAGAGCCATGAGATGTTCCTCCTCTGGGCATGCCCGGGTCCCAGATCCTGTTGTACCTGTGAATAGGCTGCAGGGGGACGGTGAAGACCAGCAACAGCTTTCAGGGCTGCCACCGTCCGTGTGGGACAAGGAGCCGGACGTGTGCCTTTTCGGAATCAGGCTCTGCCGAGGACGAGAGCCATGAGATGTTCCTCCTCTCAGCAAGCCCGGGTCCCAGATCCTGTTGTACCTGTGAATAGGCTGCAGGGGGACGGTGAAGACCAGCAACAGCTTTCAGGGCTGCCACCTTCCGTGTGGGACAAGGAGCCGGACGTGTGTCTTTTCGGAATCAGGCTCTGCCGAGGACGAGATCCATGAGATGTTCCTCCTCGGGGCATGCCCGGGTCCTGAATCCTGTTGTGCCTGTGAATAGGCTGCAGGGGGATGGTGAAGACCAGCAACAGCTTTCAGGGCTGCCATCTTCCGTGTGGGACAAGGAGCCGGACTTGTGCCTTTTCGGAAAGAGGCTCTGCCGAGGAAGAGAGCCATGAGATGTTCCTCCTCTCAGCAAGCCCGGGTCCCAGATCCTGTTGTGCCTGTGAATAGGCTGCAGGGGGACGGTGAAGACCAGCAACAGCTTTCAGGGCTGCCACCTTCCGTGTGGGACAAGGAGCCGGACGTGTGTCTTTTCGGAATCAGGCTCTGCCGAGGACGAGATCCATGAGATGTTCCTCCTCTGGGCATGCCCGGGTCCTGAATCCTGTTGTGCCTGTGAATAGGCTGCAGGGGGACGGTGAAGACCAGCAACAGCTTTCAGGGCTGCCACCTTCCGTGTGGGACAAGGAGCCGGACGTGTGCCTTTTCGGAATCAGGCTCTGCCGAGGACGAGAGCCATGAGATGTTCCTCCTCGGGGCATGCCCGGGTCCTGAATCCTGTTGTGCCTCTGAATAGGCTGCAGGGGGACGGTGAAGACCAGCAACAGCTTTCAGGGCTGCCACCTTCCGTGTGGGACAAGGAGCCGGACGTGTGCCTTTCAGGAATCAGACTCTGCCGAGGACGAGAGCCATGAGATGTTCCTCCTCTGGGCAAGCCCGGGTCCCAGATCCTGTTGTGCCTGTGAATAGGCTGCAGGGGGACGGTGAAGACCAGCAACAGCTTTCAGGGCTGCCACCTTCCGTGTGGGACAAGGTGCCGGACGTGTGCCTTTTCGGAATCAGGCTCTGCTGAGGACGAGAGCCATGAGATGTTCCTCCTCTGGGCATGCCCGGGTCCAGAATCCTGTTGTGCCTGTGAATAGGCTGCAGGGGGATGGTGAAGACCAGCAACAGCTTTCAGGGCTGCCACCTTCCGTGTGGGACAAGGAGCCGGACGTGTGCCTTTCCAGAATAAGACTCTGCCGAGGACGAGAGCCATGAGATGTTCCTCCTCCGGGCATGCCCGGGTCCCAGATCCTGTTGTGCCTGTGAATAGGCTGCAGGGGGACGGTGAAGACCAGCAACAGCTTTCAGGGCTGCCATCTTCCGTGTGGGACAAGGAGCCGGACGTTTGCCTTTTCGGAATCAGGCTCTGCCGAGGACGAGAGCCATGAGATGTTCCTCCTCTCAGCAAGCCCGGGTCCCAGATCCTGTTGTACCTGTGAATAGGCTGCAGGGGGACGGTGAAGACCAGCAACAGCTTTCAGGGCTGCCACCTTCCGTGTGGGACAAGGAGCCGGACGTGTGCCTTTTCGGAATCAGGCTCTGCCGAGGACGAGAGCCATGAGATGTTCCTCCTCTGGGCATGCCCAGGTCCCGAATCCTGTTGTGCCTGTGAATAGGCTGCAGGGGGACGGTGAAGACCAGCAACAGCTTTCAGGGCTGCCACCTTCCGTGTGGGAAAAAGGAGCCGGACGTGTGCCTTTTCGGAATCAGGCTCTACCGAGGAGGAGAGCCATGAGATGTTCCTCCTCTGGGCAAGCCCGGGTTCCAGATCCTGTTGTATCTGTGAATAGGCTGCAGGGGGACAGTGAAGACCAGCAACAGCTTTCAGGGCTGCCACCTTCCGTGTGGGACAAGGAGCCGGACGTTTGCCTTTTCGGAATCAGGCTCTGCCGAGGACGAGAGCCATGAGATGTTCCTCCTCTCAGCAAGCCCGGGTCCCAGATCCTGTTGTACCTGTGAATAGGCTGCAGGGGGACGGTGAAGACCAGCAACAGCTTTCAGGGCTGCCACCTTCCGTGTGGGACAAGGAGCCGGACGTGTGCCTTTTCGGAATCAGGCTCTGCCGAGGACGAGATCCATGAGAATTTCCTCCTCTGGGCATGCCCGGGTCCCAGATCCTGTTGTGTCTGTGAATAGGCTGCAGGGGGACGGTGAAGACCAGCAACATCTTTCAGGGCTGCCACCTTCCGTGTGGGACAAGGAGCCGGACGTGTGCCTTTTCGGAATCAGGCTCTACCGAGGACGAGAGCCATGAGATGTTCCTCCTCTGGGCAAGCCCGGGTCCCAGATCCTGTTGTATCTGTGAATAGGCTGCAGGGGGACGGTGAAGACGAGCAACAGCTTTCAGGGCTGCCACCTTCCGTGTGGGACAAGGAGCCGGACGTGTGCCTTTTCGGAATCAGGCTCTGCCGAGGACGAGATCCATGAGAATTTCCTCCTCTGGGCATGCCCAGGTCCCGAATCCTGTTGTGCCTGTGAATAGGCTGCAGGGGGACGGTGAAAACCAGCAACAGCTTTCAGGGCTGCCACCTTCCGTGTGGGACAAGGAGCCGGACGTGTGCCTTTCCGGAATCAGGCTCTGCCGAGGACGAGAGCCATGAGATGTTCCTCCTCTGGGCAAGCCCGGGTCCCAGATCCTGTTGTGCCTGTGAATAGGCTGCAGGGGGACGGTGAAGACCAGCAACAGCTTTCAGGGCTGCCACCTTCCGTGTGGGACAAGGAGCCGGACATGTGCCTTTCAGGAATCAGACTCTGCCGAGGACGAGAGCCATGAGATGTTACTCCTCCGGGCATGCCCGGGTCCCAGATCCTGTTGTGCCTGTGAATAGGCTGCAGGGGGGCGGTGAAGACCAGCAACAGCTTTCAGGGCTGCCATCTTCCGTGTGGGACAAGGAGCCGGACGTGTGCCTTTTCGGAATCAGGCTCTGCCGAGGATGAGAGCCATGAGATGTTCCTCCTCTGGGCAAGCCCGGGTCCCAGATCCTGTTGTGCCTGTGAATAGGCTGCAGGGGGACGGTGAAGACCAGCAACAGCTTTCAGGGCTGCCACCTTCCGTGTGGGACAAGGAGCCGGACGTGTGCCTTTTCGGAATCAGGCTCTGCCGAGGACGAGAGCCATGAGATGTTCCTCCTGTGGGCATGCCCGGGTCCTGAATCCTGTTGTGCCTCTGAATAGGCTGCAGGGGGATGGTGAAGACCAGCAACAGCTTTAAGGGCTGCCACCTTCCGTGTGGGACAAGGAGCCGGACATGTGCCTTTCAGGAATCAGACTCTGCCGAGGACGAGAGCCATGAGATGTTCCTCCTCCGGGCATGCCCAGGTCCCAGATCCTGTTGTGCCTGTGAATAGGCTGCAGGGGGACGGTGAAGACCAGCAACAGCTTTCAGGGCTGCCACCTTCCGTGTGGGACAAGGAGCCGGACGTGTGCCTTTTCGGAATCAGGCTCTGCCGAGGACGAGAGCCATGAGATGTTCCTCCTCTGGGCAAGCCCGGGTCCCAGATCCTGTTGTACCTGTGAATAGGCTGCAGGGGGACGGTGAAGACCAGCAACAGCTTTCAGGGCTGCCACCTTCCGTGTGGGACAAGGAGCCGGACGTGTGCCTTTCCGGAATCAGGCTCTGCCGAGGACGAGATCCATGAGATGTTCCTCCTCTGGGCATGCCCGGGTCCTGAATCCTGTTGTGCCTGTGAATAGGCTGCAGGGGGACGGTGAAGACCAGCAACAGCTTTCAGGGCTGCCACCTTCCGTGTGGGACAAGGAGCCGGACGTGTGCCTTTTCGGAATCAGGCTCTGCCGAGGACGAGAGCCATGAGATGTTCCTCCTCGGGGCATGCCCGGGTCCTGAATCCTGTTGTGCCTCTGAATAGGCTGCAGGGGGACGGTGAAGACCAGCAACAGCTTTCAGGGCTGCCACCTTCCGTGTGGGACAAGGAGCCGGACGTGTGCCTTTTCGGAATCAGGCTCTGCCGAGGACGAGAGCCATGAGATGTTCCTCCTCGGGGCATGCCCGGGTCCTGAATCCTGTTGTGCCTCTGAATAGGCTGCAGGGGGACGGTGAAGACCAGCAACAGCTTTCAGGGCTGCCACCTTCCGTGTGGGACAAGGAGCCGGACGTGTGCCTTTTCGGAATCAGGCTCTGCCGAGGACGAGATCCATGAGAATTTCCTCCTCTGGGCATGCCCGGGTCCCAGATCCTGTTGTGTCTGTGAATAGGCTGCAGGGGGACGGTGAAGACCAGCAACATCTTTCAGGGCTGCCACCTTCCGTGTGGGACAAGGAGCCGGACGTGTGCCTTTTCGGAATCAGGCTCTACCGAGGACGAGAGCCATGAGATGTTCCTCCTCTGGGCAAGCCCGGGTCCCAGATCCTGTTGTATCTGTGAATAGGCTGCAGGGGGACGGTGAAGACGAGCAACAGCTTTCAGGGCTGCCACCTTCCGTGTGGGACAAGGAGCCGGACGTGTGCCTTTTCGGAATCAGGCTCTGCCGAGGACGAGATCCATGAGAATTTCCTCCTCTGGGCATGCCCAGGTCCCGAATCCTGTTGTGCCTGTGAATAGGCTGCAGGGGGACGGTGAAAACCAGCAACAGCTTCCAGGGCTGCCACCTTCCGTGTGGGACAAGGAGCCGGACGTGTGCCTTTCCGGAATCAGGCTCTGCCGAGGACGAGAGCCATGAGATGTTCCTCCTCTGGGCAAGCCCGGGTCCCAGATCCTGTTGTGCCTGTGAATAGGCTGCAGGGGGACGGTGAAGACCAGCAACAGCTTTCAGGGCTGCCACCTTCCGTGTGGGACAAGGAGCCGGACATGTGCCTTTCAGGAATCAGACTCTGCCGAGGACGAGAGCCATGAGATGTTACTCCTCCGGGCATGCCCGGGTCCCAGATCCTGTTGTGCCTGTGAATAGGCTGCAGGGGGGCGGTGAAGACCAGCAACAGCTTTCAGGGCTGCCATCTTCCGTGTGGGACAAGGAGCCGGACGTGTGCCTTTTCGGAATCAGGCTCTGCCGAGGATGAGAGCCATGAGATGTTCCTCCTCTGGGCAAGCCCGGGTCCCAGATCCTGTTGTGCCTGTGAATAGGCTGCAGGGGGACGGTGAAGACCAGCAACAGCTTTCAGGGCTGCCACCTTCCGTGTGGGACAAGGAGCCGGACGTGTGCCTTTTCGGAATCAGGCTCTGCCGAGGACGAGAGCCATGAGATGTTCCTCCTGTGGGCATGCCCGGGTCCTGAATCCTGTTGTGCCTCTGAATAGGCTGCAGGGGGATGGTGAAGACCAGCAACAGCTTTCAGGGCTGCCACCTTCCGTGTGGGACAAGGAGCCGGACATGTGCCTTTCAGGAATCAGACTCTGCCGAGGACGAGAGCCATGAGATGTTCCTCCTCCGGGCATGCCCAGGTCCCAGATCCTGTTGTGCCTGTGAATAGGCTGCAGGGGGACGGTGAAGACCAGCAACAGCTTTCAGGGCTGCCACCTTCCGTGTGGGACAAGGAGCCGGACGTGTGCCTTTTCGGAATCAGGCTCTGCCGAGGACGAGAGCCATGAGATGTTCCTCCTCTGGGCAAGCCCGGGTCCCAGATCCTGTTGTACCTGTGAATAGGCTGCAGGGGGACGGTGAAGACCAGCAACAGCTTTAAGGGCTGCCACCTTCCGTGTGGGACAAGGAGCCGGACGTGTGCCTTTTCGGAATCAGGCTCTGCCGAGGACGAGATCCATGAGAATTTCCTCCTCTGGGCATGCCCGGGTCCCAGATCCTGTTGTGTCTGTGAATAGGCTGCAGGGGGACGGTGAAGACCAGCAACATCTTTCAGGGCTGCCACCTTCCGTGTGGGACAAGGAGCCGGACGTGTGCCTTTTCGGAATCAGGCTCTGCCGAGGATGAGAGCCATGAGATGTTCCTCCTCTGGGCAAGCCCGGGTCCCAGATCCTGTTGTGCCTGTGAATAGGCTGCAGGGGGACGGTGAAGACCAGCAACAGCTTTCAGGGCTGCCACCTTCCGTGTGGGACAAGGAGCCGGACGTGTGCCTTTTCGGAATCAGGCTCTGCCGAGGACGAGAGCCATGAGATGTTCCTCCTGTGGGCATGCCCGGGTCCTGAATCCTGTTGTGCCTCTGAATAGGCTGCAGGGGGATGGTGAAGACCAGCAACAGCTTTCAGGGCTGCCACCTTCCGTGTGGGACAAGGAGCCGGACATGTGCCTTTCAGGAATCAGACTCTGCCGAGGACGAGAGCCATGAGATGTTCCTCCTCCGGGCATGCCCAGGTCCCAGATCCTGTTGTGCCTGTGAATAGGCTGCAGGGGGACGGTGAAGACCAGCAACAGCTTTCAGGGCTGCCACCTTCCGTGTGGGACAAGGAGCCGGACATGTGCCTTTCAGGAATCAGACTCTGCCGAGGACGAGAGCCATGAGATGTTCCTCCTCCGGGCATGCCCAGGTCCCAGATCCTGTTGTGCCTGTGAATAGGCTGCAGGGGGACGGTGAAGACCAGCAACAGCTTTCAGGGCTGCCACCTTCCGTGTGGGACAAGGAGCCGGACGTGTGCCTTTTCGGAATCAGGCTCTGCCGAGGACGAGAGCCATGAGATGTTCCTCCTCTGGGCAAGCCCGGGTCCCAGATCCTGTTGTACCTGTGAATAGGCTGCAGGGGGACGGTGAAGACCAGCAACAGCTTTCAGGGCTGCCACCTTCCGTGTGGGACAAGGAGCCGGACGTGTGCCTTTCCGGAATCAGGCTCTGCCGAGGACGAGATCCATGAGATGTTCCTGCTCTGGGCAAGCCCGGGTCCCAGATCCTGTTGTGCCTGTGAATAGGCTGCAGGGGGACGGTGAAGACCAGCAACAGCTTTCAGGGCTGCCACCTTCCGTGTGGGACAAGGAGCCGGACGTGTGCCTTTTCGGAATCAGGCTCTGCCGAGGACGAGAGCCATGAGATGTTCCTCCTCGGGGCATGCCCGGGTCCTGAATCCTGTTGTGCCTCTGAATAGGCTGCAGGGGGACGGTGAAGACCAGCAACAGCTTTCAGGGCTGCCACCTTCCGTGTGGGACAAGGAGCCGGACGTGTGCCTTTTCGGAATCAGGCTCTGCCGAGGACGAGAGCCATGAGATGTTCCTCCTCGGGGCATGCCCGGGTCCTGAATACTGTTGTGCCTCTGAATAGGCTGCAGGGGGACGGTGAAGACCAGCAACAGCTTTCAGGGCTGCCACCTTCCGTGTGGGACAAGGAGCCGGACGTGTGCCTTTTCGGAATCAGGCTCTGCCGAGGACGAGATCCATGAGAATTTCCTCCTCTGGGCATGCCCGGGTCCCAGATCCTGTTGTGTCTGTGAATAGGCTGCAGGGGGACGGTGAAGACCAGCAACATCTTTCAGGGCTGCCACCTTCCGTGTGGGACAAGGAGCCGGACGTGTGCCTTTTCGGAATCAGGCTCTACCGAGGACGAGAGCCATGACATGTTCCTCCTCTGGGCAAGCCCGGGTCCCAGATCCTGTTGTATCTGTGAATAGGCTGCAGGGGGACGGTGAAGACGAGCAACAGCTTTCAGGGCTGCCACCTTCCGTGTGGGACAAGGAGCCGGACGTGTGCCTTTTCGGAATCAGGCTCTGCCGAGGACGAGATCCATGAGAATTTCCTCCTCTGGGCATGCCCAGGTCCCGAATCCTGTTGTGCCTGTGAATAGGCTGCAGGGGGACGGTGAAAACCAGCAACAGCTTTCAGGGCTGCCACCTTCCGTGTGGGACAAGGAGCCGGACGTGTGCCTTTCCGGAATCAGGCTCTGCCGAGGACGAGAGCCATGAGATGTTCCTCCTCTGGGCAAGCCCGGGTCCCAGATCCTGTTGTGCCTGTGAATAGGCTGCAGGGGGACGGTGAAGACCAGCAACAGCTTTCAGGGCTGCCACCTTCCGTGTGGGACAAGGAGCCGGACATGTGCCTTTCAGGAATCAGACTCTGCCGAGGACGAGAGCCATGAGATGTTACTCCTCCGGGCATGCCCGGGTCCCAGATCCTGTTGTGCCTGTGAATAGGCTGCAGGGGGGCGGTGAAGACCAGCAACAGCTTTCAGGGCTGCCATCTTCCGTGTGGGACAAGGAGCCGGACGTGTGCCTTTTCGGAATCAGGCTCTGCCGAGGATGAGAGCCATGAGATGTTCCTCCTCTGGGCAAGCCCGGGTCCCAGATCCTGTTGTGCCTGTGAATAGGCTGCAGGGGGACGGTGAAGACCAGCAACAGCTTTCAGGGCTGCCACCTTCCGTGTGGGACAAGGAGCCGGACGTGTGCCTTTTCGGAATCAGGCTCTGCCGAGGACGAGATCCATGAGATGTTCCTCCTCTGGGCATGCCCGGGTCCTGAATCCTGTTGTGCCTCTGAATAGGCTGCAGGGGGATGGTGAAGACCAGCAACAGCTTTCAGGGCTGCCACCTTCCGTGTGGGACAAGGAGCCGGACATGTGCCTTTCAGGAATCAGACTCTGCCGAGGACGAGAGCCATGAGATGTTCCTCCTCCGGGCTTGCCCAGGTCCCAGATCCTGTTGTGCCTGTGAATAGGCTGCAGGGGGACGGTGAAGACCAGCAACAGCTTTCAGGGCTGCCACCTTCCGTGTGGGACAAGGAGCCGGACGTGTGCCTTTTCGGAATCAGGCTCTGCCGAGGACGAGAGCCATGAGATGTTCCTCCTCTGGGCAAGCCCGGGTCCCAGATCCTGTTGTACCTGTGAATAGGCTGCAGGGGGACGGTGAAGACCAGCAACAGCTTTCAGGGCTGCCACCTTCCGTGTGGGACAAGGAGCCGGACGTGTGCCTTTTCGGAATCAGGCTCTGCCGAGGACGAGATCCATGAGAATTTCCTCCTCTGGGCATGCCCGGGTCCCAGATCCTGTTGTGTCTGTGAATAGGCTGCAGGGGGACGGTGAAGACCAGCAACATCTTTCAGGGCTGCCACCTTCCGTGTGGGACAAGGAGCCGGACGTGTGCCTTTTCGGAATCAGGCTCTACCGAGGACGAGAGCCATGAGATGTTCCTCCTCTGGGCAAGCCCGGGTCCCAGATCCTGTTGTATCTGTGAATAGGCTGCAGGGGGACGGTGAAGACCAGCAACAGCTTTCAGGGCTGCCACCTTCCGTGTGGGACAAGGAGCCGGACGTGTGCCTTTTCGGAATCAGGCTCTGCCGAGGACGAGATCCATGAGAATTTCCTCCTCTGGGCATGCCCAGGTCCCGAATCCTGTTGTGCCTGTGAATAGGCTGCAGGGGGACGGTGAAAACCAGCAACAGCTTTCAGGGCTGCCACCTTCCGTGTGGGACAAGGAGCCGGACGTGTGCCTTTCCGGAATCAGGCTCTGCCGAGGACGAGAGCCATGAGATGTTCCTCCTCTGGGCAAGCCCGGGTCCCAGATCCTGTTGTGCCTGTGAATAGGCTGCAGGGGGACGGTGAAGACCAGCAACAGCTTTCAGGGCTGCCACCTTCCGTGTGGGACAAGGAGCCGGACATGTGCCTTTCAGGAATCAGACTCTGCCGAGGACGAGAGCCATGAGATGTTACTCCTCCGGGCATGCCCGGGTCCCAGATCCTGTTGTGCCTGTGAATAGGCTGCAGGGGGGCGGTGAAGACCAGCAACAGCTTTCAGGGCTGCCATCTTCCGTGTGGGACAAGGAGCCGGACGTGTGCCTTTTCGGAATCAGGCTCTGCCGAGGATGAGAGCCATGAGATGTTCCTCCTCTGGGCAAGCCCGGGTCCCAGATCCTGTTGTGCCTGTGAATAGGCTGCAGGGGGACGGTGAAGACCAGCAACAGCTTTCAGGGCTGCCACCTTCCGTGTGGGACAAGGAGCCGGACGTGTGCCTTTTCGGAATCAGGCTCTGCCGAGGACGAGAGCCATGAGATGTTCCTCCTGTGGGCATGCCCGGGTCCTGAATCCTGTTGTGCCTGTGAATAGGCTGCAGGGGGATGGTGAAGACCAGCAACAGCTTTCAGGGCTGCCACCTTCCGTGTGGGACAAGGAGCCGGACATGTGCCTTTCAGGAATCAGACTCTGCCGAGGACGAGAGCCATGAGATGTTCCTCCTCCGGGCATGCCCAGGTCCCAGATCCTGTTGTGCCTGTGAATAGGCTGCAGGGGGACGGTGAAGACCAGCAACAGCTTTCAGGGCTGCCACCTTCCGTGTGGGACAAGGAGCCGGACGTGTGCCTTTTCGGAATCAGGCTCTGCCGAGGACGAGAGCCATGAGATGTTCCTCCTCTGGGCAAGCCCGGGTCCCAGATCCTGTTGTACCTGTGAATAGGCTGCAGGGGGACGGTGAAGACCAGCAACAGCTTTCAGGGCTGCCACCTTCCGTGTGGGACAAGGAGCCGGACGTGTGCCTTTCCGGAATCAGGCTCTGCCGAGGACGAGATCCATGAGATGTTCCTCCTCTGGGCATGCCCGGGTCCCAGATCCTGTTGTGTCTGTGAATAGGCTGCAGGGGGACGGTGAAGACCAGCAACATCTTTCAGGGCTGCCACCTTCCGTGTGGGACAAGGAGCCGGACGTGTGCCTTTTCGGAATCAGGCTCTACCGAGGACGAGAGCCATGAGATGTTCCTCCTCTGGGCAAGCCCGGGTCCCAGATCCTGTTGTATCTGTGAATAGGCTGCAGGGGGACGGTGAAGACGAGCAACAGCTTTCAGGGCTGCCACCTTCCGTGTGGGACAAGGAGCCGGACGTGTGCCTTTTCGGAATCAGGCTCTGCCGAGGACGAGATCCATGAGAATTTCCTCCTCTGGGCATGCCCAGGTCCCGAATCCTGTTGTGCCTGTGAATAGGCTGCAGGGGGACGGTGAAAACCAGCAACAGCTTTCAGGGCTGCCACCTTCCGTGTGGGACAAGGAGCCGGACGTGTGCCTTTCCGGAATCAGGCTCTGCCGAGGACGAGAGCCATGAGATGTTCCTCCTCTGGGCAAGCCCGGGTCCCAGATCCTGTTGTGCCTGTGAATAGGCTGCAGGGGGACGGTGAAGACCAGCAACAGCTTTCAGGGCTGCCACCTTCCGTGTGGGACAAGGAGCCGGACATGTGCCTTTCAGGAATCAGACTCTGCCGAGGACGAGAGCCATGAGATGTTACTCCTCCGGGCATGCCCGGGTCCCAGATCCTGTTGTGCCTGTGAATAGGCTGCAGGGGGGCGGTGAAGACCAGCAACAGCTTTCAGGGCTGCCATCTTCCGTGTGGGACAAGGAGCCGGACGTGTGCCTTTTCGGAATCAGGCTCTGCCGAGGATGAGAGCCATGAGATGTTCCTCCTCTGGGCAAGCCCGGGTCCCAGATCCTGTTGTGCCTGTGAATAGGCTGCAGGGGGACGGTGAAGACCAGCAACAGCTTTCAGGGCTGCCACCTTCCGTGTGGGACAAGGAGCCGGACGTGTGCCTTTTCGGAATCAGGCTCTGCCGAGGACGAGAGCCATGAGATGTTCCTCCTGTGGGCATGCCCGGGTCCTGAATCCTGTTGTGCCTGTGAATAGGCTGCAGGGGGATGGTGAAGACCAGCAACAGCTTTCAGGGCTGCCACCTTCCGTGTGGGACAAGGAGCCGGACGTGTGCCTTTCAGGAATCAGACTCTGCCGAGGACGAGAGCCATGAGATGTTCCTCCTCCGGGCATGCCCAGGTCCCAGATCCTGTTGTGCCTGTGAATAGGCTGCAGGGGGACGGTGAAGACCAGCAACAGCTTTCAGGGCTGCCACCTTCCGTGTGGGACAAGGAGCCGGACGTTTGCCTTTTCGGAATCAGGCTCTGCCGAGGACGAGAGCCATGAGATGTTCCTCCTCTGGGCAAGCCCGGGTCCCAGATCCTGTTGTACCTGTGAATAGGCTGCAGGGGGACGGTGAAGACCAGCAACAGCTTTCAGGGCTGCCACCTTCCGTGTGGGACAAGGAGCCGGACGTGTGCCTTTTCGGAATCAGGCTCTGCCGAGGAAGAGATCCATGAGATGTTCCTCCTCTGGGCATGCCCAGGTCCCGAATCCTGTTGTGCCTGTGAATAGGCTGCAGGGGGACGGTGAAGACCAGCAACAGCTTTCAGGGCTGCCACCTTCCGTGTGGGACAAGGAGCCGGACGTGTGCCTTTTCGTAATCAGGCTCTGCCGAGGACGAGATCCATGAGAAGTTCCTCCTCTGGGCATGCCCGGGTCCCAGATCCTGTTGTGCCTGTGAATAGGCTGCAGGGGGACGGTGAAGACCAGCAACATCTTTCAGGGCTGCCACCTTCCTTGTGGGACAAGGAGCCGGACGTGTGCCTTTTCGGAATCAGGCTCTACCGAGGACGAGAGCCATGAGATGTTCCTCCTCTGGGCAAGCCCGGGTCCCAGATCCTGTTGTATCTGTGAATAGGCTGCAGGGGGACGGTGAAGACCAGCAACAGCTTTCAGGGCTGCCACCGTCCGTGTGGGACAAGGAGCCGGACGTGTGCCTTTTTGGAATCATGCTCTGCCGAGGACGAGAGCCATGAGATGTTCCTCCTCTCAGCAAGCCCGGGTCCCAGATCCTGTTGTACCTGTGAATAGGCTGCAGGGGGACGGTGAAGACCAGCAACAGCTTTCAGGGCTGCCACCTTCCGTGTGGGACAAGGAGCCGGACGTGTGTCTTTTCGGAATCAGGCTCTGCCGAGGACGAGATCCATGAGATGTTCCTCCTCGGGGCATGCCCGGGTCCTGAATCCTGTTGTGCCTGTGAATAGGCTGCAGGGGGATGGTGAAGACCAGCAACAGCTTTCAGGGCTGCCATCTTCCGTGTGGGACAAGGAGCCGGACGTGTGCCTTTTCGGAATCAGGCTCTGCCGAGGACGAGAGCCATGAGATGTTCCTCCTCTCAGCAAGCCCGGGTCCCAGATCCTGTTGTACCTGTGAATAGGCTGCAGGGGGACGGTGAAGACCAGCAACAGCTTTCAGGGCTGCCACCTTCCGTGTGGGACAAGGAGCCGGACGTGTGCCTTTTCGGAATCAGGCTCTGCCGAGGACGAGATCCATGAGATGTTCCTCCTCTGGGCATGCCCGGGTCCTGAATCCTGTTGTGCCTGTGAATAGGCTGCAGGGGGACGGTGAAGACCAGCAACAGCTTTCAGGGCTGCCACCTTCCGTGTGGGACAAGGAGCCGGACGTGTGCCTTTTCGGAATCAGGCTCTGCCGAGGACGAGATTCATGAGATGTTCCTCCTCGGGGCATGCCCGGGTTCTGAATCCTGTTGTGCCTCTGAATAGGCTGCAGGGGGACGGTGAAGACCAGCAACAGCTTTCAGGGCTGCCACCTTCCGTGTGGGACAAGGAGCCGGACGTGTGCCTTTCAGGAATCAGACTCTGCCGAGGACGAGAGCCATGAGATGTTCCTCCTCTGGGCAAGCCCGGGTCCCAGATCCTGTTGTGCCTGTGAATAGGCTGCAGGGGGACGGTGAAGACCAGCAACAGCTTTCAGGGCTGCCACCTTCCGTGTGGGACAAGGAGCCGGACGTGTGCCTTTTCGGAATCAGGCTCTGCTGAGGACGAGAGCCATGAGATGTTCCTCCTCTGGGCATGCCCGGGTCCAGAATCCTGTTGTGCCTGTGAATAGGCTGCAGGGGGATGGTGAAGACCAGCAACAGCTTTCAGGGCTGCCACCTTCCGTGTGGGACAAGGAGCCGGACGTGTGCCTTTCCAGAATAAGACTCTGCCGAGGACGAGAGCCATGAGATGTTCCTCCTCCGGGCATGCCCGGGTCCCAGATCCTGTTGTGCCTGTGAATAGGCTGCAGGGGGACGGTGAAGACCAGCAACAGCTTTCAGGGCTGCCACCTTCCGTGTGGGACAAGGAGCCGGACGTTTGCCTTTTCGGAATCAGGCTCTGCCGAGGACGAGAGCCATGAGATGTTCCTCCTCTCAGCAAGCCCGGGTCCCAGATCCTGTTGTACCTGTGAATAGGCTGCAGGGGGACGGTGAAGACCAGCAACAGCTTTCAGGGCTGCCACCTTCCGTGTGGGACAAGGAGCCGGACGTGTGCCTTTTCGGAATCAGGCTCTGCCGAGGACGAGAGCCATGAGATGTTCCTCCTCGGGGCATGCCCGGGTCCTGAATCCTGTTGTGCCTGTGAATAGGCTGCAGGGGGACGGTGAAGACCAGCAACAGCTTTCAGGGCAGCCACCTTCCGTGTGGGACAAGGAGCCGGACGTGTGCCTTTTCGGAATCACGCTCTGCCGAGGACGAGAGCCATGAGATGTTCCTCCTCTCAGCAAGCCCGGGTCCCAGATCCTGTTGTACCTGTGAATAGGCTGCAGGGGGACGGTGAAGACCAGCAACAGCTTTCAGGGCTGCCACCTTCCGTGTGGGACAAGGAGCCGGACGTGTGCCTTTTCGGAATCAGGCTCTGCCGAGGACGAGATCCATGAGAATTTCCTCCTCTGGGCATGCCCGGGTCCCAGATCCTGTTGTGTCTGTGAATAGGCTGCAGGGGGACGGTGAAGACCAGCAACATCTTTCAGGGCTGCCACCTTCCGTGTGGGACAAGGAGCCGGACGTGTGCCTTTTCGGAATCAGGCTCTACCGAGGAGGAGAGCCATGAGATGTTCCTCCTCTGGGCAAGCCCGGGTCCCAGATCCTGTTGTATCTGTGAATAGGCTGCAGGGGGACGGTGAAGACCAGCAACAGCTTTCAGGGCTGCCACCTTCCGTGTGGGACAAGGAGCCGGACGTGTGCCTTTTCGGAATCAGGCTCTGCCGAGGACGAGAGCCATGAGATGTTCCTCCTCTCAGCAAGCCCGGGTCCCATATCCTGTTGTACCTGTGAATAGGCTGCAGGGGGACGGTGAAGACCAGCAACAGCTTTCAGGGCTGCCACCTTCCGTGTGGGAAAAAGGAGCCGGACGTGTGCCTTTTCGGAATCAGGCTCTGCCGAGGACGAGAGCCATGAGATGTTCCTCCTCTGGGCAAGCCCGGGTCCCAGATCCTGTTGTGCCTGTGAATAGGCTGCAGGGGGACGGTGAAGACCAGCAACAGCTTTCAGGGCTGCCACCTTCCGTGTGGGACAAGGAGCTGGACGTGTGCCTTTTCGGAATCAGGCTCTGCTGAGGACGAGAGCCATGAGATGTTCCTCCTCGGGGCATCCCCGGGTCCTGAATCCTGTTGTGCCTGTGAATAGGCTGCAGGGGGACGGTGAAGACCAGCAACAGCTTTCAGGGCTGCCACCTTCCGTGTGGGACAAGGAGCCGGACGTGTGCCTTTTCGGAATCAGGCTCTGCCGAGGACGAGAGCCATGAGATGTTCCTCCTCTCAGCAAGCCCGGGTCCCAGATCCTGTTGTACCTGTGAATAGGCTGCAGGGGGACGGTGAAGACCAGCAACAGCTTTCAGGGCTGCCACCTTCCGTGTGGGACAAGGAGCCGGACGTGTGCCTTTTCGGAATCAGGCTCTGCCGAGGACGAGAGCCATGAGATGTTCCTCCTCTGGGCATGCCCAGGTCCCGAATCCTGTTGTGCCTGTGAATAAGCTGCAGGGGGACGGTGAAGACCAGCAACAGCTTTCAGGGCTGCCACCTTCCGTGTGGGACAAGGAGCCGGACGTGTGCCTTTTCGGAATCAGGCTCTACCGAGGAGGAGAGCCATGAGATGTTCCTCCTCTGGGCAAGCCCGGGTCCCAGATCCTGTTGTATCTGTGAATAGGCTGCAGGGGGACGGTGAAGACCAGCAACAGCTTTCAGGGCTGCCACCTTCCGTGTGGGACAAGGAGCCGGACGTGTGCCTTTTCGGAATCAGGCTCTGCCGAGGACGAGAGCCATGAGAAGTTCCTCCTTTCAGCAAGCCCGGGTCCCAGATCCTGTTGTGCCTGTGAATAGGCTGCAGGGGGACGGTGAAGACCAGCAACAGCTTTCAGGGCTGCCACCTTCCGTGTGGGACAAGGAGCCGGACATGTGCCTTTCAGGAATCACACTCTGCCGAGGACGAGAGCCATGAGATGTTCCTCCTCTCAGCAAGCCCGGGTCCCAGATCCTGTTGTGCCTGTGAATAGGCTGCAGGGGGACGGTGAAGACCAGCAACAGCTTTCAGGGCTGCCACCTTCCGTGTGGGACAAGGAGCCGGACGTGTGCCTTTTCGGAATCAGGCTCTGCCGAGGATGAGAGCCATGAGATGTTCCTGCTCTGGGCAAGCCCGGGTCCCAGATCCTGTTGTGCCTGTGAATAGGCTGCAGGGGGACGGTGAAGACCAGCAACAGCTTTCAGGGCTGCCACCTTCCGTGTGGGACAAGGAGCCGGACGAGTGCCTTTTTGGAATCAGGCTCTGCATTGGACGAGAGCCATGAGATGTTCCTCCTCTGGGCAAGCCCGGGTCCTGAATCCTATTGTGCCTGTGAATAGGCTGCAGGGGGACGGTGAAGACCAGCAACAGCTTTCAGGGCTGCCACCTTCTGTGTGGGACAAGGAGCCGGACGTGTGCCTTTTCGGAATCAGGCTCTGCCGAGGACGAGAGCCATGAGATGTTCCTCCTTTCAGCAAGCCCGGGTCCCAGATCCTGTTGTGCCTGTGAATAGGCTGCAGGGGGACGGTGAAGACCAGCAACAGCTTTCAGGGCTGCCACCTTCCGTGTGGGACAAGGAGCCGGACATGTGCCTTTCAGGAATCACACTCTGCCGAGGACGAGAGCCATGAGATGTTCCTCCTCTCAGCAAGCCCGGGTCCCAGATCCTGTTGTGCCTGTGAATAGGCTGCAGGGGGACGGTGAAGACCAGCAACAGCTTTCAGGGCTGCCACCTTCCGTGTGGGACAAGGAGCCGGACGTGTGCCTTTTCGGAATCAGGCTCTGCCGAGGATGAGAGCCATGAGATGTTCCTGCTCTGGGCAAGCCCGGGTCCCAGATCCTGTTGTGCCTGTGAATAGGCTGCAGGGGGACGGTGAAGACCAGCAACAGCTTTCAGGGCTGCCACCTTCCGTGTGGGACAAGGAGCTGGACGTGTGCCTTTTCGGAATCAGGCTCTGCTGAGGACGAGAGCCATGAGATGTTCCTCCTCGGGGCATGCCCGGGTCCTGAATCCTGTTGTGCCTGTGAATAGGCTGCAGGGGGACGGTGAAGACCAGCAACTGCTTTCAGGTCTGCCACCTTCCGTGTGGGACAAGGAGCCGGACGTTTGCCTTTTCGGAATCAGGCTCTGCCGAGGACGAGAGCCATGAGATGTTCCTCCTCTGGGCAAGCCCGGGTCCCAGATCCTGTTGTACCTGTGAATAGGCTGCAGGGGGACGGTGAAGACCAGCAACAGCTTTCAGGGCTGCCACCTTCCGTGTGGGACAAGGAGCCGGACGTGTGCCTTTTCGGAATCAGGCTCTGCCGAGGAAGAGATCCATGAGATGTTCCTCCTCTGGGCATGCCCAGGTCCCGAATCCTGTTGTGCCTGTGAATAGGCTGCAGGGGGACGGTGAAGACCAGCAACAGCTTTCAGGGCTGCCACCTTCCGTGTGGGACAAGGAGCCGGACGTGTGCCTTTTCGGAATCAGGCTCTGCCGAGGACGAGATCCATGAGAAGTTCCTCCTCTGGGCATGCCCGGGTCCCAGATCCTGTTGTGCCTGTGAATAGGCTGCAGGGGGACGGTGAAGACCAGCAACATCTTTCAGGGCTGCCACCTTCCTTGTGGGACAAGGAGCCGGACGTGTGCCTTTTCGGAATCAGGCTCTACCGAGGACGAGAGCCATGAGATGTTCCTCCTCTGGGCAAGCCCGGGTCCCAGATCCTGTTGTATCTGTGAATAGGCTGCAGGGGGACGGTGAAGACCAGCAACAGCTTTCAGGGCTGCCACCGTCCGTGTGGGACAAGGAGCCGGACGTGTGCCTTTTCGGAATCAGGCTCTGCCGAGGACGAGAGCCATGAGATGTTCCTCCTCTCAGCAAGCCCGGGTCCCAGATCCTGTTGTACCTGTGAATAGGCTGCAGGGGGACGGTGAAGACCAGCAACAGCTTTCAGGGCAGCCACCTTCCGTGTGGGACAAGGAGCCGGACGTGTGTCTTTTCGGAATCAGGCTCTGCCGAGGACGAGATCCATGAGAAGTTCCTCCTCGGGGCATGCCCGGGTCCTGAATCCTGTTGTGCCTGTGAATAGGCTGCAGGGGGATGGTGAAGACCAGCAACAGCTTTCAGGGCTGCCATCTTCCGTGTGGGACAAGGAGCTGGACGTTTGCCTTTTCGGAATCAGGCTCTGCCGAGGACGAGAGCCATGAGATGTTCCTCCTCTCAGCAAGCCCGGGTCCCATATCCTGTTGTACCTGTGAATAGGCTGCAGGGGGACGGTGAAGACCAGCAACAGCTTTCAGGGCTGCCACCTTCCGTGTGGGACAAGGAGCCGGACGTGTGTCTTTTCGGAATCAGGCTCTGCCGAGGACGAGATCCATGAGATGTTCCTCCTCTGGGCATGCCCGGGTCCTGAATCCTGTTGTGCCTGTGAATAGGCTGCAGGGGGACGGTGAAGACCAGCAACAGCTTTCAGGGCTGCCACCTTCCGTGTGGGACAAGGAGCCGGACGTGTGCCTTTTCGGAATCAGGCTCTGCCGAGGACGAGAGCCATGAGATGTTCCTCCTCGGGGCATGCCCGGGTCCTGAATCCTGTTGTGCCTCTGAATAGGCTGCAGGGGGACGGTGAAGACCAGCAACAGCTTTCAGGGCTGCCACCTTCCGTGTGGGACAAGGAGCCGGACGTGTGCCTTTTCGGAATCAGGCTCTGCCGAGGAAGAGATCCATGAGATGTTCCTCCTCTGGGCATGCCCAGGTCCCGAATCCTGTTGTGCCTGTGAATAGGCTGCAGGGGGACGGTGAAGACCAGCAACAGCTTTCAGGGCTGCCACCTTCCGTGTGGGACAAGGAGCCGGACGTGTGCCTTTTCGGAATCAGGCTCTGCCGAGGACGAGATCCATGAGAAGTTCCTCCTCTGGGCATGCCCGGGTCCCAGATCCTGTTGTGCCTGTGAATAGGCTGCAGGGGGACGGTGAAGACCAGCAACATCTTTCAGGGCTGCCACCTTCCGTGTGGGACAAGGAGCCGGACGTGTGCCTTTTCGGAATCAGGCTCTGCCGAGGACGAGAGCCATGAGATGTTCCTCCTCTCAGCAAGCCCGGGTCCCAGATCCTGTTGTACCTGTGAATAGGCTGCAGGGGGACGGTGAAGACCAGCAACAGCTTTCAGGGCTGCCACCTTCCGTGTGGGACAAGGAGCCGGACGTGTGTCTTTTCGGAATCAGGCTCTGCCGAGGACGAGATCCATGAGATGTTCCTCCTCGGGGCATGCCCGGGTCCTGAATCCTGTTGTGCCTGTGAATAGGCTGCAGGGGGATGGTGAAGACCAGCAACAGCTTTCAGGGCTGCCATCTTCCGTGTGGGACAAGGAGCCGGACGTGTGCCTTTTCGGAATCAGGCTCTGCCGAGGACGAGAGCCATGAGATGTTCCTCCTCTCAGCAAGCCCGGGTCCCAGATCCTGTTGTACCTGTGAATAGGCTGCAGGGGGACGGTGAAGACCAGCAACAGCTTTCAGGGCTGCCACCTTCCGTGTGGGACAAGGAGCCGGACGTGTGTCTTTTCGGAATCAGGCTCTGCCGAGGATGAGAGCCATGACATGTTCCTCCTCTGGGCAAGCCCGGGTCCCAGATCCTGTTGTACCTGTGAATAGGCTGCAGGGGGACGGTGAAGACCAGCAACAGCTTTCAGGGCTGCCACCTTCCGTGTGGGACAAGGAGCCGGACGTGTGCCTTTTCGGAATCAGGCTCTGCCGAGGACGAGAGCCATGAGATGTTCCTCCTCGGGGCATGCCCGGGTCCTGAATCCTGTTGTGCCTCTGAATAGGCTGCAGGGGGACGGTGAAGACCAGCAACAGCTTTCAGGGCTGCCACCTTCCGTGTGGGACAAGGAGCCGGACGTGTGCCTTTCAGGAATCAGACTCTGCCGAGGACGAGAGCCATGAGATGTTCCTCCTCTGGGCAAGCCCGGGTCCCAGATCCTGTTGTGCCTGTGAATAGGCTGCAGGGGGACGGTGAAGACCAGCAACAGCTTTCAGGGCTGCCACCTTCCGTGTGGGACAAGGAGCCGGACGTGTGCCTTTTCGGAATCAGGCTCTGCTGAGGACGAGAGCCATGAGATGTTCCTCCTCTGGGCATGCCCGGGTCCTGAATCCTGTTGTGCCTGTGAATAGGCTGCAGGGGGATGGTGAAGACCAGCAACAACTTTCAGGGCTGCCACCTTCCGTGTGGGACAAGGAGCCGGACGTGTGCATTTCCAGAATAAGACTCTGCCGAGGACGAGAGCCATGAGATGTTCCTCCTCCGGGCATGCCCGGGTCCCAGATCCTGTTGTGCCTGTGAATAGGCTGCAGGGGGACGGTGAAGACCAGCAACAGCTTTCAGGGCTGCCATCTTCCGTGTGGGACAAGGAGCCGGACGTGTGCCTTTTCGGAATCAGGCTCTGCCGAGGACGAGAGCCATGAGATGTTCCTCCTCTCAGCAAGCCCGGGTCCCAGATCCTGTTGTACCTGTGAATAGGCTGCAGTGGGACGGTGAAGACCAGCAACAGCTTTCAGGGCTGCCACCTTCCGTGTGGGACAAGGAGCCGGACGTGTGCCTTTTCGGAATCAGGCTCTGCCGAGGACGAGATCCATGAGATGTTCCTCCTCTGGGCAAGCCCGGGTCCCAGATCCTGTTGTGCCTGTGAATAGGCTGCAGGGGGACGGTGAAGACCAGCAACAGCTTTCAGGGCTGCCACCTTCCGTGTGGGACAAGGAGCCGGACGTTTGCCTTTTCGGAATCAGGCTCTGCCGAGGATGAGAGCCATGACATGTTCCTCCTCTGGGCAAGCCCGGGTCCCAGATCCTGTTGTACCTGTGAATAGGCTGCAGGGGGACGGTGAAGACCAGCAACAGCTTTCAGGGCTGCCACCTTCCGTGTGGGACAAGGAGCCGGACGTGTGCCTTTTCGGAATCAGGCTCTGCCGAGGACGAGAGCCATGAGATGTTCCTCCTTTCAGCAAGCCCGGGTCCCAGATCCTGTTGTGCCTGTGAATAGGCTGCAGGGGGACGGTGAAGACCAGCAACAGCTTTCAGGGCTGCCACCTTCCGTGTGGGACAAGGAGCCGGACATGTGCCTTTCAGGAATCAGGCTCTGCTGAGGACGAGAGCCATGAGATGTTCCTCCTCTGGGCATGCCCGGGTCCTGAATCCTGTTGTGCCTGTGAATAGGCTGCAGGGGGACGGTGAAGACCAGCAACTGCTTTCAGGGCTGCCACCTTCCGTGTGGGACAAGGAGCCGGACGTTTGCCTTTTCGGAATCAGGCTCTGCCGAGGACGAGAGCCATGAGATGTTCCTCCTCTGGGCAAGCCCACATCCCAGATCCTGTTGTACCTGTGAATAGGCTGCAGGGGGACGGTGAAGACCAGCAACAGCTTTCAGGGCTGCCACCTTCCGTGTGGGACAAGGAGCCGGACGTGTGCCTTTTCGGAATCAGGCTCTGCCGAGGAAGAGATCCATGAGATGTTCCTCCTCTGGGCATGCCCAGGTCCCGAATCCTGTTGTGCCTGTGAATAGGCTGCAGGGGGACGGTGAAGACCAGCAACAGCTTTCAGGGCTGCCACCTTCCGTGTGGGACAAGGAGCCGGACGTGTGCCTTTTCGGAATCAGGCTCTGCCGAGGACGAGATCCATGAGAAGTTCCTCCTCTGGGCATGCCCGGGTCCCAGATCCTGTTGTGCCTGTGAATAGGCTGCAGGGGGACGGTGAAGACCAGCAACATCTTTCAGGGCTGCCACCTTCCTTGTGGGACAAGGAGCCGGACGTGTGCCTTTTCGGAATCAGGCTCTACCGAGGACGAGATCCATGAGATGTTCCTCCTCTGGGCAAGCCCGGGTCCCAGATCCTGTTGTATCTGTGAATAGGCTGCAGGGGGACGGTGAAGACCAGCAACAGCTTTCAGGGCTGCCACCGTCCGTGTGGGACAAGGAGCCGGACGTGTGCCTTTTCGGAATCAGGCTCTGCCGAGGACGAGAGCCATGAGATGTTCCTCCTCTCAGCAAGCCCGGGTCCCAGATCCTGTTGTACCTGTGAATAGGCTGCAGGGGGACGGTGAAGACCAGCAACAGCTTTCAGGGCTGCCACCTTCCGTGTGGGACAAGGAGCCGGACGTGTGTCTTTTCGGAATCAGGCTCTGCCGAGGACGAGATCCATGAGATGTTCCTCCTCGGGGCATGCCCGGGTCCTGAATCCTGTTGTGCCTGTGAATAGGCTGCAGGGGGATGGTGAAGACCAGCAACAGCTTTCAGGGCTGCCATCTTCCGTGTGGGACAAGGAGCCGGACGTGTGCCTTTTCGGAATCAGGCTATGCCGAGGACGAGAGCCATGAGATGTTCCTCCTCTCAGCAAGCCCGGGTCCCAGATCCTGTTGTACCTGTGAATAGGCTGCAGGGGGATGGTGAAGACCAGCAACAGCTTTCAGGGCTGCCACCTTCCGTGTGGGACAAGGAGCCGGACGTGTGTCTTTTCGGAATCAGGCTCTGCCGAGGACGAGATCCATGAGATGTTCCTCCTCTGGGCATGCCCGGGTCCTGAATCCTGTTGTGCCTGTGAATAGGCTGCAGGGGGACGGTGAAGACCAGCAACAGCTTTCAGGGCTGCCACCTTCCGTGTGGGACAAGGAGCCGGACGTGTGCCTTTCAGGAATCAGACTCTGCCGAGGACGAGAGCCATGAGATGTTCCTCCTCTGGGCAAGCCCGGGTCCCAGATCCTGTTGTGCCTGTGAATAGGCTGCAGGGGGACGGTGAAGACCAGCAACAGCTTTCAGGGCTGCCACCTTCCGTGTGGGACAAGGAGCCGGACGTGTGCCTTTTCGGAATCAGGCTCTGCTGAGGACGAGAGCCATGAGATGTTCCTCCTCTGGGCAAGCCCGGGTCCTGAATCCTGTTGTGCCTGTGAATAGGCTGCAGGGGGATGGTGAAGACCAGCAACAACTTTCAGGGCTGCCACCTTCCGTGTGGGACAAGGAGCCGGACGTGTGCATTTCCAGAATAAGACTCTGCCGAGGACGAGAGCCATGAGATGTTCCTCCTCCGGGCATGCCCGGGTCCCAGATCCTGTTGTGCCTGTGAATAGGCTGCAGGGGGACGGTGAAGACCAGCAACAGCTTTCAGGGCTGCCATCTTCCGTGTGGGACAAGGAGCCGGACGTTTGCCTTTTCGGAATCAGGCTCTGCCGAGGACGAGAGCCATGAGATGTTCCTCCTCTCAGCAAGCCCGGGTCCCAGATCCTGTTGTACCTGTGAATAGGCTGCAGGGGGATGGTGAAGACCAGCAACAGCTTTCAGGGCTGCCACCTTCCGTGTGGGACAAGGAGCCGGACGTGTGCCTTTTCGGAATCAGGCTCTGCCGAGGACGAGAGCCATGAGATGTTCCTCCTCTGGGCATGCCCAGGTCCCGAATCCTGTTGTGCCTGTGAATAGGCTGCAGGGGGACGGTGAAGACCAGCAACAGCTTTCAGGGCTGCCACCTTCCGTGTGGGACAAGGAGCCGGACGTGTGCCTTTTCGGAATCAGGCTCTGCCGAGGACGAGAGCCATGAGATGTTCCTCCTCGGGGCATGCCCGGGTCCTGAATCCTGTTGTGCCTGTGAATAGGCTGCAGGGGGACGGTGAAGACCAGCAACAGCTTTCAGGGCTGCCACCTTCCGTGTGGGACAAAGAGCCGGACGTGTGCCTTTTCGGAATCAGGCTCTGCCGAGGACGAGAGCCATGAGATGTTCCTCCTCTCAGCAAGCCCGGGTCCCAGATCCTGTTGTACCTGTGAATAGGCTGCAGGGGGACGGTGAAGACCAGCAACAGCTTTCAGGGCTGCCACCTTCCGTGTGGGACAAGGAGCCGGACGTGTGCCTTTTCGGAATCAGGCTCTGCCGAGGACGAGATCCATGAGAAGTTCCTCCTCTGGGCATGCCCGGGTCCCAGATCCTGTTGTGCCTGTGAATAGGCTGCAGGGGGACGGTGAAGACCAGCAACAGCTTTCAGGGCTGCCACCTTCCGTGTGGGACAAGGAGCCGGACGTGTGCCTTTTCGGAATCAGGCTCTGCCGAGGACGAGAGCCATGAGATGTTCCTCCTCTCAGCAAGCCCGGGTCCCAGATCCTGTTGTACCTGTGAATAGGCTGCAGGGGGACGGTGAAGACCAGCAACAGCTTTCAGGGCTGCCACCTTCCGTGTGGGACAAGGAGCCGGACGTGTGTCTTTTCGGAATCAGGCTCTGCCGAGGACGAGATCCATGAGATGTTCCTCCTCGGGGCATGCCCGGGTCCTGAATCCTGTTGTGCCTGTGAATAGGCTGCAGGGGGATGGTGAAGACCAGCAACAGCTTTCAGGGCTGCCATCTTCCGTGTGGGACAAGGAGCCGGACGTGTGCCTTTTCGGAATCAGGCTCTGCCGAGGACGAGAGCCATGAGATGTTCCTCCTCTCAGCAAGCCCGGGTCCCAGATCCTGTTGTACCTGTGAATAGGCTGCAGGGGGACGGTGAAGACCAGCAACAGCTTTCAGGGCTGCCACCTTCCGTGTGGGACAAGGAGCCGGACGTGTGTCTTTTCGGAATCAGGCTCTGCCGAGGACGAGATCCATGAGATGTTCCTCCTCTGGGCATGCCCGGGTCCTGAATCCTGTTGTGCCTGTGAATAGGCTGCAGGGGGACGGTGAAGACCAGCAACAGCTTTCAGGGCTGCCACCTTCCGTGTGGGACAAGGAGCCGGACGTGTGCCTTTTCGGAATCAGGCTCTGCCGAGGACGAGAGCCATGAGATGTTCCTCCTCGGGGCAAGCCCGGGTCCTGAATCCTGTTGTGCCTCTGAATAGGCTGCAGGGGGACGGTGAAGACCAGCAACAGCTTTCAGGGCTGCCACCTTCCGTGTGGGACAAGGAGCCGGACGTGTGCCTTTCAGGAATCAGACTCTGCCGAGGACGAGAGCCATGAGATGTTCCTCCTCTGGGCAAGCCCGGGTCCCAGATCCTGTTGTGCCTGTGAATAGGCTGCAGGGGGACGGTGAAGACCAGCAACAGCTTTCAGGGCTGCCACCTTCCGTGTGGGACAAGGAGCCGGACGTGTGCCTTTTCGGAATCAGGCTCTGCCGAGGACGAGAGCCATGAGATGTTCCTCCTCTGGGCATGCCCGGGTCCTGAATCCTGTTGTGCCTGTGAATAGGCTGCAGGGGGATGGTGAAGACCAGCAACAACTTTCAGGGCTGCCACCTTCCGTGTGGGACAAGGAGCCGGACGTGTGCATTTCCAGAATAAGACTCTGCCGAGGACGAGAGCCATGAGATGTTCCTCCTCCGGGCATGCCCGGGTCCCAGATCCTGTTGTGCCTGTGAATAGGCTGCAGGGGGACGGTGAAGACCAGCAACAGCTTTCAGGGCTGCCATCTTCCGTGTGGGACAAGGAGCCGGACGTTTGCCTTTTCGGAATCAGGCTCTGCCGAGGACGAGAGCCATGAGATGTTCCTCCTCTCAGCAAGCCCGGGTCCCAGATCCTGTTGTACCTGTGAATAGGCTGCAGTGGGACGGTGAAGACCAGCAACAGCTTTCAGGGCTGCCACCTTCCGTGTGGGACAAGGAGCCGGACGTGTGCCTTTTCGGAATCAGGCTCTGCCGAGGACGAGATCCATGAGATGTTCCTCCTCTGGGCAAGCCCGGGTCCCAGATCCTGTTGTGCCTGTGAATAGGCTGCAGGGGGACGGTGAAGACCAGCAACAGCTTTCAGGGCTGCCACCTTCCGTGTGGGACAAGGAGCCGGACGTTTGCCTTTTCGGAATCAGGCTCTGCCGAGGATGAGAGCCATGACATGTTCCTCCTCTGGGCAAGCCCGGGTCCCAGATCCTGTTGTACCTGTGAATAGGCTGCAGGGGGACGGTGAAGACCAGCAACAGCTTTCAGGGCTGCCACCTTCCGTGTGGGACAAGGAGCCGGACGTGTGCCTTTTCGGAATCAGGCTCTGCCGAGGACGAGAGCCATGAGATGTTCCTCCTTTCAGCAAGCCCGGGTCCCAGATCCTGTTGTGCCTGTGAATAGGCTGCAGGGGGACGGTGAAGACCAGCAACAGCTTTCAGGGCTGCCACCTTCCGTGTGGGACAAGGAGCCGGACATGTGCCTTTCAGGAATCACACTCTGCCGAGGACGAGAGCCATGAGATGTTACTCCTCCGGGCATGCCCGGGTCCCAGATCCTGTTGTACCTGTGAATAGGCTGCAGGGGGACGGTGAAGACCAGCAACAGCTTTCAGGGCTGCCATCTTCCGTGTGGGACAAGGAGCCGGACGTGTGCCTTTTCGGAATCAGGCTCTGCCGAGGATGAGAGCCATGAGATGTTCCTGCTCTGGGCAAGCCCGGGTCCCAGATCCTGTTGTGCCTGTGAATAGGCTGCAGGGGGACGGTGAAGACCAGCAACAGCTTTCAGGGCTGCCACCTTCCGTGTGGGACAAGGAGCTGGACGTGTGCCTTTTCGGAATCAGGCTCTGCCGAGGACGAGAGCCATGAGATGTTCCTCCTCTGGGCATGCCCGGGTCCTGAATCCTGTTGTGCCTGTGAATAGGCTGCAGGGGGACGGTGAAGACCAGCAACTGCTTTCAGGGCTGCCACCTTCCGTGTGGGACAAGGAGCCGGACGTTTGCCTTTTCGGAATCAGGCTCTGCCGAGGACGAGAGCCATGAGATGTTCCTCCTCTGGGCAAGCCCACATCCCAGATCCTGTTGTACCTGTGAATAGGCTGCAGGGGGACGGTGAAGACCAGCAACAGCTTTCAGGGCTGCCACCTTCCGTGTGGGACAAGGAGCCGGACGTGTGCCTTTTCGGAATCAGGCTCTGCCGAGGAAGAGATCCATGAGATGTTCCTCCTCTGGGCATGCCCAGGTCCCGAATCCTGTTGTGCCTGTGAATAGGCTGCAGGGGGACGGTGAAGACCAGCAACAGCTTTCAGGGCTGCCACCTTCCGTGTGGGACAAGGAGCCGGACGTGTGCCTTTTCGGAATCAGGCTCTGCCGAGGACGAGATCCATGAGAAGTTCCTCCTCTGGGCATGCCCGGGTCCCAGATCCTGTTGTGCCTGTGAATAGGCTGCAGGGGGACGGTGAAGACCAGCAACATCTTTCAGGGCTGCCACCTTCCTTGTGGGACAAGGAGCCGGACGTGTGCCTTTTCGGAATCAGGCTCTACCGAGGACGAGAGCCATGAGATGTTCCTCCTTTCAGCAAGCCCGGGTCCCAGATCCTGTTGTGCCTGTGAATAGGCTGCAGGGGGACGGTGAAGACCAGCAACAGCTTTCAGGGCTGCCACCGTCCGTGTGGGACAAGGAGCCGGACGTGTGCCTTTTCGGAATCAGGCTCTGCCGAGGACGAGAGCCATGAGATGTTCCTCCTCTCAGCAAGCCCGGGTCCCAGATCCTGTTGTACCTGTGAATAGGCTGCAGGGGGACGGTGAAGACCAGCAACAGCTTTCAGGGCTGCCACCTTCCGTGTGGGACAAGGAGCCGGACGTGTGTCTTTTCGGAATCAGGCTCTGCCGAGGACGAGATCCATGAGATGTTCCTCCTCGGGGCATGCCCGGGTCCTGAATCCTGTTGTGCCTGTGAATAGGCTGCAGGGGGATGGTGAAGACCAGCAACAGCTTTCAGGGCTGCCATCTTCCGTGTGGGACAAGGAGCCGGACGTGTGCCTTTTCGGAATCAGGCTATGCCGAGGACGAGAGCCATGAGATGTTCCTCCTCTCAGCAAGCCCGGGTCCCAGATCCTGTTGTACCTGTGAATAGGCTGCAGGGGGACGGTGAAGACCAGCAACAGCTTTCAGGGCTGCCACCTTCCGTGTGGGACAAGGAGCCGGACGTGTGTCTTTTCGGAATCAGGCTCTGCCGAGGACGAGATCCATGAGATGTTCCTCCTCTGGGCATGCCCGGGTCCTGAATCCTGTTGTGCCTGTGAATAGGCTGCAGGGGGACGGTGAAGACCAGCAACAGCTTTCAGGGCTGCCACCTTCCGTGTGGGACAAGGAGCCGGACGTGTGTCTTTTCGGAATCAGACTCTGCCGAGGACGAGAGCCATGAGATGTTCCTCCTCTGGGCAAGCCCGGGTCCCAGATCCTGTTGTGCCTGTGAATAGGCTGCAGGGGGACGGTGAAGACCAGCAACAGCTTTCAGGGCTGCCACCTTCCGTGTGGGACAAGGAGCCGGACGTGTGCCTTTTCGGAATCAGGCTCTGCTGAGGACGAGAGCCATGAGATGTTCCTCCTCTGGGCAAGCCCGGGTCCTGAATCCTGTTGTGCCTGTGAATAGGCTGCAGGGGGATGGTGAAGACCAGCAACAACTTTCAGGGCTGCCACCTTCCGTGTGGGACAAGGAGCCGGACGTGTGCATTTACAGAATAAGACTCTGCCGAGGACGAGAGCCATGAGATGTTCCTCCTCCGGGCATGCCCGGGTCCCAGATCCTGTTGTGCCTGTGAATAGGCTGCAGGGGGACGGTGAAGACCAGCAACAGCTTTCAGGGCTGCCATCTTCCGTGTGGGACAAGGAGCCGGACGTTTGCCTTTTCGGAATCAGGCTCTGCCGAGGACGAGAGCCATGAGATGTTCCTCCTCTCAGCAAGCCCGGGTCCCAGATCCTGTTGTACCTGTGAATAGGCTGCAGGGGGATGGTGAAGACCAGCAACAGCTTTCAGGGCTGCCACCTTCCGTGTGGGACAAGGAGCCGGACGTGTGCCTTTTCGGAATCAGGCTCTGCCGAGGACGAGAGCCATGAGATGTTCCTCCTCTGGGCATGCCCAGGTCCCGAATCCTGTTGTGCCTGTGAATAGGCTGCAGGGGGACGGTGAAGACCAGCAACAGCTTTCAGGGCTGCCACCTTCCGTGTGGGACAAGGAGCCGGACGTGTGCCTTTTCGGAATCAGGCTCTGCCGAGGACGAGAGCCATGAGATGTTCCTCCTCGGGGCATGCCCGGGTCCTGAATCCTGTTGTGCCTGTGAATAGGCTGCAGGGGGACGGTGAAGACCAGCAACAGCTTTCAGGGCTGCCACCTTCCGTGTGGGACAAAGAGCCGGACGTGTGCCTTTTCGGAATCAGGCTCTGCCGAGGACGAGAGCCATGAGATGTTCCTCCTCTCAGCAAGCCCGGGTCCCAGATCCTGTTGTACCTGTGAATAGGCTGCAGGGGGACGGTGAAGACCAGCAACAGCTTTCAGGGCTGCCACCTTCCGTGTGGGACAAGGAGCCGGACGTGTGCCTTTTCGGAATCAGGCTCTGCCGAGGACGAGATCCATGAGAAGTTCCTCCTCTGGGCATGCCCGGGTCCCAGATCCTGTTGTGCCTGTGAATAGGCTGCAGGGGGACGGTGAAGACCAGCAACATCTTTCAGGGCTGCCACCTTCCGTGTGGGACAAGGAGCCGGACGTGTGCCTTTTCGGAATCAGGCTCTGCCGAGGACGAGAGCCATGAGATGTTCCTCCTCTCAGCAAGCCCGGGTCCCAGATCCTGTTGTACCTGTGAATAGGCTGCAGGGGGACGGTGAAGACCAGCAACAGCTTTCAGGGCTGCCACCTTCCGTGTGGGACAAGGAGCCGGACGTGTGTCTTTTCGGAATCAGGCTCTGCCGAGGACGAGATCCATGAGATGTTCCTCCTCGGGGCATGCCCGGGTCCTGAATCCTGTTGTGCCTGTGAATAGGCTGCAGGGGGATGGTGAAGACCAGCAACAGCTTTCAGGGCTGCCATCTTCCGTGTGGGACAAGGAGCCGGACGTGTGCCTTTTCGGAATCAGGCTCTGCCGAGGACGAGAGCCATGAGATGTTCCTCCTCTCAGCAAGCCCGGGTCCCAGATCCTGTTGTACCTGTGAATAGGCTGCAGGGGGACGGTGAAGACCAGCAACAGCTTTCAGGGCTGCCACCTTCCGTGTGGGACAAGGAGCCGGACGTGTGTCTTTTCGGAATCAGGCTCTGCCGAGGACGAGATCCATGAGATGTTCCTCCTCTGGGCATGCCCGGGTCCTGAATCCTGTTGTGCCTGTGAATAGGCTGCAGGGGGACGGTGAAGACCAGCAACAGCTTTCAGGGCTGCCACCTTCCGTGTGGGACAAGGAGCCGGACGTGTGCCTTTTCGGAATCAGGCTCTGCCGAGGACGAGAGCCATGAGATGTTCCTCCTCGGGGCATGCCCGGGTCCTGAATCCTGTTGTGCCTCTGAATAGGCTGCAGGGGGACGGTGAAGACCAGCAACAGCTTTCAGGGCTGCCACCTTCCGTGTGGGACAAGGAGCCGGACGTGTGCCTTTCAGGAATCAGACTCTGCCGAGGACGAGAGCCATGAGATGTTCCTCCTCTGGGCAAGCCCGGGTCCCAGATCCTGTTGTGCCTGTGAATAGGCTGCAGGGGGACGGTGAAGACCAGCAACAGCTTTCAGGGCTGCCAACTTCCGTGTGGGACAAGGAGCCGGACGTGTGCCTTTTCGGAATCAGGCTCTGCTGAGGACGAGAGCCATGAGATGTTCCTCCTCTGGGCATGCCCGGGTCCCAGATCCTGTTGTGCCTGTGAATAGGCTGCAGGGGGACGGTGAAGACCAGCAACAGCTTTCAGGGCTGCCATCTTCCGTGTGGGACAAGGAGCCGGACGTTTGCCTTTTCAGAATCAGGCTCTGCCGAGGACGAGAGCCATGAGATGTTCCTCCTCTCAGCAAGCCCGGGTCCCAGATCCTGTTGTACCTGTGAATAGGCTGCAGGGGGACGGTGAAGACCAGCAACAGCTTTCAGGGCTGCCACCTTCCGTGTGGGACAAGGAGCCGGACGTGTGCCTTTTCGGAATCAGGCTCTGCCGAGGACGAGATCCATGAGATGTTCCTCCTCTGGGCAAGCCCGGGTCCCAGATCCTGTTGTGCCTGTGAATAGGCTGCAGGGGGACGGTGAAGACCAGCAACAGCTTTCAGGGCTGCCACCTTCCGTGTGGGACAAGGAGCCGGACGTTTGCCTTTTCGGAATCAGGCTCTGCCGAGGATGAGAGCCATGACATGTTCCTCCTCTGGGCAAGCCCGGGTCCCAGATCCTGTTGTACCTGTGAATAGGCTGCAGGGGGACGGTGAAGACCAGCAACAGCTTTCAGGGCTGCCACCTTCCGTGTGGGACAAGGAGCCGGACGTGTGCCTTTTCGGAATCAGGCTCTGCCGAGGACGAGAGCCATGAGATGTTCCTCCTTTCAGCAAGCCCGGGTCCCAGATCCTGTTGTGCCTGTGAATAGGCTGCAGGGGGACGGTGAAGACCAGCAACAGCTTTCAGGGCTGCCACCTTCCGTGTGGGACAAGGAGCCGGACATGTGCCTTTCAGGAATCACACTCTGCCGAGGACGAGAGCCATGAGATGTTACTCCTCCGGGCATGCCCGGGTCCCAGATCCTGTTGTACCTGTGAATAGGCTGCAGGGGGACGGTGAAGACCAGCAACAGCTTTCAGGGCTGCCATCTTCCGTGTGGGACAAGGAGCCGGACGTGTGCCTTTTCGGAATCAGGCTCTGCCAAGGATGAGAGCCATGAGATGTTCCTGCTCTGGGCAAGCCCGGGTCCCAGATCCTGTTGTGCCTGTGAATAGGCTGCAGGGGGACGGTGAAGACCAGCAACAGCTTTCAGGGCTGCCACCTTCCGTGTGGGACAAGGAGCTGGACGTGTGCCTTTTCGGAATCAGGCTCTGCTGAGGACGAGAGCCATGAGATGTTCCTCCTCTGGGCATGCCCGGGTCCTGAATCCTGTTGTGCCTGTGAATAGGCTGCAGGGGGACGGTGAAGACCAGCAACTGCTTTCAGGGCTGCCACCTTCCGTGTGGGACAAGGAGCCGGACGTTTGCCTTTTCGGAATCAGGCTCTGCCGAGGACGAGAGCCATGAGATGTTCCTCCTCTGGGCAAGCCCACATCCCAGATCCTGTTGTACCTGTGAATAGGCTGCAGGGGGACGGTGAAGACCAGCAACAGCTTTCAGGGCTGCCACCTTCCGTGTGGGACAAGGAGCCGGACGTGTGCCTTTTCGGAATCAGGCTCTGCCGAGGAAGAGATCCATGAGATGTTCCTCCTCTGGGCATGCCCAGGTCCCGAATCCTGTTGTGCCTGTGAATAGGCTGCAGGGGGACGGTGAAGACCAGCAACAGCTTTCAGGGCTGCCACCTTCCGTGTGGGACAAGGAGCCGGACGTGTGCCTTTTCGGAATCAGGCTCTGCCGAGGAAGAGATCCATGAGATGTTCCTCCTCTGGGCATGCCCAGGTCCCGAATCCTGTTGTGCCTGTGAATAGGCTGCAGGGGGACGGTGAAGACCAGCAACAGCTTTCAGGGCTGCCACCTTCCGTGTGGGACAAGGAGCCGGACGTGTGCCTTTTCGGAATCAGGCTCTGCCGAGGAAGAGATCCATGAGATGTTCCTCCTCTGGGCATGCCCAGGTCCCGAATCCTGTTGTGCCTGTGAATAGGCTGCAGGGGGACGGTGAAGACCAGCAACATCTTTCAGGGCTGCCACCTTCCTTGTGGGACAAGGAGCCGGACGTGTGCCTTTTCGGAATCAGGCTCTACCGAGGACGAGATCCATGAGATGTTCCTCCTCTGGGCAAGCCCGGGTCCCAGATCCTGTTGTATCTGTGAATAGGCTGCAGGGGGACGGTGAAGACCAGCAACAGCTTTCAGGGCTGCCACCGTCCGTGTGGGACAAGGAGCCGGACGTGTGCCTTTTCGGAATCAGGCTCTGCCGAGGACGAGAGCCATGAGATGTTCCTCCTCTCAGCAAGCCCGGGTCCCAGATCCTGTTGTACCTGTGAATAGGCTGCAGGGGGACGGTGAAGACCAGCAACAGCTTTCAGGGCTGCCACCTTCCGTGTGGGACAAGGAGCCGGACGTGTGTCTTTTCGGAATCAGGCTCTGCCGAGGACGAGATCCATGAGATGTTCCTCCTCGGGGCATGCCCGGGTCCTGAATCCTGTTGTGCCTGTGAATAGGCTGCAGGGGGATGGTGAAGACCAGCAACAGCTTTCAGGGCTGCCATCTTCCGTGTGGGACAAGGAGCCGGACGTGTGCCTTTTCGGAATCAGGCTATGCCGAGGACGAGAGCCATGAGATGTTCCTCCTCTCAGCAAGCCCGGGTCCCAGATCCTGTTGTACCTGTGAATAGGCTGCAGGGGGACGGTGAAGACCAGCAACAGCTTTCAGGGCTGCCACCTTCCGTGTGGGACAAGGAGCCGGACGTGTGTCTTTTCGGAATCAGGCTCTGCCGAGGACGAGATCCATGAGATGTTCCTCCTCTGGGCATGCCCGGGTCCTGAATCCTGTTGTGCCTGTGAATAGGCTGCAGGGGGACGGTGAAGACCAGCAACAGCTTTCAGGGCTGCCACCTTCCGTGTGGGACAAGGAGCCGGACGTGTGTCTTTTCGGAATCAGGCTCTGCCGAGGACGAGAGCCATGAGATGTTCCTCCTCGGGGCATGCCCGGGTCCTGAATCCTGTTGTGCCTCTGAATAGGCTGCAGGGGGACGGTGAAGACCAGCAACAGCTTTCAGGGCTGCCACCTTCCGTGTGGGACAAGGAGCCGGACGTGTGCCTTTCAGGAATCAGACTCTGCCGAGGACGAGAGCCATGAGATGTTCCTCCTCTGGGCAAGCCCGGGTCCCAGATCCTGTTGTGCCTGTGAATAGGCTGCAGGGGGACGGTGAAGACCAGCAACAGCTTTCAGGGCTGCCACCTTCCGTGTGGGACAAGGAGCCGGACGTGTGCCTTTTCGGAATCAGGCTCTGCTGAGGACGAGAGCCATGAGATGTTCCTCCTCTGGGCAAGCCCGGGTCCTGAATCCTGTTGTGCCTGTGAATAGGCTGCAGGGGGATGGTGAAGACCAGCAACAACTTTCAGGGCTGCCACCTTCCGTGTGGGACAAGGAGCCGGACGTGTGCATTTCCAGAATAAGACTCTGCCGAGGACGAGAGCCATGAGATGTTCCTCCTCCGGGCATGCCCGGGTCCCAGATCCTGTTGTGCCTGTGAATAGGCTGCAGGGGGACGGTGAAGACCAGCAACAGCTTTCAGGGCTGCCATCTTCCGTGTGGGACAAGGAGCCGGACGTTTGCCTTTTCGGAATCAGGCTCTGCCGAGGACGAGAGCCATGAGATGTTCCTCCTCTCAGCAAGCCCGGGTCCCAGATCCTGTTGTACCTGTGAATAGGCTGCAGGGGGATGGTGAAGACCAGCAACAGCTTTCAGGGCTGCCACCTTCCGTGTGGGACAAGGAGCCGGACGTGTGCCTTTTCGGAATCAGGCTCTGCCGAGGACGAGAGCCATGAGATGTTCCTCCTCTGGGCATGCCCAGGTCCCGAATCCTGTTGTGCCTGTGAATAGGCTGCAGGGGGACGGTGAAGACCAGCAACAGCTTTCAGGGCTGCCACCTTCCGTGTGGGACAAGGAGCCGGACGTTTGCCTTTTCGGAATCAGGCTCTGCCGAGGACGAGAGCCATGAGATGTTCCTCCTCGGGGCATGCCCGGGTCCTGAATCCTGTTGTGCCTGTGAATAGGCTGCAGGGGGACGGTGAAGACCAGCAACAGCTTTCAGGGCTGCCACCTTCCGTGTGGGACAAAGAGCCGGACGTGTGCCTTTTCGGAATCAGGCTCTGCCGAGGACGAGAGCCATGAGATGTTCCTCCTCTCAGCAAGCCCGGGTCCCAGATCCTGTTGTACCTGTGAATAGGCTGCAGGGGGACGGTGAAGACCAGCAACAGCTTTCAGGGCTGCCACCTTCCGTGTGGGACAAGGAGCCGGACGTGTGCCTTTTCGGAATCAGGCTCTGCCGAGGACGAGATCCATGAGAAGTTCCTCCTCTGGGCATGCCCGGGTCCCAGATCCTGTTGTGCCTGTGAATAGGCTGCAGGGGGACGGTGAAGACCAGCAACATCTTTCAGGGCTGCCACCTTCCGTGTGGGACAAGGAGCCGGACGTGTGCCTTTTCGGAATCAGGCTCTGCCGAGGACGAGAGCCATGAGATGTTCCTCCTCTCAGCAAGCCCGGGTCCCAGATCCTGTTGTACCTGTGAATAGGCTGCAGGGGGACGGTGAAGACCAGCAACAGCTTTCAGGGCTGCCACCTTCCGTGTGGGACAAGGAGCCGGACGTGTGTCTTTTCGGAATCAGGCTCTGCCGAGGACGAGATCCATGAGATGTTCCTCCTCGGGGCATGCCCGGGTCCTGAATCCTGTTGTGCCTGTGAATAGGCTGCAGGGGGATGGTGAAGACCAGCAACAGCTTTCAGGGCTGCCATCTTCCGTGTGGGACAAGGAGCCGGACGTGTGCCTTTTCGGAATCAGGCTCTGCCGAGGACGAGAGCCATGAGATGTTCCTCCTCTCAGCAAGCCCGGGTCCCAGATCCTGTTGTACCTGTGAATAGGCTGCAGGGGGACGGTGAAGACCAGCAACAGCTTTCAGGGCTGCCACCTTCCGTGTGGGACAAGGAGCCGGACGTGTGCCTTTTCGGAATCAGGCTCTGCCGAGGACGAGAGCCATGAGATGTTCCTGCTCTCAGCAAGCCCAGGTCCCAGATCCTGTTCTTTCTGTGAATAGGCTGCAGGGGGACGGTGAAGACCAGCAACAGCTTTCAGGGCTGCCACCTTCCGTGTGGGACAAGGAGCCGGACGTGTGCCTTTTCGGAATCAGGCTCTGCCGAGGACGAGATCCATGAGAATTTCCTCCTCTGGGCATGCCCGGGTCCCAGATCCTGTTGTGTCTGTGAATAGGCTGCAGGGGGACGGTGAAGACCAGCAACATCTTTCAGGGCTGCCACCGTCCGTGTGGGACAAGGAGCCGGACGTGTGCCTTTTCGGAATCAGGCTCTACCGAGGACGAGAGCCATGAGATGTTCCTCCTCTGGGCAAGCCCGGGTCCCATATCCTGTTGTACCTGTGAATAGGCTGCAGGGGGACGGTGAAGACCAGCAACAGCTTTCAGGGCTGCCACCTTCCGTGTGGGAAAAAAGAGCCGGACGTGTGCCTTTTCGGAATCAGGCTCTGCCGAGGACGAGAGCCATGAGATGTTCCTCCTCTGGGCAAGCCCGGGTCCCAGATCCTGTTGTGCCTGTGAATAGGCTGCAGGGGGACGGTGAAGACCAGCAACAGCTTTCAGGGCTGCCACCTTCCGTGTGGGACAAGGAGCTGGACGTGTGCCTTTTCGGAATCAGGCTCTGCTGAGGACGAGAGCCATGAGATGTTCCTCCTCGGGGCATGCCCGGGTCCTGAATCCTGTTGTGCCTGTGAATAGGCTGCAGGGGGACGGTGAAGACCAGCAACAGCTTTCAGGGCTGCCACCTTCCTTGTGGGACAAGGAGCCGGACGTGTGCCTTTTCGGAATCAGGCTCTGCCGAGGACGAGAGCCATGAGATGTTCCTCCTCTGGGCAAGCCCGGGTCCCAGATCCTGTTGTACCTGTGAATAGGCTGCAGGGGGACGGTGAAGACCAGCAACAGCTTTCAGGGCTGCCACCTTCCGTGTGGGACAAGGAGCCGGACGTGTGCCTTTTCGGAATCAGGCTCTGCCGAGGACGAGATCCATGAGATGTTCCTCCTCTGGGCAAGCCCGGGTCCCAGATCCTGTTGTGCCTGTGAATAGGCTGCAGGGGGACGGTGAAGACCAGCAACAGCTTTCAGGGCTGCCACCTTCCGTGTGGGACAAGGAGCCGGACGTTTGCCTTTTCGGAATCAGGCTCTGCCGAGGATGAGAGCCATGACATGTTCCTCCTCTGGGCAAGCCCGGGTCCCAGATCCTGTTGTACCTGTGAATAGGCTGCAGGGGGACGGTGAAGACCAGCAACAGCTTTCAGGGCTGCCACCTTCCGTGTGGGACAAGGAGCCGGACGTGTGTCTTTTCGGAATCAGGCTCTACCGAGGACGAGAGCCATGAGATGTTCCTCCTCTGGGCATGCCCAGGTCCCGAATCCTTTTGTGCCTGTGAATAGGCTGCAGGGGGACGGTGAAGACCAGCAACAGCTTTCAGGGCTGCCACCTTCCGTGTGGGACAAGGAGCCGGACGTGTGCCTTTTCGGAATCAGGCTCTGCCGAGGACGAGAGCCATGAGATGTTCCTCCTTTCAGCAAGCCCGGGTCCCAGATCCTGTTGTGCCTGTGAATAGGCTGCAGGGGGACGGTGAAGACCAGCAACAGCTTTCAGGGCTGCCACCTTCCGTGTGGGACAAGGAGCCGGACATGTGCCTTTCAGGAATCACACTCTGCCGAGGACGAGAGCCATGAGATGTTACTCCTCCGGGCATGCCCGGGTCCCAGATCCTGTTGTGCCTGTGAATAGGCTGCAGGGGGACGGTGAAGACCAGCAACAGCTTTCAGGGCTGCCATCTTCCGTGTGGGACAAGGAGCCGGACGTGTGCCTTTTCGGAATCAGGCTCTGCCGAGGATGAGAGCCATGAGATGTTCCTGCTCTGGGCAAGCCCGGGTCCCAGATCCTGTTGTGCCTGTGAATAGGCTGCAGGGGGACGGTGAAGACCAGCAACAGCTTTCAGGGCTGCCACCTTCCGTGTGGGACAAGGAGCCGGACGTGTGCCTTTTCGGAATCAGGCTCTGCCGAGGACGAGAGCCATGAGATGTTCCTCCTCTGGGCATGCCCGGGTCCTGAATCCTGTTGTGCCTGTGAATAGGCTGCAGGGGGATGGTGAAGACCAGCAACAGCTTTCAGGGCTGCCACCTTCCGTGTGGGACAAGGAGCCGGACGTGTGCCTTTTCGGAATCAGGCTCTGCCGAGGATGAGAGCCATGAGATGTTCCTCCTCTGGGCATGCCCAGGTCCCGAATCCTGTTGTGCCTGTGAATAGGCTGCAGGGGGACGGTGAAGACCAGCAACAGCTTTCAGGGCTGCCACCTTCCGTGTGGGACAAGGAGCCGGACGTGTGCCTTTTCGGAATCAGGCTCTGCCGAGGACGAGAGCCATGAGATGTTCCTCCTCTGGGCAAGCCCGGGTTCCAGATCCTGTTGTATCTGTGAATAGGCTGCAGGGGGACAGTGAAGACCAGCAACAGCTTTCAGGGCTGCCACCTTCCGTGTGGGACAAGGAGCCGGACGTGTGCCTTTTCGGAATCAGGCTCTGCCGAGGACGAGAGCCATGAGATGTTCCTCCTCGGGGCATGCCCGGGTCCTGAATCCTGTTGTGCCTGTGAATAGGCTGCAGGGGGACGGTGAAGACCAGCAACAGCTTTCAGGGCTGCCACCTTCCGTGTGGGACAAAGAGCCGGACGTGTGCCTTTTCGGAATCAGGCTCTGCCGAGGACGAGAGCCATGAGATGTTCCTCCTCTCAGCAAGCCCGGGTCCCAGATCCTGTTGTACCTGTGAATAGGCTGCAGGGGGACGGTGAAGACCAGCAACAGCTTTCAGGGCTGCCACCTTCCGTGTGGGACAAGGAGCCGGACGTGTGCCTTTTCGGAATCAGGCTCTACCGAGGAGGAGAGCCATGAGATGTTCCTCCTCTGGGCAAGCCTGGGTTCCAGATCCTGTTGTATCTGTGAATAGGCTGCAGGGGGACAGTGAAGACCAGCAACAGCTTACAGGGCTGCCACCTTCCGTGTGGGACAAGGAGCCGGACGTGTGCCTTTTCGGAATCAGGCTCTGCCGAGGACGAGAGCCATGAGATGTTCCTCCTCTCAGCAAGCCCGGGTCCCAGATCCTGTTGTACCTGTGAATAGGCTGCAGGGGGACGGTGAAGACCAGCAACAGCTTTCAGGGCTGCCACCTTCCGTGTGGGACAAGGAGCCGGACGTGTGCCTTTTCGGAATCAGGCTCTGCCGAGGACGAGAGCCATGAGATGTTCCTCCTCGGGGCATGCCCGGGTCCTGAATCCTGTTGTGCCTGTGAATAGGCTGCAGGGGGACGGTGAAGACCAGCAACATCTTTCAGGGCTGCCACCTTCCGTGTGGGACAAGGAGCCGGACGTGTGCCTTTTCGGAATCAGGCTCTGCCGAGGACGAGAGCCATGAGATGTTCCTCCTCTCAGCAAGCCCGGGTCCCAGATCCTGTTGTACCTGTGAATAGGCTGCAGGGGGACGGTGAAGACCAGCAACAGCTTTCAGGGCTGCCACCTTCCGTGTGGGACAAGGAGCCGGACGTGTGCCTTTTCGGAATCAGGCTGTGCCGAGGACGAGAGCCATGAGATGTTCCTCCTCTCAGGAAGCCCAGGTCCCAGATCCTGTTCTTTCTGTGAATAGGCTGCAGGGGGACGGTGAAGACCAGCAACAGCTTTCAGGGCTGCCACCTTCCGTGTGGGACAAGGAGCCGGACGTGTGCCTTTTCGGAATCAGGCTCTGCCGAGGACGAGATCCATGAGAATTTCCTCCTCTGGGCATGCCCGGGTCCCAGATCCTGTTGTGTCTGTGAATAGGCTGCAGGGGGACGGTGAAGACCAGCAACAGCTTTCAGGGCTGCCACCTTCCGTGTGGGACAAGGAGCCGGACGTGTGCCTTTTCGGAATCAGGCTCTACCGAGGACGAGAGCCATGAGATGTTCCTCCTCTGGGCAAGCCCGGGTCCCAGATCCTGTTGTACCTGTGAATAGGCTGCAGGGGGACGGTGAAGACCAGCAACAGCTTTCAGGGCTGCCACCTTCCGTGTGGGACAAGGAGCCGGACGTGTGCCTTTTCGGAATCAGGCTCTGCCGAGGACGAGAGCCATGAGATGTTCCTCCTCTCAGCAAGCCCGGGTCCCAGATCCTGTTGTACCTGTGAATAGGCTGCAGGGGGACGGTGAAGACCAGCAACAGCTTTCAGGGCTGCCACCTTCCGTGTGGGACAAGGAGCCGGACGTGTGCCTTTTCGGAATCAGGCTCTGCCGAGGACGAGAGCCATGAGATGTTCCTCCTCTGGGCATGCCCAGGTCCCGAATCCTGTTGTGCCTGTGAATAGGCTGCAGGGGGACGGTGAAGACCAGCAACAGCTTTCAGGGCTGCCACCTTCCGTGTGGGACAAGGAGCCGGACGTGTGCCTTTTCGGAATCAGGCTCTACCGAGGAGGAGAGCCATGAGATGTTCCTCCTCTGGGCAAGCCTGGGTTCCAGATCCTGTTGTATCTGTGAATAGGCTGCAGGGGGACAGTGAAGACCAGCAACAGCTTTCAGGGCTGCCACCTTCCGTGTGGGACAAGGAGCCGGACGTGTGCCTTTTCGGAATCACGCTCTGCCGAGGACGAGAGCCATGAGATGTTCCTCCTCTCAGCAAGCCCGGGTCCCAGATCCTGTTGTACCTGTGAATAGGCTGCAGGGGGACGGTGAAGACCAGCAACAGCTTTCAGGGCTGCCACCTTCCGTGTGGGACAAGGAGCCGGACGTGTGCCTTTTCGGAATCAGGCTCTGCCGAGGAAGAGAGCCATGAGATGTTCCTCCTCTCAGCAAGCCCGGGTCCCAGATCCTGTTGTACCTGTGAATAGGCTGCAGGGGAACGGTGAAGACCAGCAACAGCTTTCAGGGCTGCCACCTTCCGTGTGGGACAAGGAGCCGGACGTGTGCCTTTTCGGAATCAGGCTCTGCCGAGGACGAGAGCCATGAGATGTTCCTCCTCTCAGCAAGCCCAGGTCCCAGATCCTGTTGTATCTGTGAATAGGCTGCAGGGGGACGGTGAAGACCAGCAACAGCTTTCAGGGCTGCCACCTTCCGTGTGGGACAAGGAGCCGGACGTGTGCCTTTTCGGAATCAGGCTCTGCCGAGGACGAGATCCATGAGAATTTCCTCCTCTGGGCATGCCCGGGTCCCAGATCCTGTTGTGTCTGTGAATAGGCTGCAGGGGGATGGTGAAGACCAGCAACATCTTTCAGGGCTGCCACCTTCCGTGTGGGACAAGGAGCCGGACGTGTGCCTTTTCAGAATCAGGCTCTACCGAGGACGAGAGCCATGAGATGTTCCTCCTCTGGGCAAGCCCGGGTCCCAGATCCTGTTGTATCTGTGAATAGGCTGCAGGGGGACGGTGAAGACCAGCAACAGCTTTCAGGGCTGCCACCTTCCGTGTGGGACAAGGAGCCGGACGTGTGCCTTTTCGGAATCAGGCTCTGCCGAGGACGAGAGCCATGAGATGTTCCTCCTCTCAGCAAGCCCGGGTCCCATATCCTGTTGTACCTGTGAATAGGCTGCAGGGGGATGGTGAAGACCAGCAACAGCTTTCAGGGCTGCCACCTTCCATGTGGGAAAAAGGAGCCGGACGTGTGCCTTTTCGGAATCAGGCTCTGCCGAGGACGAGAGCCATGAGATGTTCCTCCTCTGGGCAAGCCCGGGTCCCAGATCCTGTTGTGCCTGTGAATAGGCTGCAGGGGGACGGTGAAGACCAGCAACAGCTTTCAGGGCTGCCACCTTCCGTGTGGGACAAGGTGCTGGACGTGTGCATTTCGGAATCAGGCTCTGCTGAGGACGAGAGCCATGAGATGTTCCTCCTCGGGGCATGCCCGGGTCCTGAATCCTGTTGTGCCTGTGAATAGGCTGCAGGGGGACGGTGAAGACCAGCAACAGCTTTCAGGGCTGCCACCTTCCGTGTGGGACAAGGAGCCGGACGTGTGCCTTTTCGGAATCACGCTCTGCCGAGGACGAGAGCCATGAGATGTTCCTCCTCTCAGCAAGCCCGGGTCCCAGTTCCTGTTGTACCTGTGAATAGGCTGCAGGGGGACGGTGAAGACCAGCAACAGCTTTCAGGGCTGCCACCTTCCGTGTGGGACAAGGAGCCGGACGTGTGCCTTTTCGGAATCACGCTCTGCCGAGGACGAGAGCCATGAGATGTTCCTCCTCTCAGCAAGCCCGGGTCCCAGATCCTGTTGTACCTGTGAATAGGCTGCAGGGGGACGGTGAAGACCAGCAACAGCTTTCAGGGCTGCCACCTTCCGTGTGGGACAAGGAGCCGGACGTGTGCCTTTTCGGAATCAGGCTCTGCCGAGGACGAGAGCCATGAGATGTTCCTCCTCTCAGCAAGCCCAGGTCCCAGATCCTGTTCTTTCTGTGAATAGGCTGCAGGGGGACGGTGAAGACCAGCAACAGCTTTCAGGGCTGCCACCTTCCGTGTGGGACAAGGAGCCGGACGTGTGCCTTTTCGGAATCAGGCTCTGCCGAGGACGAGAGCCATGAGATGTTCCTCCTCTCAGCAAGCCCAGGTCCCAGATCCTGTTGTATCTGTGAATAGGCTGCAGGGGGACGGTGAAGACCAGCAACAGCTTTCAGGGCTGCCACCTTCCGTGTGGGACAAGGAGCCGGACGTGTGCCTTTTCGGAATCAGGCTCTGCCGAGGACGAGATCCATGAGAATTTCCTCCTCTGGGCATGCCCGGGTCCCAGATCCTGTTGTGTCTGTGAATAGGCTGCAGGGGGACGGTGAAGACCAGCAACATCTTTCAGGGCTGCCACCTTCCGTGTGGGACAAGGAGCCGGACGTGTGCCTTTTCAGAATCAGGCTCTACCGAGGACGAGAGCCATGAGATGTTCCTCCTCTGGGCAAGCCCGGGTCCCAGATCCTGTTGTATCTGTGAATAGGCTGCAGGGGGACGGTGAAGACCAGCAACAGCTTTCAGGGCTGCCACCTTCCGTGTGGGACAAGGAGCCGGACGTGTGCCTTTTCGGAATCAGGCTCTGCCGAGGACGAGAGCCATGAGATGTTCCTCCTCTCAGCAAGCCCGGGTCCCATATCCTGTTGTACCTGTGAATAGGCTGCAGGGGGATGGTGAAGACCAGCAACAGCTTTCAGGGCTGCCACCTTCCATGTGGGAAAAAGGAGCCGGACGTGTGCCTTTTCGGAATCAGGCTCTGCCGAGGACGAGAGCCATGAGATGTTCCTCCTCTGGGCAAGCCCGGGTCCCAGATCCTGTTGTGCCTGTGAATAGGCTGCAGGGGGACGGTGAAGACCAGCAACAGCTTTCAGGGCTGCCACCTTCCGTGTGGGACAAGGTGCTGGACGTGTGCATTTCGGAATCAGGCTCTGCTGAGGACGAGAGCCATGAGATGTTCCTCCTCGGGGCATGCCCGGGTCCTGAATCCTGTTGTGCCTGTGAATAGGCTGCAGGGGGACGGTGAAGACCAGCAACAGCTTTCAGGGCTGCCACCTTCCTTGTGGGACAAGGAGCCGGACGTGTGCCTTTTCGGAATCAGGCTCTGCCGAGGACGAGAGCCATGAGATGTTCCTCCTCTCAGCAAGCCCGGGTCCCAGTTCCTGTTGTACCTGTGAATAGGCTGCAGGGGGACGGTGAAGACCAGCAACAGCTTTCAGGGCTGCCACCTTCCGTGTGGGACAAGGAGCCGGACGTGTGCCTTTTCGGAATCAGGCTCTGCCGAGGACGAGAGCCATGAGATGTTCCTCCTCTCAGCAAGCCCGGGTCCCAGATCCTGTTGTACCTGTGAATAGGCTGCAGGGGGACGGTGAAGACCAGCAACAGCTTTCAGGGCTGCCACCTTCCGTGTGGGACAAGGAGCCGGACGTGTGCCTTTTCGGAATCAGGCTCTGCCGAGGACGAGAGCCATGAGATGTTCCTCCTCTCAGCAAGCCCAGGTCCCAGATCCTGTTCTTTCTGTGAATAGGCTGCAGGGGGACGGTGAAGACCAGCAACAGCTTTCAGGGCTGCCACCTTCCGTGTGGGACAAGGAGCCGGACGTGTTCCTTTTCGGAATCAGGCTCTACTGAGGACGAGAGCCATGAGATGTTCCTCCTCTGGGCATGCCCGGGTCCCAGTTCCTGTTGTACCTGTGAATAGGCTGCAGGGGGACGGTGAAGACCAGCAACAGCTTTCAGGGCTGCCACCTTCCGTGTGGGACAAGGAGCCGGACGTGTGCCTTTTAGGAATCAGGCTCTGCCGAGGACGAGAGCCATGAGATGTTCCTCCTCTGGGCATGCCCAGGTCCCGAATCCTGTTGTGCCTGTGAATAGGCTGCAGGGGGACGGTGAAGACCAGCAACAGCTTTCAGGGCTGCCACCTTCCGTGTGGGACAAGGAGCCGGACGTGTGCCTTTTCGGAATCAGGCTCTGCCGAGGACGAGAGCCATGAGATGTTCCTCCTCTCAGCAAGCCCGGGTCCCAGATCCTGTTGTACCTGTGAATAGGCTGCAGGGGGACGGTGAAGACCAGCAACAGCTTTCAGGGCTGCCACCTTCCGTGTGGGACAAGGAGCCGGACGTGTGCCTTTTCGGAATCAGGCTCTGCCGAGGACGAGAGCCATGAGATGTTCCTCCTCGGGGCATGCCCGGGTCCTGAATCCTGTTGTGCCTGTGAATAGGCTGCAGGGGGACGGTGAAGACCAGCAACAGCTTTCAGGGCTGCCACCTTCCGTGTGGGACAAGGAGCCGGACGTGTGCCTTTTCGGAATCACGCTCTGCCGAGGACGAGAGCCATGAGATGTTCCTCCTCTCAGCAAGCCCGGGTCCCAGATCCTGTTGTACCTGTGAATAGGCTGCAGGGGGACGGTGAAGACCAGCAACAGCTTTCAGGGCTGCCACCTTCCGTGTGGGACAAGGAGCCGGACGTGTGCCTTTTCGGAATCAGGCTCTGCCGAGGACGAGATCCATGAGAATTTCCTCCTCTGGGCATGCCCGGGTCCCAGATCCTGTTGTGTCTGTGAATAGGCTGCAGGGGGACGGTGAAGACCAGCAACATCTTTCAGGGCTGCCACCTTCCGTGTGGGACAAGGAGCCGGACGTGTGCCTTTTCGGAATCAGGCTCTACCGAGGACGAGAGCCATGAGATGTTCCTCCTCTGGGCAAGCCCGGGTCCCATATCCTGTTGTACCTGTGAATAGGCTGCAGGGGGACGGTGAAGACCAGCAACAGCTTTCAGGGCTGCCACCTTCCGTGTGGGAAAAAGGAGCCGGACGTGTGCCTTTTCGGAATCAGGCTCTGCCGAGGACGAGAGCCATGAGATGTTCCTCCTCTGGGCAAGCCCGGGTCCCAGATCCTGTTGTGCCTGTGAATAGGCTGCAGGGGGACGGTGAAGACCAGCAACAGCTTTCAGGGCTGCCACCTTCCGTGTGGGACAAGGAGCTGGACGTGTGCCTTTTCGGAATCAGGCTCTGCTGAGGACGAGAGCCATGAGATGTTCCTCCTCGGGGCATGCCCGGGTCCTGAATCCTGTTGTGCCTGTGAATAGGCTGCAGGGGGACGGTGAAGACCAGCAACAGCTTTCAGGGCTGCCACCTTCCTTGTGGGACAAGGAGCCGGACGTGTGCCTTTTCGGAATCAGGCTCTGCCGAGGACGAGAGCCATGAGATGTTCCTCCTCTCAGCAAGCCCGGGTCCCAGATCCTGTTGTACCTGTGAATAGGCTGCAGGGGGACGGTGAAGACCAGCAACAGCTTTCAGGGCTGCCACCTTCCGTGTGGGACAAGGAGCCGGACGTGTGCCTTTTCGGAATCAGGCTCTGCCGAGGACGAGAGCCATGACATGTTCCTCCTCTCAGCAAGCCCGGGTCCCAGATCCTGTTGTGCCTGTGAATAGGCTGCAGGGGGACGGTGAAGACCAGCAACAGCTTTCAGGGCTGCCACCTTCCGTGTGGGACAAGGAGCCGGACGTTTGCCTTTTCGGAATCAGGCTCTGCCGAGGATGAGAGCCATGACATGTTCCTCCTCTGGGCAAGCCCGGGTCCCAGATCCTGTTGTACCTGTGAATAGGCTGCAGGGGGACGGTGAAGACCAGCAACAGCTTTCAGGGCTGCCACCTTCCGTGTGGGACAAAGAGCCGGACGTGTGCCTTTTCGGAATCAGGCTCTGCCGAGGAAGAGATCCATGAGATGTTCCTCCTCTGGGTATGCCCAGGTCCCGAATCCTGTTGTGCCTGTGAATAGGCTGCAGGGGGACGGTGAAGACCAGCAACAGCTTTCAGGGCTGCCACCTTCCGTGTGGGACAAGGAGCCGGACGTGTGCCTTTTCGGAATCACGCTCTGCCGAGGACGAGAGCCATGAGATGTTCCTCCTCTCAGCAAGCCCAGGTCCCGAATCCTTTTGTGCCTGTGAATAGGCTGCAGGGGGACGGTGAAGACCAGCAACAGCTTTCAGGGCTGCCACCTTCCGTGTGGGACAAGGAGCCGGACGTGTGCCTTTTCGGAATCAGGCTCTGCCGAGGACGAGAGCCATGAGATGTTCCTCCTTTCAGCAAGCCCGGGTCCCAGATCCTGTTGTGCCTGTGAATAGGCTGCAGGGGGACGGTGAAGACCAGCAACAGCTTTCAGGGCTGCCACCTTCCGTGTGGGACAAGGAGCCGGACATGTGCCTTTCAGGAATCACACTCTGCCGAGGACGAGAGCCATGAGATGTTACTCCTCCGGGCATGCCCGGGTCCCAGATCCTGTTGTGCCTGTGAATAGGCTGCAGGGGGACGGTGAAGACCAGCAACAGCTTTCAGGGCTGCCATCTTCCGTGTGGGACAAGGAGCCGGACGTGTGCCTTTTCGGAATCAGGCTCTGCCGAGGATGAGAGCCATGAGATGTTCCTGCTCTGGGCAAGCCCGGGTCCCAGATCCTGTTGTGCCTGTGAATAGGCTGCAGGGGGACGGTGAAGACCAGCAACAGCTTTCAGGGCTGCCACCTTCCGTGTGGGACAAGGAGCCGGACGTGTGCCTTTTCGGAATCAGGCTCTGCCGAGGACGAGAGCCATGAGATGTTCCTCCTCTGGGCATGCCCGGGTCCTGAATCCTGTTGTGCCTGTGAATAGGCTGCAGGGGGATGGTGAAGACCAGCAACAGCTTTCAGGGCTGCCACCTTCCGTGTGGGACAAGGAGCCGGACGTGTGCCTTTTCGGAATCAGGCTCTGCCGAGGATGAGAGCCATGAGATGTTCCTCCTCTCAGCAAGCCCAGGTCCCAGATCCTGTTCTTTCTGTGAATAGGCTGCAGGGGGACGGTGAAGACCAGCAACAGCTTTCAGGGCTGCCACCTTCCGTGTGGGACAAGGAGCCGGACGTGTGCCTTTTCGGAATCAGGCTCTGCCGAGGACGAGATCCATGAGAATTTCCTCCTCTGGGCATGCCCGGGTCCCAGATCCTGTTGTGTCTGTGAATAGGCTGCAGGGGGACGGTGAAGACCAGCAACATCTTTCAGGGCTGCCACCTTCCGTGTGGGACAAGGAGCCGGACGTGTGCCTTTTCGGAATCAGGCTCTACCGAGGACGAGAGCCATGAGATGTTCCTCCTCTGGGCAAGCCCGGGTCCCATATCCTGTTGTACCTGTGAATAGGCTGCAGGGGGACGGTGAAGACCAGCAACAGCTTTCAGGGCTGCCACCTTCCGTGTGGGAAAAAGGAGCCGGACGTGTGCCTTTTCGGAATCAGGCTCTGCCGAGGACGAGAGCCATGAGATGTTCCTCCTCTGGGCAAGCCCGGGTCCCAGATCCTGTTGTGCCTGTGAATAGGCTGCAGGGGGACGGTGAAGACCAGCAACAGCTTTCAGGGCTGCCACCTTCCGTGTGGGACAAGGAGCTGGACGTGTGCCTTTTCGGAATCAGGCTCTGCTGAGAACGAGAGCCATGAGATGTTCCTCCTCGGGGCATGCCCGGGTCCTGAATCCTGTTGTGCCTGTGAATAGGCTGCAGGGGGACGGTGAAGACCAGCAACAGCTTTCAGGGCTGCCACCTTCCTTGTGGGACAAGGAGCCGGACGTGTGCCTTTTCGGAATCAGGCTCTGCCGAGGACGAGAGCCATGAGATGTTCCTCCTCTCAGCAAGCCCGGGTCCCAGATCCTGTTGTACCTGTGAATAGGCTGCAGGGGGACGGTGAAGACCAGCAACAGCTTTCAGGGCTGCCACCTTCCGTGTGGGACAAGGAGCCGGACGTGTGCCTTTTCGGAATCAGGCTCTGCCGAGGACGAGATCCATGAGATGTTCCTCCTCTGGGCAAGCCCGGGTCCCAGATCCTGTTGTGCCTGTGAATAGGCTGCAGGGGGACGGTGAAGACCAGCAACAGCTTTCAGGGCTGCCACCTTCCGTGTGGGACAAGGAGCCGGACGTTTGCCTTTTCGGAATCAGGCTCTGCCGAGGATGAGAGCCATGACATGTTCCTCCTCTGGGCAAGCCCGGGTCCCAGATCCTGTTGTACCTGTGAATAGGCTGCAGGGGGACGGTGAAGACCAGCAACAGCTTTCAGGGCTGCCACCTTCCGTGTGGGAAAAGGAGCCGGACGTGTGTCTTTTCGGAATCAGGCTCTACCGAGGACGAGAGCCATGAGATGTTCCTCCTCTGGGCATGCCCAGGTCCCGAATCCTTTTGTGCCTGTGAATAGGCTGCAGGGGGACGGTGAAGACCAGCAACAGCTTTCAGGGCTGCCACCTTCCGTGTGGGACAAGGAGCCGGACGTGTGCCTTTTCGGAATCAGGCTCTGCCGAGGACGAGAGCCATGAGATGTTCCTCCTTTCAGCAAGCCCGGGTCCCAGATCCTGTTGTGCCTGTGAATAGGCTGCAGGGGGACGGTGAAGACCAGCAACAGCTTTCAGGGCTGCCACCTTCCGTGTGGGACAAGGAGCCGGACATGTGCCTTTCAGGAATCACACTCTGCCGAGGACGAGAGCCATGAGATGTTACTCCTCCGGGCATGCCCGGGTCCCAGATCCTGTTGTGCCTGTGAATAGGCTGCAGGGGGACGGTGAAGACCAGCAACAGCTTTCAGGGCTGCCATCTTCCGTGTGGGACAAGGAGCCGGACGTGTGCCTTTTCGGAATCAGGCTCTGCCGAGGATGAGAGCCATGAGATGTTCCTGCTCTGGGCAAGCCCGGGTCCCAGACCCTGTTGTGCCTGTGAATAGGCTGCAGGGGGACGGTGAAGACCAGCAACAGCTTTCAGGGCTGCCACCTTCCGTGTGGGACAAGGAGCCGGACGTGTGCCTTTTCGGAATCAGGCTCTGCCGAGGACGAGAGCCATGAGATGTTCCTCCTTTCAGCAAGCCCGGGTCCTGAATCCTGTTGTGCCTGTGAATAGGCTGCAGGGGGATGGTGAAGACCAGCAACAGCTTTCAGGGCTGCCACCTTCCGTGTGGGACAAGGAGCCGGACGTGTGCCTTTTCGGAATCAGGCTCTGCCGAGGATGAGAGCCATGAGATGTTCCTCCTCTGGGCATGCCCAGGTCCCGAATCCTGTTGTGCCTGTGAATAGGCTGCAGGGGGACGGTGAAGACCAGCAACAGCTTTCAGGGCTGCCACCTTCCGTGTGGGACAAGGAGCCGGACGTGTGCCTTTTCGGAATCAGGCTCTACCGAGGAGGAGAGCCATGAGATGTTCCTCCTCTGGGCAAGCCCGGGTTCCAGATCCTGTTGTATCTGTGAATAGGCTGCAGGGGGACAGTGAAGACCAGCAACAGCTTTCAGGGCTGCCACCTTCCGTGTGGAACAAGGAGCCGGACGTGTGCCTTTTCGGAATCAGGCTCTGCCGAGGACGAGAGCCATGAGATGTTCCTCCTCTCAGCAAGCCCGGGTCCCAGATCCTGTTGTGCCTGTGAATAGGCTGCAGGGGGACGGTGAAGACCAGCAACAGCTTTCAGGGCTGCCACCTTCCGTGTGGGACAAGGAGCCGGACGTGTGCCTTTTCGGAATCAGGCTCTGCCGAGGACGAGAGCCATGAGATGTTCCTCCTCGGGGCATGCCCGGGTCCTGAATCCTGTTGTGCCTGTGAATAGGCTGCAGGGGGACGGTGAAGACCAGCAACAGCTTTCAGGGCTGCCACCTTCCGTGTGGGACAAAGAGCCGGACGTGTGTCTTTTCGGAATCAGGCTCTGCCGAGGACGAGAGCCATGAGATGTTCCTCCTCTCAGCAAGCCCAGGTCCCAGATCCTGTTGTACCTGTGAATAGGCTGCAGGGGGACGGTGAAGACCAGCAACAGCTTTCAGGGCTGCCACCTTCCGTGTGGGACAAGGAGCCGGACGTGTGCCTTTTCGGAATCAGGCTCTGCCGAGGACGAGAGCCATGAGATGTTCCTCCTCTGGGCATGCCCAGGTCCCGAATCCTGTTGTGCCTGTGAATAGGCTGCAGGGGGATGGTGAAGACCAGCAACAGCTTTCAGGGCTGCCACCTTCCGTGTGGGACAAGGAGCCGGACGTGTGCCTTTTCGGAATCAGGCTCTACCGAGGAGGAGAGCCATGAGATGTTCCTCCTCTGGGCAAGCCTGGGTTCCAGATCCTGTTGTATCTGTGAATAGGCTGCAGGGGGACAGTGAAGACCAGCAACAGCTTTCAGGGCTGCCACCTTCCGTGTGGGACAAGGAGCCGGACGTGTGCCTTTTCGGAATCAGGCTCTGCCGAGGACGAGAGCCATGAGATGTTCCTCCTCTCAGCAAGCCCGGGTCCCAGATCCTGTTGTACCTGTGAATAGGCTGCAGGGGGACGGTGAAGACCAGCAACAGCTTTCAGGGCTGCCACCTTCCGTGTGGGACAAGGAGCCGGACGTGTGCCTTTTCGGAATCAGGCTCTGCCGAGGACGAGAGCCATGAGATGTTCCTCCTCGGGGCATGCCCGGGTCCTGAATCCTGTTGTGCCTGTGAATAGGCTGCAGGGGGACGGTGAAGACCAGCAACATCTTTCAGGGCTGCCACCTTCCGTGTGGGACAAGGAGCCGGACGTGTGCCTTTTCGGAATCACGCTCTGCCGAGGACGAGAGCCATGAGATGTTCCTCCTCTCAGCAAGCCCGGGTCCCAGATCCTGTTGTACCTGTGAATAGGCTGCAGGGGGACGGTGAAGACCAGCAACAGCTTTCAGGGCTGCCACCTTCCGTGTGGGACAAGGAGCCGGACGTGTGCCTTTTCGGAATCAGGCTGTGCCGAGGACGAGAGCCATGAGATGTTCCTCCTCTCAGCAAGCCCAGGTCCCAGATCCTGTTCTTTCTGTGAATAGGCTGCAGGGGGACGGTGAAGACCAGCAACAGCTTTCAGGGCTGCCACCTTCCGTGTGGGACAAGGAGCCGGACGTGTGCCTTTTCGGAATCAGGCTCTGCCGAGGACGAGATCCATGAGAATTTCCTACTCTGGGCATGCCCGGGTCCCAGATCCTGTTGTGTCTGTGAATAGGCTGCAGGGGGACGGTGAAGACCAGCAACATCTTTCAGGGCTGCCACCTTCCGTGTGGGACAAGGAGCCGGACGTGTGCCTTTTCGGAATCAGGCTCTACCGAGGATGAGAGCCATGAGATGTTCCTCCTCTGGGCAAGCCCGGGTCCCAGATCCTGTTGTATCTGTGAATAGGCTGCAGGGGGACGGTGAAGACCAGCAACAGCTTTCAGGGCTGCCACCTTCCGTGTGGGACAAGGAGCCGGACGTGTGCCTTTTCGGAATCAGGCTCTGCCGAGGACGAGAGCCATGAGATGTTCCTCCTCTGGGCATGCCCAGGTCCCGAATCCTGTTGTGCCTGTGAATAGGCTGCAGGGGGACGGTGAAGACCAGCAACAGCTTTCAGGGCTGCCACCTTCCGTGTGGGACAAGGAGCCGGACGTGTGCCTTTTCGGAATCAGGCTCTACCGAGGAGGAGAGCCATGAGATGTTCCTCCTCTGGGCAAGCCTGGGTTCCAGATCCTGTTGTACCTGTGAATAGGCTGCAGGGGGACGGTGAAGACCAGCAACAGCTTTCAGGGCTGCCACCTTCCGTATGGGACAAGGAGCCGGACGTGTGCCTTTTCGGAATCAGGCTCTGCCGAGGACGAGAGCCATGAGATGTTCCTCCTCTCAACAAGCCCGGGTCCCAGATCCTGTTGTACCTGTGAATAGGCTGCAGGGGGACGGTGAAGACCAGCAACAGCTTTCAGGGCTGCCACCTTCCGTGTGGGACAAGGAGCCGGACGTGTGCCTTTTCGGAATCAGGCTCTGCCGAGGACGAGAGCCATGAGATGTTCCTCCTCGGGGCATGCCCGGGTCCTGAATCCTGTTGTGCCTGTGAATAGGCTGCAGGGGGACGGTGAAGACCAGCAACAGCTTTCAGGGCTGCCACCTTCCGTGTGGGACAAGGAGCCGGACGTGTGCCTTTTCGGAATCAGGCTCTGCCGAGGACGAGAGCCATGAGATGTTCCTCCTCTCAGCAAGCCCGGGTCCCAGATCCTGTTGTACCTGTGAATAGGCTGCAGGGGGACGGTGAAGCCCAGCAACAGCTTTCAGGGCTGCCACCTTCCGTGTGGGACAAGGAGCCGGACGTGTGCCTTTTCGGAATCAGGCTCTGCCGAGGACGAGAGCCATGAGATGTTCCTCCTCTCAGCAAGCCCAGGTCCCAGATCCTGTTCTTTCTGTGAATAGGCTGCAGGGGGACGGTGAAGACCAGCAACAGCTTTCAGGGCTGCCACCTTCCGTGTGGGACAAGGAGCCGGACGTGTGCCTTTTCGGAATCAGGCTCTGCCGAGGACGAGATCCATGAGAATTTCCTCCTCTGGGCATGCCCGGGTCCCAGATCCTGTTGTGTCTGTGAATAGGCTGCAGGGGGACGGTGAAGACCAGCAACATCTTTCAGGGCTGCCACCTTCCGTGTGGGACAAGGAGCCGGACGTGTGCCTTTTCGGAATCAGGCTCTACCGAGGACGAGAGCCATGAGATGTTCCTCCTCTGGGCAAGCCCGGGTCCCAGATCCTGTTGTATCTGTGAATAGGCTGCAGGGGGACGGTGAAGACCAGCAACAGCTTTCAGGGCTGCCACCTTCCGTGTGGGACAAGGAGCCGGACGTGTGCCTTTTCGGAATCAGGCTCTGCCGAGGACGAGAGCCATGAGATGTTCCTCCTCTGGGCAAGCCCGGGTCCCAGATCCTGTTGTACCTGTGAATAGGCTGCAGGGGGACGGTGAAGACCAGCAACAGCTTTCAGGGCTGCCACCTTCCGTGTGGGAAAAAGGAGCCGGACGTGTGCCTTTTCGGAATCAGGCTCTGCCGAGGACGAGAGCCATGAGATGTTCCTCCTCTGGGCAAGCCCGGGTCCCAGATCCTGTTGTGCCTGTGAATAGGCTGCAGGGGGACGGTGAAGACCAGCAACATCTTTCAGGGCTGCCACCTTCCGTGTGGGACAAGGAGCTGGACGTGTGCCTTTTCGGAATCAGGCTCTGCTGAGGACGAGAGCCATGAGATGTTCCTCCTCGGGGCATGCCCGGGTCCTGAATCCTGTTGTGCCTGTGAATAGGCTGCAGGGGGACGGTGAAGACCAGCAACAGCTTTCAGGGCTGCCACCTTCCTTGTGGGACAAGGAGCCGGACGTGTGCCTTTTCGGAATCAGGCTCTGCCGAGGACGAGAGCCATGAGATGTTCCTCCTCTGGGCAAGCCCGGGTCCCAGATCCTGTTGTGCCTGTGAATAGGCTGCAGGGGGACGGTGAAGACCAGCAACAGCTTTCAGGGCTGCCACCTTCCGTGTGGGACAAGGAGCCGGACGTTTGCCTTTTCGGAATCAGGCTCTGCCGAGGATGAGAGCCATGACATGTTCCTCCTCTGGGCAAGCCCGGGTCCCAGATCCTGTTGTACCTGTGAATAGGCTGCAGGGGGACGGTGAAGACCAGCAACAGCTTTCAGGGCTGCCACCTTCCGTGTGGGACAAGGAGCCGGACGTGTGTCTTTTCGGAATCAGGCTCTACCGAGGACGAGAGCCATGAGATGTTCCTCCTCTGGGCATGCCCAGGTCCCGAATCCTTTTGTGCCTGTGAATAGGCTGCAGGGGGACGGTGAAGACCAGCAACAGCTTTCAGGGCTGCCACCTTCCGTGTGGGACAAGGAGCCGGACGTGTGCCTTTTCGGAATCAGGCTCTGCCGAGGACGAGAGCCATGAGATGTTCCTCCTTTCAGCAAGCCCGGGTCCCAGATCCTGTTGTGCCTGTGAATAGGCTGCAGGGGGATGGTGAAGACCAGCAACAGCTTTCAGGGCTGCCACCTTCCGTGTGGGACAAGGAGCCGGACATGTGCCTTTCAGGAATCACACTCTGCCGAGGACGAGAGCCATGAGATGTTCCTCCTCCGGGCATGCCCGGGTCCCAGATCCTGTTGTGCCTGTGAATAGGCTGCAGGGGGACGGTGAAGACCAGCAACAGCTTTCAGGGATGCCATCTTCCGTGTGGGACAAGGAGCCGGACGTTTGCCTTTTCGGAATCAGGCTCTGCCGAGGACGAGAGCCATGAGATGTTCCTCCTCTCAGCAAGCCCGGGTCCCAGATCCTGTTGTACCTGTGAATAGGCTGAAGGGGGACGGTGAAGACCAGCAACAGCTTTCAGGGCTGCCACCTTCCGTATGGGACAAGGAGCCGGACGTGTGCCTTTTCGGAATCAGGCTCTGCCGAGGAAGAGATCCATGAGATGTTCCTCCTCTGGGCATGCCCAGGTCCCGAATCCTGTTGTGCCTGTGAATAGGCTGCAGGGGGACGGTGAAGACCAGCAACAGCTTTCAGGGCTGCCACCTTCCGTGTGGGACAAGGAGCTGGACGTGTGCCTTTTCGGAATCAGGCTCTGCTGAGGACGAGAGCCATGAGATGTTCCTCCTCTGGGCATGCCCGGGTCCTGAATCCTGTTGTGCCTGTGAATAGGCTGCAGGGGGACGGTGAAGACCAGCAACAGCTTTCAGGGCTGCCACCTTCCGTGTGGGACAAGGAGCCGGACGTTTGCCTTTTCGGAATCAGGCTCTGCCGAGGACGAGAGCCATGAGATGTTCCTCCTCTGGGCAAGCCCGGGTCCCAGATCCTGTTGTACCTGTGAATAGGCTGCAGGGGGACGGTGAAGACCAGCAACAGCTTTCAGGGCTGCCACCTTCCGTGTGGGACAAGGAGCCGGACGTGTGCCTTTTCGGAATCAGGCTCTGCCGAGGAAGAGATCCATGAGATGTTCCTCTTCTGGGCATGCCCAGGTCCCGAATCCTGTTGTGCCTGTGAATAGGCTGCAGGGGGACGGTGAAGACCAGCAACAGCTTTCAGGGCTGCCACCTTCCGTGTGGGACAACGAGCCGGACGTGTGCCTTTTCGGAATCAGGCTCTGCCGAGGACGAGATCCATGAGAAGTTCCTCCTCGGGGCATGCCCGGGTCCCAGATCCTGTTGTGCCTGTGAATAGGCTGCAGGGGGACGGTGAAGACCAGCAACATCTTTCAGGGCTGCCACCTTCCTTGTGGGACAAGGAGCCGGACGTGTGCCTTTTCGGAATCAGGCTCTACCGAGGACGAGAGCCATGAGATGTTCCTCCTCTGGGCAAGCCCGGGTCCCAGATCCTGTTGTATCTGTGAATAGGCTGCAGGGGGACGGTGAAGACCAGCAACAGCTTTCAGGGCTGCCACTGTCCGTGTGGGACAAGGAGCCGGACGTGTGCCTTTTCGGAATCAGGCTCTGCCGAGGACGAGAGCCATGAGATGTTCCTCCTCTGGGCAAGCCCGGGTCCCAGATCCTGTTGTACCTGTGAATAGGCTGCAGGGGGACGGTGAAGACCAGCAACAGCTTTCAGGGCTGCCACCTTCCGTGTGGGACAAGGAGCCGGACGTGTGTCTTTTCGGAATCAGGCTCTGCCGAGGACGAGATCCATGAGATGTTCCTCCTCGGGGCATGCCCGGGTCCTGAATCCTGTTGTGCCTGTGAATAGGCTGCAGGGGGATGGTGAAGACCAGCAACAGCTTTCAGGGCTGCCATCTTCCGTGTGGGACAAGGAGCCGGACGTGTGCCTTTTCGGAATCAGGCTCTGCCGAGGACGAGAGCCATGAGATGTTCCTCCTCTCAGCAAGCCCGGGTCCCAGATCCTGTTGTACCTGTGAATAGGCTGCAGGGGGACGGTGAAGACCAGCAACAGCTTTCAGGGCTGCCACCTTCCGTGTGGGACAAGGAGCCGGACGTGTGTCTTTTCGGAATCAGGCTCTGCCGAGGACGAGATCCATGAGATGTTCCTCCTCTGGGCATGCCCGGGTCCTGAATCCTGTTGTGCCTGTGAATAGGCTGCAGGGGGACGGTGAAGACCAGCAACAGCTTTCAGGGCTGCCACCTTCCGTGTGGGACAAGGAGCCGGACGTGTGCCTTTTCGGAATCAGGCTCTGCCGAGGACGAGAGCCATGAGATGTTCCTCCTCGGGGCATGCCCGGGTCCTGAATCCTGTTGTGCCTCTGAATAGGCTGCAGGGGGACGGTGAAGACCAGCAACAGCTTTCAGGGCTGCCACCTTCCGTGTGGGACAAGGAGCCGGACGTGTGCCTTTTCGGAATCAGGCTCTGCCGAGGATGAGAGCCATGAGATGTTCCTCCTCTGGGCATGCCCAGGTCCCGAATCCTGTTGTGCCTGTGAATAGGCTGCAGGGGGACGGTGAAGACCAGCAACAGCTTTCAGGGCTGCCACCTTCCGTGTGGGACAAGGAGCCGGACGTGTGCCTTTTCGGAATCAGGCTCTACCGAGGAGGAGAGCCATGAGATGTTCCTCCTCTGGGCAAGCCCGGGTTCCAGATCCTGTTGTATCTGTGAATAGGCTGCAGGGGGACAGTGAAGACCAGCAACAGCTTTCAGGGCTGCCACCTTCCGTGTGGGACAAGGAGCCGGACGTGTGCCTTTTCGGAATCAGGCTCTGCCGAGGACGAGAGCCATGAGATGTTCCTCCTCTGGGCAAGCCCGGGTCCCAGATCCTGTTGTGCCTGTGAATAGGCTGCAGGGGGACGGTGAAGACCAGCAACAGCTTTCAGGGCTGCCACCTTCCGTGTGGGACAAGGAGCCGGACGTGTGCCTTTTCGGAATCAGGCTCTGCCGAGGACGAGAGCCATGAGATGTTCCTCCTCGGGGCATGCCCGGGTCCTGAATCCTGTTGTGCCTGTGAATAGGCTGCAGGGGGACGGTGAAGACCAGCAACAGCTTTCAGGGCTGCCACCTTCCGTGTGGGACAAAGAGCCGGACGTGTGTCTTTTCGGAATCAGGCTCTGCCGAGGACGAGAGCCATGAGATGTTCCTCCTCTCAGCAAGCCCAGGTCCCAGATCCTGTTGTACCTGTGAATAGGCTGCAGGGGGACGGTGAAGACCAGCAACAGCTTTCAGGGCTGCCACCTTCCGTGTGGGACAAGGAGCCGGACGTGTGCCTTTTCGGAATCAGGCTCTGCCGAGGACGAGAGCCATGAGATGTTCCTCCTCTGGGCATGCCCAGGTCCCGAATCCTGTTGTGCCTGTGAATAGGCTGCAGGGGGACGGTGAAGACCAGCAACAGCTTTCAGGGCTGCCACCTTCCGTGTGGGACAAGGAGCCGGACGTGTGCCTTTTCGGAATCAGGCTCTACCGAGGAGGAGAGCCATGAGATGTTCCTCCTCTGGGCAAGCCTGGGTTCCAGATCCTGTTGTATCTGTGAATAGGCTGCAGGGGGACAGTGAAGACCAGCAACAGCTTTCAGGGCTGCCACCTTCCGTGTGGGACAAGGAGCCGGACGTGTGCCTTTTCGGAATCAGGCTCTGCCGAGGACGAGAGCCATGAGATGTTCCTCCTCTCAGCAAGCCCGGGTCCCAGATCCTGTTGTACCTGTGAATAGGCTGCAGGGGGACGGTGAAGACCAGCAACAGCTTTCAGGGCTGCCACCTTCCGTGTGGGACAAGGAGCCGGACGTGTGCCTTTTCGGAATCAGGCTCTGCCGAGGACGAGAGCCATGAGATGTTCCTCCTCGGGGCATGCCCGGGTCCTGAATCCTGTTGTGCCTGTGAATAGGCTGCAGGGGGACGGTGAAGACCAGCAACATCTTTCAGGGCTGCCACCTTCCGTGTGGGACAAGGAGCCGGACGTGTGCCTTTTCGGAATCACGCTCTGCCGAGGACGAGAGCCATGAGATGTTCCTCCTCTCAGCAAGCCCGGGTCCCAGATCCTGTTGTACCTGTGAATAGGCTGCAGGGGGACGGTGAAGACCAGCAACAGCTTTCAGGGCTGCCACCTTCCGTGTGGGACAAGGAGCCGGACGTGTGCCTTTTCGGAATCAGGCTGTGCCGAGGACGAGAGCCATGAGATGTTCCTCCTCTCAGCAAGCCCAGGTCCCAGATCCTGTTCTTTCTGTGAATAGGCTGCAGGGGGACGGTGAAGACCAGCAACATCTTTCAGGGCTGCCACCTTCCGTGTGGGACAAGGAGCCGGACGTGTGCCTTTTCGGAATCAGGCTCTACCGAGGACGAGAGCCATGAGATGTTCCTCCTCTGGGCAAGCCCGGGTCCCAGATCCTGTTGTATCTGTGAATAGGCTGCAGGGGGACGGTGAAGACCAGCAACAGCTTTCAGGGCTGCCACCTTCCGTGTGGGACAAGGAGCCGGACGTGTGCCTTTTCGGAATCAGGCTCTGCCGAGGACGAGAGCCATGAGATGTTCCTCCTCTGGGCATGCCCAGGTCCCGAATCCTGTTGTGCCTGTGAATAGGCTGCAGGGGGACGGTGAAGACCAGCAACAGCTTTCAGGGCTGCCACATTCCGTGTGGGACAAGGAGCCGGACGTGTGCCTTTTCGGAATCAGGCTCTACCGAGGAGGAGAGCCATGAGATGTTCCTCCTCTGGGCAAGCCTGGGTTCCAGATCCTGTTGTATCTGTGAATAGGCTGCAGGGGGACAGTGAAGACCAGCAACAGCTTTCAGGGCTGCCACCTTCCGTGTGGGACAAGGAGCCGGACGTGTGCCTTTTCGGAATCAGGCTCTGCCGAGGACGAGAGCCATGAGATGTTCCTCCTCTGGGCAAGCCCGGGTCCCAGATCCTGTTGTACCTGTGAATAGGCTGCAGGGGGACGGTGAAGACCAGCAACAGCTTTCAGGGCTGCCACCTTCCGTGTGGGACAAGGAGCCGGACGTGTGCCTTTTCGGAATCAGGCTCTGCCGAGGACGAGAGCCATGAGATGTTCCTCCTCTCAGCAAGCCCGGGTCCCAGATCCTGTTGTACCTGTGAATAGGCTGCAGGGGGACGGTGAAGACCAGCAACAGCTTTCAGGGCTGCCACCTTCCGTGTGGGACAAGGAGCCGGACGTGTGCCTTTTCGGAATCAGGCTCTACCGAGGACGAGAGCCATGAGATGTTCCTCCTCTGGGCAAGCCCGGGTCCCAGATCCTGTTGTATCTGTGAATAGGCTGCAGGGGGACGGTGAAGACCAGCAACAGCTTTCAGGGCTGCCACCTTCCGTGTGGGACAAGGAGCCGGACGTGTGCCTTTTCGGAATCAGGCTCTGCCGAGGACGAGAGCCATGAGATGTTCCTCCTCTCAGCAAGCCCGGGTCCCATATCCTGTTGTACCTGTGAATAGGCTGCAGGGGGACGGTGAAGACCAGCAACAGCTTTCAGGGCTGCCACCTTCCGTGTGGGAAAAAGGAGCCGGACGTGTGCCTTTTCGGAATCAGGCTCTGCCGAGGACGAGAGCCATGAGATGTTCCTCCTCTGGGCAAGCCCGGGTCCCAGATCCTGTTGTGCCTGTGAATAGGCTGCAGGGGGACGGTGAAGACCAGCAACAGCTTTCAGGGCTGCCACCTTCCGTGTGGGACAAGGAGCCGGACGTGTGCCTTTTCGGAATCAGGCTCTGCCGAGACGAGAGCCATGAGATGTTCCTCCTCGGGGCATGCCCGGGTCCTGAATCCTGTTGTGCCTGTGAATAGGCTGCAGGGGGACGGTGAAGACCAGCAACATCTTTCAGGGCTGCCACCTTCCGTGTGGGACAAGGAGCCGGACGTGTGCCTTTTCGGAATCACGCTCTGCCGAGGACGAGAGCCATGAGATGTTCCTCCTCTCAGCAAGCCCGGGTCCCAGATCCTGTTGTACCTGTGAATAGGCTGCAGGGGGACGGTGAAGACCAGCAACAGCTTTCAGGGCTGCCACCTTCCGTGTGGGACAAGGAGCCGGACGTGTGCCTTTTCGGAATCAGGCTCTGCCGAGGACGAGAGCCATGAGATGTTCCTCCTCTCAGCAAGCCCAGGTCCCAGATCCTGTTCTTTCTGTGAATAGGCTGCAGGGGGACGGTGAAGACCAGCAACATCTTTCAGGGCTGCCACCTTCCGTGTGGGACAAGGAGCCGGACGTGTGCCTTTTCGGAATCAGGCTCTACCGAGGACGAGAGCCATGAGATGTTCCTCCTCTGGGCAAGCCCGGGTCCCAGATCCTGTTGTATCTGTGAATAGGCTGCAGGGGGACGGTGAAGACCAGCAACAGCTTTCAGGGCTGCCACCTTCCGTGTGGGACAAGGAGCCGGACGTGTGCCTTTTCGGAATCAGGCTCTGCCGAGGACGAGAGCCATGAGATGTTCCTCCTCTGGGCATGCCCAGGTCCCGAATCCTGTTGTGCCTGTGAATAGGCTGCAGGGGGACGGTGAAGACCAGCAACAGCTTTCAGGGCTGCCACATTCCGTGTGGGACAAGGAGCCGGACGTGTGCCTTTTCGGAATCAGGCTCTACCGAGGAGGAGAGCCATGAGATGTTCCTCCTCTGGGCAAGCCTGGGTTCCAGATCCTGTTGTATCTGTGAATAGGCTGCAGGGGGACAGTGAAGACCAGCAACAGCTTTCAGGGCTGCCACCTTCCGTGTGGGACAAGGAGCCGGACGTGTGCCTTTTCGGAATCAGGCTCTGCCGAGGACGAGAGCCATGAGATGTTCCTCCTCTCAGCAAGCCCGGGTCCCAGATCCTGTTGTACCTGTGAATAGGCTGCAGGGGGACGGTGAAGACCAGCAACAGCTTTCAGGGCTGCCACCTTCCGTGTGGGACAAGGAGCCGGACGTGTGCCTTTTTGGAATCAGGCTCTGCCGAGGACGAGAGCCATGAGATGTTCCTCCTCGGGGCATGCCCGGGTCCTGAATCCTGTTGTACCTGTGAATAGGCTGCAGGGGGACGGTGAAGACCAGCAACAGCTTTCAGGGCTGCCACCTTCCGTGTGGGACAAGGAGCCGGACGTGTGCCTTTTCGGAATCACGCTCTGCCGAGGACGAGAGCCATGAGATGTTCCTCCTCTCAGCAAGCCCGGGTCCCAGATCCTGTTGTACCTGTGAATAGGCTGCAGGGGGACGGTGAAGACCAGCAACAGCTTTCAGGGCTGCCACCTTCCGTGTGGGACAAGGAGCCGGACGTGTGCCTTTTCGGAATCAGGCTCTGCCGAGGACGAGAGCCATGAGATGTTCCTCCTCTCAGCAAGCCCAGGTCCCAGATCCTGTTCTTTCTGTGAATAGGCTGCAGGGGGACGGTGAAGACCAGCAACAGCTTTCAGGGCTGCCACCTTCCGTGTGGGACAAGGAGCCGGACGTGTGCCTTTTCGGAATCAGGCTCTGCCGAGGACGAGATCCATGAGAATTTCCTCCTCTGGGCATGCCCGGGTCCCAGATCGTGTTGTGTCTGTGAGTAGGCTGCAGGGGGACGGTGAAGACCAGCAACATCTTTCAGGGCTGCCACCTTCCGTGTGGGACAAGGAGCCGGACGTGTGCCTTTTCGGAATCAGGCTCTACCGAGGACGAGAGCCATGAGATGTTCCTCCTCTGGGCAAGCCCGGGTCCCAGATCCTGTTGTATCTGTGAATAGGCTGCAGGGGGACGGTGAAGACCAGCAACAGCTTTCAGGGCTGCCACCTTCCGTGTGGGACAAGGAGCCGGACGTGTGCCTTTTCGGAATCAGGCTCTGCCGAGGACGAGAGCCATGAGATGTTCCTCCTCTCAGCAAGCCCGGGTCCCATATCCTGTTGTACCTGTGAATAGGCTGCAGGGGGACGGTGAAGACCAGCAACAGCTTTCAGGGCTGCCACCTTCCGTGTGGGAAAAAGGAGCCGGACGTGTGCCTTTTCGGAATCAGGCTCTGCCGAGGACGAGAGCCATGAGATGTTCCTCCTCTGGGCAAGCCCGGGTCCCAGATCCTGTTGTGCCTGTGAATAGGCTGCAGGGGGACGGTGAAGACCAGCAACAGCTTTCAGGGCTGCCACCTTCCGTGTGGGACAAGGAGCTGGACGTGTGCCTTTTAGGAATCAGGCTCTGCTGAGGACGAGAGCCATGAGATGTTCCTCCTCTGGGCATGCCCGGGTCCTGAATCCTGTTGTGCCTGTGAATAGGCTGCAGGGGGACGGTGAAGACCAGCAACAGCTTTCAGGGCTGCCACCTTCCGTGTGGGACAAGGAGCCGGACGTGTGCCTTTTCGGAATCAGGCTCTGCCGAGGACGAGAGCCATGAGATGTTCCTCCTCTCAGCAAGCCCGGGTCCCAGATCCTGTTGTACCTGTGAATAGGCTGCAGGGGGACGGTGAAGACCAGCAACAGCTTTCAGGGCTGCCACCTTCCGTGTGGGACAAGGAGCCGGACGTGTGCCTTTTCGGAATCAGGCTCTGCCGAGGACGAGATCCATGAGATGTTCCTCCTCTGGGCAAGCCCGGGTCCCAGATCCTGTTGTGCCTGTGAATAGGCTGCAGGGGGACGGTGAAGACCAGCAACAGCTTTCAGGGCTGCCACCTTCCGTGTGGGACAAGGAGCCGGACGTTTGCCTTTTCGGAATCAGGCTCTGCCGAGGATGAGAGCCATGACATGTTCCTCCTCTGGGCAAGCCCGGGTCCCAGATCCTGTTGTACCTGTGAATAGGCTGCAGGGGGACGGTGAAGACCAGCAACAGCTTTCAGGGCTGCCACCTTCCGTGTGGGACAAGGAGCCGGACGTGTGTCTTTTCGGAATCAGGCTCTACCGAGGACGAGAGCCATGAGATGTTCCTCCTCTGGGCATGCCCAGGTCCCGAATCCTTTTGTGCCTGTCAATAGGCTGCAGGGGGACGGTGAAGACCAGCAACAGCTTTCAGGGCTGCCACCTTCCGTGTGGGACAAGGAGCCGGACGTGTGCCTTTTCGGAATCAGGCTCTGCCGAGGACGAGAGCCATGAGATGTTCCTCCTTTCAGCAAGCCCGGGTCCCAGATCCTGTTGTGCCTGTGAATAGGCTGCAGGGGGACGGTGAAGACCAGCAACAGCTTTCAGGGCTGCCACCTTCCGTGTGGGACAAGGAGCCGGACGTTTGCCTTTTCGGAATCAGGCTCTGCCGAGGATGAGAGCCATGACATGTTCCTCCTCTGGGCAAGCCCGGGTCCCAGATCCTGTTGTACCTGTGAATAGGCTGCAGGGGGACGGTGAAGACCAGCAACAGCTTTCAGGGCTGCCACCTTCCGTGTGGGACAAGGAGCCGGACGTGTGTCTTTTCGGAATCAGGCTCTACCGAGGACGAGAGCCATGAGATGTTCCTCTTCTGGGCATGCCCAGGTCCCGAATCCTTTTGTGCCTGTGAATAGGCTGCAGGGGGACGGTGAAGACCAGCAACAGCTTTCAGGGCTGCCACCTTCCGTGTGGGACAAGGAGCCGGACGTGTGCCTTTTCGGAATCAGGCTCTGCCGAGGACGAGAGCCATGAGATGTTCCTCCTTTCAGCAAGCCCGGGTCCCAGATCCTGTTGTGCCTGTGAATAGGCTGCAGGGGGACGGTGAAGACCAGCAACAGCTTTCAGGGCTGCCACCTTCCGTGTGGGACAAGGAGCCGGACATGTGCCTTTCAGGAATCACACTCTGCCGAGGACGAGAGCCATGAGATGTTCCTCCTCTCAGCAAGCCCGGGTCCCAGATCCTGTTGTGCCTGTGAATAGGCTGCAGGGGGACGGTGAAGACCAGCAACAGCTTTCAGGGCTGCCACCTTCCGTGTGGGACAAGGAGCCGGACGTGTGCCTTTTCGGAATCAGGCTCTGCCGAGGACGAGAGCCATGAGATGTTCCTCCTCTGGGCATGCCCGGGTCCTGAATCCTGTTGTGCCTGTGAATAGGCTGCAGGGGGATGGTGAAGACCAGCAACAGCTTTCAGGGCTGCCACCTTCCGTGTGGGACAAGGAGCCGGACATGTGCTTTTCAGGAATCAGACTCTGCCGAGGACGAGAGCCATGAGATGTTCCTCCTCCGGGCATGCCCAGGTCCCAGATCCTGTTGTGCCTGTGAATAGGCTGCAGGGGGACGGTGAAGACCAGCAACAGCTTTCAGGGATGCCATCTTCCGTGTGGGACAAGGAGCCGGACGTTTGCCTTTTCGGAATCAGGCTCTGCCGAGGACGAGAGCCATGAGATGTTCCTCCTCTCAGCAAGCCCGGGTCCCAGATCCTGTTGTACCTGTGAATAGGCTGAAGGGGGACGGTGAAGACCAGCAACAGCTTTCAGGGCTGCCACCTTCCGTATGGGACAAGGAGCCGGACGTGTGCCTTTTCGGAATCAGGCTCTGCCGAGGAAGAGATCCATGAGATGTTCCTCCTCTGGGCATGCCCAGGTCCCGAATCCTGTTGTGCCTGTGAATAGGCTGCAGGGGGACGGTGAAGAGCAGCAACAGCTTTCAGGGCTGCCACCTTCCGTGTGGGACAAGGAGCTGGACGTGTGCCTTTTCGGAATCAGGCTCTGCTGAGGACGAGAGCCATGAGATGTTCCTCCTCGGGGCATGCCCGGGTCCTGAATCCTGTTGTGCCTGTGAATAGGCTGCAGGGGGACGGTGAAGACCAGCAACAGCTTTCAGGGCTGCCACCTTCCGTGTGGGACAAGGAGCCGGACGTTTGCCTTTTCGGAATCAGGCTCTGCCGAGGACGAGAGCCATGAGATGTTCCTCCTCTGGGCAAGCCCGGGTCCCAGATCCTGTTGTACCTGTGAATAGGCTGCAGGGGGACGGTGAAGACCAGCAACAGCTTTCAGGGCTGCCACCTTCCGTGTGGGACAAGGAGCCGGACGTGTGCCTTTTCGGAATCAGGCTCTGCCGAGGAAGAGATCCATGAGATGTTCCTCCTCTGGGCATGCCCAGGTCCCGAATCCTGTTGTGCCTGTGAATAGGCTGCAGGGGGACGGTGAAGACCAGCAACAGCTTTCAGGGCTGCCACCTTCCGTGTGGGACAAGGAGCCGGACGTGTGCCTTTTCGGAATCAGGCTCTGCCGAGGACGAGATCCATGAGAAGTTCCTCCTCTGGGCATGCCCGGGTCCCAGATCCTGTTGTGCCTGTGAATAGGCTGCAGGGGGACGGTGAAGACCAGCAACATCTTTCAGGGCTGCCACCTTCCTTGTGGGACAAGGAGCCGGACGTGTGCCTTTTCGGAATCAGGCTCTACCGAGGACGAGAGCCATGAGATGTTCCTCCTCTGGGCAAGCCCGGGTCCCAGATCCTGTTGTATCTGTGAATAGGCTGCAGGGGGACGGTGAAGACGAGCAACAGCTTTCAGGGCTGCCACCGTCCGTGTGGGACAAGGAGCCGGACGTGTGCCTTTTCGGAATCAGGCTCTGCCGAGGACGAGAGCCATGAGATGTTCCTCCTCTCAGCAAGCCCGGGTCCCAGATCCTGTTGTACCTGTGAATAGGCTGCAGGGGGACGGTGAAGACCAGCAACAGCTTTCAGGGCTGCCACCTTCCGTGTGGGACAAGGAGCCGGACGTGTGTCTTTTCGGAATCAGGCTCTGCCGAGGACGAGATCCATGAGATGTTCCTCCTCGGGGCATGCCCGGGTCCTGAATCCTGTTGTGCCTGTGAATAGGCTGCAGGGGGATGGTGAAGACCAGCAACAGCTTTCAGGGCTGCCATCTTCCGTGTGGGACAAGGAGCCGGACGTGTGCCTTTTCGGAATCAGGCTCTGCCGAGGACGAGAGCCATGAGATGTTCCTCCTCTCAGCAAGCCCGGGTCCCAGATCCTGTTGTACCTGTGAATAGGCTGCAGGGGGACGGTGAAGACCAGCAACAGCTTTCAGGGCTGCCACCTTCCGTGTGGGACAAGGAGCCGGACGTGTGTCTTTTCGGAATCAGGCTCTGCCGAGGACGAGATCCATGAGATGTTCCTCCTCTGGGCATGCCCGGGTCCTGAATCCTGTTGTGCCTGTGAATAGGCTGCAGGGGGACGGTGAAGACCAGCAACAGCTTTCAGGGCTGCCACCTTCCGTGTGGGACAAGGAGCCGGACGTGTGCCTTTTCGGAATCAGGCTCTGCCGAGGACGAGAGCCATGAGATGTTCCTCCTCGGGGCATGCCCGGGTCCTGAATCCTGTTGTGCCTCTGAATAGGCTGCAGGGGGACGGTGAAGACCAGCAACAGCTTTCAGGGCTGCCACCTTCCGTGTGGGACAAGGAGCCGGACGTGTGCCTTTCAGGAATCATTCTCTGCCGAGGACGAGAGCCATGAGATGTTCCTCCTCTGGGCAAGCCCGTGTCCCAGATCCTGTTGTGCCTGTGAATAGGCTGCAGGGGGACGGTGAAGACCAGCAACAGCTTTCAGGGCTGCCACCTTCCGTGTGGGACAAGGAGCCGGACGTGTGCCTTTTCGGAATCAGGCTCTGCCGAGGACGAGAGCCATGAGATGTTCCTCCTCTGGGCATGCCCGGGTCCTGAATCCTGTTGTGCCTGTGAATAGGCTGCAGGGGGATGGTGAAGACCAGCAACAACTTTCAGGGCTGCCACCTTCCGTGTGGGACAAGGAGCCGGACGTGTGCATTTCCAGAATAAGACTCTGCCGAGGACGAGAGCCATCAGATGTTCCTCCTCTGGGCATGCCCGGGTCCCAGATCCTGTTGTGCCTGTGAATAGGCTGCAGGGGGACGGTGAAGACCAGCAACAGCTTTCAGGGCTGCCATCTTCCGTGTGGGACAAGGAGCCGGACGTTTGCCTTTTCGGAATCAGGCTCTGCCGAGGACGAGAGCCATGAGATGTTCCTCCTCTCAGCAAGCCCGGGTCCCAGATCCTGTTGTACCTGTGAATAGGCTGCAGGGGGACGGTGAAGACCAGCAACAGCTTTCAGGGCTGCCACCTTCCGTGTGGGACAAGGAGCCGGACGTGTGCCTTTTCGGAATCAGGCTCTGCCGAGGACGAGAGCCATGAGATGTTCCTCCTCTGGGCATGCCCAGGTCCCGAATCCTGTTGTGCCTGTGAATAGGCTGCAGGGGGACGGTGAAGACCAGCAACAGCTTTCAGGGCTGCCACCTTCCGTGTGGGACAAGGAGCCGGACGTGTGCCTTTTCGGAATCAGGCTCTACCGAGGAGGAGAGCCATGAGATGTTCCTCCTCTGGGCAAGCCCGGGTTCCAGATCCTGTTGTATCTGTGAATAGGCTGCAGGGGGACAGTGAAGACCAGCAACAGCTTTCAGGGCTGCCACCTTCCGTGTGGGACAAGGAGCCGGACGTGTGCCTTTTCGGAATCAGGCTCTGCCGAGGACGAGAGCCATGAGATGTTCCTCCTCTCAGCAAGCCCGGGTCCCAGATCCTGTTGTACCTGTGAATAGGCTGCAGGGGGACGGTGAAGACCAGCAACAGCTTTCAGGGCTGCCACCTTCCGTGTGGGACAAGGAGCCGGACGTGTGCCTTTTCGGAATCAGGCTCTGCCGAGGACGAGAGCCATGAGATGTTCCTCCTCGGGGCATGCCCGGGTCCTGAATCCTGTTGTGCCTGTGAATAGGCTGCAGGGGGACGGTGAAGACCAGCAACAGCTTTCAGGGCTGCCACCTTCCGTGTGGGACAAAGAGCCGGACGTGTGCCTTTTCGGAATCAGGCTCTGCCGAGGACGAGAGCCATGAGATGTTCCTCCTCTCAGCAAGCCCGGGTCCCAGATCCTGTTGTACCTGTGAATAGGCTGCAGGGGGACGGTGAAGACCAGCAACAGCTTTCAGGGCTGCCACCTTCCGTGTGGGACAAGGAGCCGGACGTGTGCCTTTTCGGAATCAGGCTCTGCCGAGGACGAGAGCCATGAGATGTTCCTCCTCTGGGCATGCCCAGGTCCCGAATCCTGTTGTGCCTGTGAATAGGCTGCAGGGGGACGGTGAAGACCAGCAACAGCTTTCAGGGCTGCCACCTTCCGTGTGGGACAAGGAGCCGGACGTGTGCCTTTTCGGAATCAGGCTCTACCGAGGAGGAGAGCCATGAGATGTTCCTCCTCTGGGCAAGCCTGGGTTCCAGATCCTGTTGTATCTGTGAATAGGCTGCAGGGGGACAGTGAAGACCAGCAACAGCTTTCAGGGCTGCCACCTTCCGTGTGGGACAAGGAGCCGGACGTGTGCCTTTTCGGAATCAGGCTCTGCCGAGGACGAGAGCCATGAGATGTTCCTCCTCTCAGCAAGCCCGGGTCCCAGATCCTCTTGTGCCTGTGAATAGGCTGCAGGGGGACGGTGAAGACCAGCAACAGCTTTCAGGGCTGCCACCTTCCGTGTGGGACAAGGAGCCGGACGTGTGCCTTTTCGGAATCAGGCTCTGCCGAGGACGAGAGCCATGAGATGTTCCTCCTCGGGGCATGCCCGGGTCCTAAATCCTGTTGTGCCTGTGAATAGGCTGCAGGGGGACGGTGAAGACCAGCAACAGCTTTCAGGGCTGCCACCTTCCGTGTGGGACAAGGAGCCGGACGTGTGCCTTTTCGGAATCACGCTCTGCCGAGGACGAGAGCCATGAGATGTTCCTCCTCTGGGCAAGCCCGGGTCCCAGATCCTGTTGTACCTGTGAATAGGCTGCAGGGGGACGGTGAAGACCAGCAACAGCTTTCAGGGCTGCCACATTCCGTGTGGGACAAGGAGCCGGACGTGTGCCTTTTCGGAATCACGCTCTGCCGAGGACGAGAGCCATTAGATGTTCCTCCTCTCAGCAAGCCCAGGTCCCAGATCCTGTTCTTTCTGTGAATAGGCTGCAGGGGGACGGTGAAGACCAGCAACAGCTTTCAGGGCTGCCACCTTCCGTGTGGGACAAGGAGCCGGACGTGTGCCTTTTCGGAATCAGGCTCTGCCGAGGATGAGATCCATGAGAATTTGCTCCTCTGGGCATGCCCGGGTCCCAGATCCTGTTGTGTCTGTGAATAGGCTGCAGGGGGACGGTGAAGACCAGCAACAGCTTTCAGGGCTGCCACCTTCCGTGTGGGCCAAGGAGCCGGACGTGTGCCTTTCAGGAATCAGACTCTGCCGAGGACGAGAGCCATGAGATGTTCCTCCTCTGGGCAAGCCCGGGTCCCAGATCCTGTTGTGCCTGTGAATAGGCTGCAGGGGGACGGTGAAGACCAGCAACAGCTTTCAGGGCTGCCACCTTCCGTGTGGGACAAGGAGCCGGACGTGTGCCTTTTCGGAATCAGGCTCTGCTGAGGACGAGAGCCATGAGATGTTCCTCCTCTGGGCATGCCCGGGTCCCAGATCCTGTTGTGCCTGTGAATAGGCTGCAGGGGGATGGTGAAGACCAGCAACAACTTTCAGGGCTGCCACCTTCCGTGTGTGACAAGGAGCCGGACGTGTGCATTTCCAGAATAAGACTCTGCCGAGGACGAGAGCCATGAGATGTTCCTCCTCCGGGCATGCCCGGGTCCCAGATCCTGTTGTGCCTGTGAATAGGCTGCAGGGGGACGGTGAAGACCAGCAACAGCTTTCAGGGCTGCCATCTTCCGTGTGGGACAAGGAGCCGGACGTGTGCCTTTTCGGAATCAGGCTCTACCGAGGAGGAGAGCCATGAGATGTTCCTCCTCTGGGCAAGCCCGGGTTCCAGATCCTGTTGTATCTGTGAATAGGCTGCAGGGGGACAGTGAAGACCAGCAACAGCTTTCAGGGCTGCCATCTTCCGTGTGGGACAAGGAGCCGGACGTGTGCCTTTTCGGAATCAGGCTCTGCCGAGGACGAGAGCCATGAGATGTTCCTCCTCTCAGCAAGCCCGGGTCCCAGATCCTGTTGTACCTGTGAATAGGCTGCAGGGGGACGGTGAAGACCAGCAACAGCTTTCAGGGCTGCCACCTTCCGTGTGGGACAAGGAGCCGGATGTGTGCCTTTTCGGAATCAGGCTCTGCCGAGGACGAGAGCCATGAGATGTTCCTCCTCTGGGCAAGCCCGTGTCCCAGATCCTGTTGTGCCTGTGAATAGGCTGCAGGGGGACGGTGAAGACCAGCAACAGCTTTCAGGGCTGCCACCTTCCGTGTGGGACAAAGAGCCGGACGTGTGCCTTTTCGGAATCAGGCTCTGCCGAGGACGAGAGCCATGAGATGTTCCTCCTCTCAGCAAGCCCGGGTCCCAGATCCTGTTGTACCTGTGAATAGGCTGCAGGGGGACGGTGAAGACCAGCAACAGCTTTCAGGGCTGCCACCTTCCGTGTGGGACAAGGAGCCGGACGTGTGCCTTTTCGGAATCAGGCTCTGCCGAGGACGAGAGCCATGAGATGTTCCTCCTCTGGGCATGCCCAGGTCCCGAATCCTGTTGTGCCTGTGAATAGGCTGCAGGGGGACGGTGAAGACCAGCAACAGCTTTCAGGGCTGCCACCTTCCGTGTGGGACAAGGAGCCGGACTTGTGCCTTTTCGGAATCAGGCTCTACCGAGGAGGAGAGCCATGAGATGTTCCTCCTCTGGGCAAGCCTGGGTTCCAGATCCTGTTGTATCTGTGAATAGGCTGCAGGGGGACAGTGAAGACCAGCAACAGCTTTCAGGGCTGCCACCTTCCGTGTGGGACAAGGAGCCGGACGTGTGCCTTTTCGGAATCAGGCTCTGCCGAGGACGAGAGCCATGAGATGTTCCTCCTCTCAGCAAGCCCGGGTCCCAGATCCTGTTGTACCTGTGAATAGGCTGCAGGGGGACGGTGAAGACCAGCAACATCTTTCCGGCCTGCCACCTTCCGTGTGGGACAAGGAGCCGGACGTGTGCCTTTTCGGAATCAGGCTCTGCCGAGGACGAGAGCCATGAGATGTTCCTCCTCGGGGCATGCCCGGGTCCTGAATCCTGTTGTGCCTGTGAATAGGCTGCAGGGGGACGGTGAAGACCAGCAACAGCTTTCAGGGCTGCCAACTTCCGTGTGGGACAAGGAGCCGGACGTGTGCCTTTTCGGAATCAGGCTCTGCCGAGGACGAGAGCCATGAGATGTTCCTCCTTTCAGCAAGCCCGGGTCCCAGATCCTGTTGTACCTGTGAATAGGCTGCAGGGGGACGGTGAAGACCAGCAACAGCTTTCAGGGCTGCCACCTTCCGTGTGGGACAAGGAGCCGGACGTGTGCCTTTTCGGAATCAGGCTCTACCGAGGACGAGAGCCATGAGATGTTCCTCCTCTCAGCAAGCCCGGGTCCCAGATCCTGTTGTACCTGTGAATAGGCTGCAGGGGGACGGTGAAGACCAGCAACAGCTTTCAGGGCTGCCACCTTCCGTGTGGGAAAAAGGAGCCGGACGTGTGCCTTTTCGGAATCAGGCTCTGCCGAGGACGAGAGCCATGAGATGTTCCTCCTCTGGGCAAGCCCGGGTCCAAGATCCTGTTGTGCCTGTGAATAGGCTGCAGGGGGACGGTGAAGACCAGCAACAGCTTTCAGGGCTGCCACCTTCCGTGTGGGACAAGGAGCTGGACGTGTGCCTTTTCGGAATCAGGCTCTGCTGAGGACGAGAGCCATGAGATGTTCCTCCTCGGGGCATGCCCGGGTCCTGAATCCTGTTGTGCCTGTGAATAGGCTGCAGGGGGACGGTGAAGACCAGCAACAGCTTTCAGGGCTGCCAACTTCCTTGTGGGACAAGGAGCCGGACGTGTGCCTTTTCGGAATCAGGCTCTGCCGAGGACGAGAGCCATGAGATGTTCCTCCTCTGGGCAAGCCCGGGTCCCAGATCCTGTTGTGCCTGTGAATAGGCTGCAGGGGGACGGTGAAGACCAGCAACAGCTTTCAGGGCTGCCACCTTCCGTGTGGGACAAGGAGCCGGACGTGTGCCTTTTCGGAATCAGGCTCTGCCGAGGACGAGAGCCATGAGATGTTCCTCCTCGGGGCATGCCCAGGTCCCGAATCCTGTTGTGCCTGTGAATAGGCTGCAGGGGGACGGTGAAGACCAGCAACAGCTTTCAGGGCTGCCACCTTCCGTGTGGGACAAGGAGCCGGACGTGTGCCTTTTCGGAATCAGGCTCTGCCGAGGACGAGAGCCATGAGATGTTCCTCCTCTCAGCAAGCCCGGGTCCCAGATCCTGTTGTACCTGTGAATAGGCTGCAGGGGGACGGTGAAGACCAGCAACAGCTTTCAGGGCTGCCACCTTCCGTGTGGGACAAGGAGCCGGACATGTGCCTTTCAGGAATCACACTCTGCCGAGGACGAGAGCCATGAGATTTTACTGCTCCGGGCATGCCCGGGTCCCAGATCCTGTTGTGCCTGTGAATAGGCTGCAGGGGGACGGTGAAGACCAGCAACAGCTTTCAGGGCTGCCACCTTCCTTGTGGGACAAGGAGCCGGACGTGTGCCTTTTCGGAATCAGGCTCTGCCGAGGACGAGAGCCATGAGATGTTCCTCCTCTCAGCAAGCCCGGGTCCCAGATCCTGTTGTACCTGTGAATAGGCTGCAGGGGGACGGTTAAGACCAGCAACAGCTTTCAGGGCTGCCACCTTCCGTGTGGGACAAGGAGCCGGACGTGTGCCTTTTCGGAATCAGGCTCTGCCGAGGACGAGAGCCATGAGATGTTCCTCCTCGGGGCATGCCCGGGTCCTGAATCCTGTTGTGCCTGTGAATAGGCTGCAGGGGGACGGTGAAGACCAGCAACAGCTTTCAGGGCTGCCACCTTCCGTGTGGGACAAGGAGCCGGACGTGTGCCTTTTCGGAATCACGCTCTGCCGAGGACGAGAGCCATGAGATGTTCCTCCTCTCAGCAAGCCCGGGTCCCAGATCCTGTTGTACCTGTGAATAGGCTGCAGGGGGACGGTGAAGACCAGCAACAGCTTTCAGGGCTGCCACCTTCCGTGTGGGACAAGGAGCCGGACGTGTGACTTTTCGGAATCAGGCTCTACCGAGGACGAGAGCCATGAGATGTTCCTCCTCTGGGCAAGCCCGGGTCCCAGATCCTGTTGTACCTGTGAATAGGCTGCAGGGGGACGGTGAAGACCAGCAACAGCTTTCAGGGCTGCCACCTTCCGTGTGGGAAAAAGGAGCCGGACGTGTGCCTTTTTGGAATCAGGCTCTGCCGAGGACGAGAGCCATGAGAATTTCCTCCTCTGGGCAAGCCCGGGTCCCAGATCCTGTTGTGCCTGTGAATAGGCTGCAGGGGGACGGTGAAGACCAGCAACAGCTTTCAGGGCTGCCACCTTCCGTGTGGGACAAGGAGCTGGACGTGTGCCTTTTCGGAATCAGGCTCTGCTGAGGACGAGATCCATGAGATGTTCCTCCTCGGGGCATGCCCGGGTCCTGAATCCTGTTGTGCCTGTGAATAGGCTGCAGGGGGACGGTGAAGACCAGCAACAGCTTTCAGGGCTGCCAACTTCCTTGTGGGACAAGGAGCCGGACGTGTGCCTTTTCGGAATCAGGCTCTGCCGAGGACGAGAGCCATGAGATGTTCCTCCTCTGGGCAAGCCCGGGTCCCAGATCCTGTTGTGCCTGTGAATAGGCTGCAGGGGGACGGTGAAGACCAGCAACAGCTTTCAGGGCTGACACCTTCCGTGTGGGACAAGGAGCCGGACGTGTGCCTTTTCGGAATCAGGCTCTGCCGAGGACGAGATACATGAGATGTTCCTCCTCTGGGCAAGCCCGGGTCCCAGATCCTGTTGTGCCTGTGAATAGGCTGCAGGGGGACGGTGAAGACCAGCAACAGCTTTCAGGGCTGCCACCTTCCGTGTGGGACAAGGAGCCGGACGTGTGTCTTTTCGGAATCATGCTCTACCGAGGACGAGAGCCATGAGATGTTCCTCCTCTGGGCATGCCCAGGTCCCGAATCCTTTTGTGCCTGTGAATAGGCTGCAGGGGGACGGTGAAGACCAGCAACAGCTTTCAGGGCTGCCACCTTCCGTGTGGGACAAGGAGCCGGACGTGTGCCTTTTCGGAATCAGGCTCTGCCGAGGACGAGAGCCATGAGATGTTCCTCCTTTCAGCAAGCCCGGGTCCCAGATCCTGTTGTGCCTGTGAATAGGCTGCAGGGGGACGGTGAAGACCAGCAACAGCTTTCAGGGCTGCCACCTTCCGTGTGGGACAAGGAGCCGGACTTGTGCCTTTCAGGAATCAGTCTCTGCCGAGGACGAGAGCCATGAGATTTTACTCCTCCGGGCATGCCCGGGTCCCAGATCCTGTTGTGCCTGTGAATAGGCTGCAGGGGGACGGTGAAGACCAGCAACAGCTTTCAGGGCTGCCATCTTCCGTGTGGGACAAGGAGCCGGACGTGTGCCTTTTCGGAATCAGGCTCTGCCGAGGACGAGAGCCATGAGATGTTCCTCCTCTCAGCAAGCCCGGGTCCCAGATCCTGTTGTACCTGTGAATAGGCTGCAGGGGGACGGTGAAGACCAGCAACAGCTTTCAGGGCTGCCACCTTCCGTGTGGGACAAGGAGCCGGATGTGTGCCTTTTCGGAATCAGGCTCTGCCGAGGACGAGAGCCATGAGATGTTCCTCCTCTGGGCATGCCCGGGTCCTGAATCCTGTTGTGCCTGTGAATAGGCTGCAGGGGGACGGTGAAGACCAGCAACAGCTTTCAGGGCTGCCACCTTCCGTGTGGGACAAGGAGCCGGACGTGTGCCTTTTCGGAATCACGCTCTGCCGAGGACGAGAGCCATGAGATGTTCCTCCTCTCAGCAAGCCCGGGTCCCAGATCCTGTTGTACCTGTGAATAGGCTGCAGGGGGACGGTGAAGACCAGCAACAGCTTTCAGGGCTGCCACCTTCCGTGTGGGACAAGGAGCCGGACGTGTGCCTTTTCGGAATCAGGCTCTGCCGAGGACGAGAGCCATGAGATGTTCCTCCTCTCAGCAAGCCCAGGTCCCAGATCCTGTTCTTTCTGTGAATAGGCTGCAGGGGGACGGTGAAGACCAGCAACAGCTTTCAGGGCTGCCACCTTCCGTGTGGGACAAGGAGCCGGACGTGTGCCTTTTCGGAATCAGGCTCTGCCGAGGACGAGATCCATGAGAATTTCCTCCTCTGGGCATGCCCGGGTCCCAGATCCTGTTGTGCCTGTGAATAGGCTGCAGGGGGACGGTGAAGACCAGCAACAGCTTTCAGGGCTGCCACCTTCCGTGTGGGACAAGGAGCCGGACGTGTGCCTTTTCGGAATCAGGCTCTGCCGAGGACGAGAGCCATGAGATGTTCCTCCTCTCAGCAAGCCCGGGTCCCATATCCTGTTGTACCTGTGAATAGGCTGCAGGGGGATGGTGAAGACCAGCAACAGCTTTCAGGGCTGCCACCTTCCGTGTGGGACAAGGAGCCGGACGTGTGCCTTTTCGGAATCAGGCTCTGCCGAGGACGAGAGCCATGAGATGTTCCTCCTCTGGGCAAGCCCGGGTCCTGAATCCTGTTGTGCCTCTGAATAGGCTGCAGGGGGACGGTGAAGACCAGCAACAGCTTTCAGGGCTGCCACCTTCCGTGTGGGACAAGTAGCTGGACGTGTGCCTTTTCGGAATCAGGCTCTGCTGAGGACGAGATCCATGAGATGTTCCTCCTCGGGGCATGCCCGGGTCCTGAATCCTGTTGTGCCTGTGAATAGGCTGCAGGGGGACGGTGAAGACCAGCAACAGCTTTCAGGGCTGCCACCTTCCGTGTGGGACAAGGAGCTGGACGTGTGCCTTTTCGGAATCAGGCTCTGCCGAGGAAGAGATCCATGAGATGTTCCTCCTCGGGGCATGCCCGGGTCCTGAATCCTGTTGTGCCTGTGAATAGGCTGCAGGGGGACGGTGAAGACCAGCAACAGCTTTCAGGGCTGCCACCTTCCGTGTGGGACAAGGAGCCGGACGTGTGCCTTTTCGGAATCAGGCTCTGCCGAGGACGAGATCCATGAGATGTTCCTCCTCTGGGCAAGCCCGGGTCACAGATCCTGTTGTGCCTGTGAATAGGCTGCAGGGGGACGGTGAAGACCAACAACAGCTTTCAGGGCTGCCACCTTCCGTGTGGGACAAGGAGCCGGACGTGTGCCTTTTCGGAATCAGGCTCTGCCGAGGATGAGAGCCATGACATGTTCCTCCTCTGGGCAAGCCCAGGTCCCAGATCCTGTTGTACCTGTGAATAGGCTGCAGGGGGACGGTGAAGACCAGCAACAGCTTTCAGGGCTGCCACCTTCCGTGTGGGACAAGGAGCCGGACGTGTGTCTTTTCGGAATCAGGCTCTACCGAGGACGAGAGCCATGAGATGTTCCTCCTCTGGGCATGCCCAGGTCCCGAATCCTTTTGTGCCTGTGAATAGGCTGCAGGGGGACGGTGAAGACCAGCAACAGCTTTCAGGGCTGCCACCTTCCGTGTGGGACAAGGAGCCGGACGTGTGCCTTTTCGGAATCAGGCTCTGCCGAGGACGAGAGCCATGAGATGTTCCTCCTTTCAGCAAGCCCGGGTCCCAGATCCTGTTGTGCCTGTGAATAGGCTGCAGGGGGACGGTGAAGACCAGCAACAGCTTTCAGGGCTGCCACCTTCCGTGTGGGACAAGGAGCCGGACATGTGCCTTTCAGGAATCACACTCTGCCGAGGACGAGAGCCATGAGATGTTACTCCTCCGGGCATGCCCGGGTCCCAGATCCTGTTGTGCCTGTGAATAGGCTGCAGGGGGACGGTGAAGACCAGCAACAGCTTTCAGGGCTGCCATCTTCCGTGTGGGACAAGGAGCCGGACGTGTGCCTTTTCGGAATCAGGTTCTGCCGAGGATGAGAGCCATGAGATGTTCCTGCTCTGGGCAAGCCCGGGTCCCAGATCCTGTTGTGCCTGTGAATAGGCTGCAGGGGGACGGTGAAGACCAGCAACAGCTTTCAGGGCTGCCACCTTCCGTGTGGGACAAGGAGCCGGACATGTGCCTTTCAGGAATCAGACTCTGCCGAGGACGAGAGCCATGAGATGTTCCTCCTCGGGGCATGCCCGGGTCCTGAATCCTGTTGTGCCTGTGAATAGGCTGCAGGGGGACGGTGAAGACCAGCAACAGCTTTCAGGGATGCCATCTTCCGTGTGGGACAAGGAGCCGGACGTTTGGCTTTTCGGAATCAGGCTCTGCCGAGGACGAGAGCCATGAGATGTTCCTCCTCTCAGCAAGCCCGGGTCCCAGATCCTGTTGTACCTGTGAATAGGCTGAAGGGGGACGGTGAAGACCAGCAACAGCTTTCAGGGCTGCCACCTTCCGTATGGGACAAGGAGCCGGACGTGTGCCTTTTCGGAATCAGGCTCTGCCGAGGAAGAGATCCATGAGATGTTCCTCCTCTGGGCATGCCCAGGTCCCGAATCCTGTTGTGCCTGTGAATAGGCTGCAGGGGGACGGTGAAGACCAGCAACAGCTTTCAGGGCTGCCACCTTCCGTGTGGGACAAGGAGCTGGACGTGTGCCTTTTCGGAATCAGGCTCTGCCGAGGAAGAGATCCATGAGATGTTCCTCCTCGGGGCATGCCCGGGTCCTGAATCCTGTTGTGCCTGTGAATAGGCTGCAGGGGGACGGTGAAGACCAGCAACAGCTTTCAGGGCTGCCACCTTCCGTGTGGGACAAGGAGCCGGACGTGTGCCTTTTCGGAATCAGGCTCTGCCGAGGACGAGATCCATGAGATGTTCTTCCTCTGGGCAAGCCCGGGTCCCAGATCCTGTTGTGCCTGTGAATAGGCTGCAGGGGGACGGTGAAGACCAACAACAGCTTTCAGGGCTGCCACCTTCCGTGTGGGACAAGGAGCCGGACGTTTGCCTTTTCGGAATCAGGCTCTGCCGAGGACGAGAGCCATGAGATGTTCCTCCTCTCAGCAAGCCCGGGTCCCAGATCCTGTTGTACCTGTGAATAGGCTGAAGGGGGACGGTGAAGACCAGCAACAGCTTTCAGGGCTGCCACCTTCCGTATGGGACAAGGAGCCGGACGTGTGCCTTTTCGGAATCAGGCTCTGCCGAGGACGAGAGCCATGAGATGTTCCTCCTCTGGGCATGCCCAGGTCCCGAATCCTGTTGTGCCTGTGAATAGGCTGCAGGGGGACGGTGAAGACCAGCAACAGCTTTCAGGGCTGCCAACTTCCGTGTGGGACAAGGAGCTGGACGTGTGCCTTTTCGGAATCAGGCTCTGCCGAGGAAGAGATCCATGAGATGTTCCTCCTCGGGGCATGCCCGGGTCCTGAATCCTGTTGTGCCTGTGAATAGGCTGCAGGGGGACGGTGAAGACCAGCAACAGCTTTCAGGGCTGCCACCTTCCGTGTGGGACAAGGAGCCGGACATGTGCCTTTCAGGAATCACACTCTGCCGAGGACGAGAGCCATGAGATGTTACTCCTCCGGGCATGCCCGGGTCCCAGATCCTGTTGTGCCTGTGAATAGGCTGCAGGGGGACGGTGAAGACCAGCAACAGCTTTCAGGGCTGCCATCTTCCGTGTGGGACAAGGAGCCGGACGTGTGCCTTTTCGGAATCAGGCTCTGCCGAGGATGAGAGCCATGAGATGTTCCTCCTCTGGGCATGCCCGGGTCCAGAATCCTGTTGTGCCTGTGAATAGGCTGCAGGGGGACGGTTAAGACCAGCAACAGCTTTCAGGGCTGCCACCTTCCGTGTGGGACAAGGAGCCGGACGTGTGCCTTTTCGGAATCAGGCTCTGCCGAGGACGAGAGCCATGAGATGTTCCTCCTCGGGGCATGCCCGGGTCCTGAATCCTGTTGTGCCTGTGAATAGGCTGCAGGGGGACGGTGAAGACCAGCAACAGCTTTCAGGGCTGCCACCTTCCGTGTGGGACAAGGAGCCGGACGTGTGCCTTTTCGGAATCACGCTCTGCCGAGGACGAGAGCCATGAGATGTTCCTCCTCTCAGCAAGCCCGGGTCCCAGATCCTGTTGTTCCTGTGAATAGGCTGCAGGGGGACGGTGAAGACCAGCAACAGCTTTCAGGGCTGCCACCTTCCGTGTGGGACAAGGAGCCGGACGTGTGCCTTTTCGGAATCAGGCTCTACCGAGGACGAGAGCCATGAGATGTTCCTCCTCTGGGCAAGCCCGGGTCCCAGATCCTGTTGTACCTGTGAATAGGCTGCAGGGGGACGGTGAAGACCAGCAACAGCTTTCAGGGCTGCCACCTTCCGTGTGGGAAAAAGGAGCCGGACGTGTGCCTTTTTGGAATCAGGCTCTGCCGAGGACGAGAGCCATGAGAATTTCCTCCTCTGGGCAAGCCCGGGTCCCAGATCCTGTTGTGCCTGTGAATAGGCTGCAGGGGGACGGTGAAGACCAGCAACAGCTTTCAGGGCTGCCACCTTCCGTGTGGGACAAGGAGCCGGACGTGTGCCTTTTCGGAATCAGGCTCTGCTGAGGACGAGATCCATGAGATGTTCCTCCTCGGGGCATGCCCGGGTCCTGAATCCTGTTGTGCCTGTGAATAGGCTGCAGGGGGACGGTGAAGACCAGCAACAGCTTTCAGGGCTGCCAACTTCCTTGTGGGACAAGGAGCCGGACGTGTGCCTTTTCGGAATCAGGCTCTGCCGAGGACGAGAGCCATGAGATGTTCCTCCTCTGGGCAAGCCCGGGTCCCAGATCCTGTTGTGCCTGTGAATAGGCTGCAGGGGGACGGTGAAGACCAGCAACAGCTTTCAGGGCTGACACCTTCCGTGTGGGACAAGGAGCCGGACGTGTGCCTTTTCGGAATCAGGCTCTGCCGAGGACGAGATCCATGAGATGTTCCTCCTCTGGGCAAGCCCGGGTCCCAGATCCTGTTGTGCCTGTGAATAGGCTGCAGGGGGACGGTGAAGACCAGCAACAGCTTTCAGGGCTGCCACCTTCCGTGTGGGACAAGGAGCCGGACGTTTGCCTTTTCGGAATCAGGCTCTGCCGAGGACGAGAGACATGAGATGTTCCTCCTCTCGGCAAGCCCGGGTCCCAGATCCTGTTGTACCTGTGAATAGGCTGCAGGGGGACGGTGAAGACCAGCAACAGCTTTCAGGGCTGCCACCTTCCGTGTGGGACAAGGAGCCCGACGTGTGTCTTTTCGGAATCATGCTCTACCGAGGACGAGAGCCATGAGATGTTCCTCCTCTGGGCATGCCCAGGTCCCGAATCCTTTTGTGCCTGTGAATAGGCTGCAGGGGGACGGTGAAGACCAGCAACAGCTTTCAGGGCTGCCACCTTCCGTGTGGGACAAGGAGCCGGACGTGTGCCTTTTCGGAATCAGGCTCTGCCGAGGACGAGAGCCATGAGATGTTCCTCCTTTCAGCAAGCCCGGGTCCCAGATCCTGTTGTGCCTGTGAATAGGCTGCAGGGGGACGGTGAAGACCAGCAACAGCTTTCAGGGCTGCCACCTTCCGTGTGGGACAAGGAGCCGGACATGTGCCTTTCAGGAATCACACTCTGCCGAGGACGAGAGCCATGAGATTTTACTCCTCCGGGCATGCCCGGGTCCCAGATCCTGTTGTGCCTGTGAATAGGCTGCAGGGGGACGGTGAAGACCAGCAACAGCTTTCAGGGCTGCCATCTTCCGTGTGGGACAAGGAGCCGGACGTGTGCCTTTTCGGAATCAGGCTCTGCCGAGGACGAGAGCCATGAGATGTTCCTCCTCTCAGCAAGCCCGGGTCCCAGATCCTGTTGTACCTGTGAATAGGCTGCAGGGGGACGGTGAAGACCAGCAACAGCTTTCAGGGCTGCCACCTTCCGTGTGGGACAAGGAGCCGGATGTGTGCCTTTTCGGAATCAGGCTCTGCCGAGGACGAGAGCCATGAGATGTTCCTCCTCTGGGCATGCCCGGGTCCTGAATCCTGTTGTGCCTGTGAATAGGCTGCAGGGGGACGGTGAAGACCAGCAACAGCTTTCAGGGCTGCCACCTTCCGTGTGGGACAAGGAGCCGGACGTGTGCCTTTTCGGAATCACGCTCTGCCGAGGACGAGAGCCATGAGATGTTCCTCCTCTCAGCAAGCCCGGGTCCCAGATCCTGTTGTACCTGTGAATAGGCTGCAGGGGGACGGTGAAGACCAGCAACAGCTTTCAGGGCTGCCACCTTCCGTGTGGGACAAGGAGCCGGACGTGTGCCTTTTCGGAATCAGGCTCTGCCGAGGACGAGAGCCATGAGATGTTCCTCCTCTCAGCAAGCCCAGGTCCCAGATCCTGTTCTTTCTGTGAATAGGCTGCAGGGGGACGGTGAAGACCAGCAACAGCTTTCAGGGCTGCCACCTTCCGTGTGGGACAAGGAGCCGGACGTGTGCCTTTTCGGAATCAGGCTCTGCCGAGGACGAGATCCATGAGAATTTCCTCCTCTGGGCATGCCCGGGTCCCAGATCCTGTTGTGTCTGTGAATAGGCTGCAGGGGGACGGTGAAGACCAGCAACAGCTTTCAGGGCTGCCACCTTCCGTGTGGGACAAGGAGCCGGACGTGTGCCTTTTCGGAATCAGGCTCTACCGAGGACGAGAGCCATGAGATGTTCCTCCTCTGGGCAAGCCCGGGTCCCAGATCCTGTTGTGCCTGTGAATAGGCTGCAGGGGGACGGTGAAGACCAGCAACAGCTTTCAGGGCTGCCACCTTCCGTGTGGGACAAGGAGCCGGACGTGTGCCTTTTCGGAATCAGGCTCTGCCGAGGACGAGAGCCATGAGATGTTCCTCCTCTCAGCAAGCCCGGGTCCCATATCCTGTTGTACCTGTGAATAGGCTGCAGGGGGATGGTGAAGACCAGCAACAGCTTTCAGGGCTGCCACCTTCCGTGTGGGACAAGGAGCCGGACGTGTGCCTTTTCGGAATCAGGCTCTGCCGAGGACGAGAGCCATGAGATGTTCCTCCTCTGGGCAAGCCCGGGTCCTGAATCCTGTTGTGCCTCTGAATAGGCTGCAGGGGGACGGTGAAGACCAGCAACAGCTTTCAGGGCTGCCACCTTCCGTGTGGGACAAGTAGCTGGACGTGTGCCTTTTCGGAATCAGGCTCTGCTGAGGACGAGATCCATGAGATGTTCCTCCTCGGGGCATGCCCGGGTCCTGAATCCTGTTGTGCCTGTGAATAGGCTGCAGGGGGACGGTGAAGACCAGCAACAGCTTTCAGGGCTGCCACCTTCCTTGTGGGACAAGGAGCCGGACGTGTGCCTTTTCGGAATCAGGCTCTGCCGAGGACGAGAGCCATGAGATGTTCCTCCTCTCAGCAAGCCCGGGTCCCAGATCCTGTTGTACCTGTGAATAGGCTGCAGGGGGACGGTGAAGACCAGCAACAGCTTTCAGGGCTGCCACCTTCCGTGTGGGACAAGGAGCCGGACGTGTGCCTTTTCGGAATCAGGCTCTGCCGAGGACGAGAGCCATGAGATGTTCCTCCTCTCAGCAAGCCCGGGTCCCAGATCCTGTTGTGCCTGTGAATAGGCTGCAGGGGGACGGTGAAGACCAACAACAGCTTTCAGGGCTGCCACCTTCCGTGTGGGACAAGGAGCCGGACGTGTGCCTTTTCGGAATCAGGCTCTGCCGAGGATGAGAGCCATGACATGTTCCTCCTCTGGGCAATCCCGGGTCCCAGATCCTGTTGTACCTGTGAATAGGCTGCAGGGGGACGGTGAAGACCAGCAACAGCTTTCAGGGCTGCCACCTTCCGTGTGGGACAAGGAGCAGGACGTGTGTCTTTTCGGAATCAGGCTCTACCGAGGACGAGAGCCATGAGATGTTCCTCCTCTGGGCATGCCCAGGTCCCGAATCCTTTTGTGCCTGTGAATAGGCTGCAGGGGGACGGTGAAGACCAGCAACAGCTTTCAGGGCTGCCACCTTCCGTGTGGGACAAGGAGCCGGACGTGTGCCTTTTCGGAATCAGGCTCTGCCGAGGACGAGAGCCATGAGATGTTCCTCCTTTCAGCAAGCCCGGGTCCCAGATCCTGTTGTGCCTGTGAATAGGCTGCAGGGGGACGGTGAAGACCAGCAACAGCTTTCAGGGCTGCCACCTTCCGTGTGGGACAAGGAGCCGGACATGTGCCTTTCAGGAATCACACTCTGCCGAGGACGAGAGCCATGAGATGTTCCTCCTCCGGGCATGCCCAGGTCCCAGATCCTGTTGTGCCTGTGAATACGCTGCAGGGGGACGGTGAAGACCAGCAACAGCTTTCAGGGATGCCATCTTCCGTGTGGGACAAGGAGCCGGACGTTTGCCTTTTCGGAATCAGGCTCTGCCGAGGACGAGAGCCATGAGATGTTCCTCCTCTCAGCAAGCCCGGGTCCCATATCCTGTTGTACCTGTGAATAGGCTGAAGGGGGACGGTGAAGACCAGCAACAGCTTTCAGGGCTGCCACCTTCCGTATGGGACAAGGAGCCGGACGTGTGCCTTTTCGGAATCAGGCTCTGCCGAGGAAGAGATCCATGAGATGTTCCTCCTCTGGGCATGCCCAGGTCCCGAATCCTGTTGTGCCTGTGAATAGGCTGCAGGGGGACGGTGAAGACCAGCAACAGCTTTCAGGGCTGCCACCTTCCGTGTGGGACAAGGAGCTGGACGTGTGCCTTTTCGGAATCAGGCTCTGCCGAGGAAGAGATCCATGAGATGTTCCTCCTCGGGGCATGCCCGGGTCCTGAATCCTGTTGTGCCTGTGAATAGGCTGCAGGGGGACGGTGAAGACCAGCAACAGCTTTCAGGGCTGCCACCTTCCGTGTGGGACAAGGAGCCGGACGTGTGCCTTTTCGGAATCAGGCTCTGCCGAGGACGAGATCCATGAGATGTTCCTCCTCTGGGCAAGCCCGGGTCACAGATCCTGTTGTGCCTGTGAATAGGCTGCAGGGGGACGGTGAAGACCAACAACAGCTTTCAGGGCTGCCACCTTCCGTGTGGGACAAGGAGCCGGACGTGTGCCTTTTCGGAATCAGGCTCTGCCGAGGATGAGAGCCATGACATGTTCCTCCTCTGGGCAAGCCCAGGTCCCAGATCCTGTTGTACCTGTGAATAGGCTGCAGGGGGACGGTGAAGACCATCAACAGCTTTCAGGGCTGCCACCTTCCGTGTGGGACAAGGAGCCGGACGTGTGTCTTTTCGGAATCAGGCTCTACCGAGGACGAGAGCCATGAGATGTTCCTCCTCTGGGCATGCCCAGGTCCCGAATCCTTTTGTGCCTGTGAATAGGCTGCAGGGGGACGGTGAAGACCAGCAACAGCTTTCAGGGCTGCCACCTTCCGTGTGGGACAAGGAGCCGGACGTGTGCCTTTTCGGAATCAGGCTCTGCCGAGGACGAGAGCCATGAGATGTTCCTCCTTTCAGCAAGCCCGGGTCCCAGATCCTGTTGTGCCTGTGAATAGGCTGCAGGGGGACGGTGAAGACCAGCAACAGCTTTCAGGGCTGCCACCTTCCGTGTGGGACAAGGAGCCGGACATGTGCCTTTCAGGAATCACACTCTGCCGAGGACGAGAGCCATGAGATGTTACTCCTCCGGGCATGCCCGGGTCCCAGATCCTGTTGTGCCTGTAAATAGGCTGCAGGGGGACGGTGAAGACCAGCAACAGCTTTCAGGGCTGCCATCTTCCGTGTGGGACAAGGAGCCGGACGTGTGCCTTTTCGGAATCAGGTTCTGCCGAGGATGAGAGCCATGAGATGTTCCTGCTCTGGGCAAGCCCGGGTCCCAGATCCTGTTGTGCCTGTGAATAGGCTGCAGGGGGACGGTGAAGACCAGCAACAGCTTTCAGGGCTGCCACCTTCCGTGTGGGACAAGGAGCCGGACATGTGCCTTTCAGGAATCAGACTCTGCCGAGGACGAGAGCCATGAGATGTTCCTCCTCGGGGCATGCCCGGGTCCAGAATCCTGTTGTGCCTGTGAATAGGCTGCAGGGGGACGGTGAAGACCAGCAACAGCTTTCAGGGATGCCATCTTCCGTGTGGGACAAGGAGCCGGACGTGTGCCTTTTCGGAATCAGGCTCTGCCGAGGACGAGAGCCATGAGATGTTCCTCCTCTCAGCAAGCCCGGGTCCCAGATCCTGTTGTACCTGTGAATAGGCTGAAGGGGGACGGTGAAGACCAGCAACAGCTTTCAGGGCTGCCACCTTCCGTATGGGACAAGGAGCCGGACGTGTGCCTTTTCGGAATCAGGCTCTGCCGAGGAAGAGATCCATGAGATGTTCCTCCTCTGGGCATGCCCAGGTCCCGAATCCTGTTGTGCCTGTGAATAGGCTGCAGGGGGACGGTGAAGACCAGCAACAGCTTTCAGGGCTGCCACCTTCCGTGTGGGACAAGGAGCTGGACGTGTGCCTTTTCGGAATCAGGCTCTGCCGAGGAAGAGATCCATGAGATGTTCCTCCTCGGGGCATGCCCGGGTCCTGAATCCTGTTGTGCCTGTGAATAGGCTGCAGGGGGACGGTGAAGACCAGCAACAGCTTTCAGGGCTGCCACCTTCCGTGTGGGACAAGGAGCCGGACGTGTGCCTTTTCGGAATCAGGCTCTGCCGAGGACGAGATCCATGAGATGTTCTTCCTCTGGGCAAGCCCGGGTCCCAGATCCTGTTGTGCCTGTGAATAGGCTGCAGGGGGACTGTGAAGACCAACAACAGCTTTCAGGGCTGCCACCTTCCGTGTGGGACAAGGAGCCGGACGTTTGCCTTTTCGGAATCAGGCTCTGCCGAGGACGAGAGCCATGAGATGTTCCTCCTCTCAGCAAGCCCGGGTCCCAGATCCTGTTGTACCTGTGAATAGGCTGAAGGGGGACGGTGAAGACCAGCAACAGCTTTCAGGGCTGCCAACTTCCGTGTGGGACAAGGAGCTGGACGTGTGCCTTTTCGGAATCAGGCTCTGCCGAGGAAGAGATCCATGAGATGTTCCTCCTCGGGGCATGCCCGGGTCCTGAATCCTGTTGTGCCTGTGAATAGGCTGCAGGGGGACGGTGAAGACCAGCAACAGCTTTCAGGGCTGCCACCTTCCGTGTGGGACAAGGAGCCGGACATGTGCCTTTCAGGAATCACACTCTGCCGAGGACGAGAGCCATGAGATGTTACTCCTCCGGGCATGCCCGGGTCCCAGATCCTGTTGTGCCTGTGAATAGGCTGCAGGGGGACGGTGAAGACCAGCAACAGCTTTCAGGGCTGCCATCTTCCGTGTGGGACAAGGAGCCGGACGTGTGCCTTTTCGGAATCAGGCTCTGCCGAGGATGAGAGCCATGAGATGTTCCTCCTCTGGGCATGCCCGGGTCCAGAATCCTGTTGTGCCTGTGAATAGGCTGCAGGGGGATGGTGAAGACCAGCAACAGCTTTCAGGGCTGCCACCTTCCGTGTGGGACAAGGAGCCGGACATGTGCCTTTCAGGAATCAGACTCTGCCGAGGACGAGAGCCATGAGATGTTCCTCCTCTGGGCATGCCCAGGTCCCAGATCCTGTTGTGCCTGTGAATACGCTGCAGGGGGACGGTGAAGACCAGCAACAGCTTTCAGGGATGCCATCTTCCGTGTGGGACAAGGAGCCGGACGTTTGCCTTTTCGGAATCAGGCTCTGCCGAGGACGAGAGCCATGAGATGTTCCTCCTCTCAGCAAGCCCGGGTCCTGAATCCTGTTGTGCCTGTGAATAGGCTGCAGGGGGACGGTGAAGACCAGCAACAGCTTTCAGGGCTGCCACCTTCCGTGTGGGACAAGGAGCCGGACGTGTGCCTTTTCGGAATCAGGCTCTGCCGAGGAAGAGATCCATGAGATGTTCCTCCTCTGGGCATGCCCAGGTCCCGAATCCTGTTGTGCCTGTGAATAGGCTGCAGGGGGACAGTGAAGACCAGCAACAGCTTTCAGGGCTGCCACCTTCCGTGTGGGACAAGGAGCTGGACGTGTGCCTTTTCGGAATCAGGCTCTGCCGAGGAAGAGATCCATGAGATGTTCCTCCTCGGGGCATGCCCGGGTCCTGAATCCTGTTGTGCCTGTGAATAGGCTGCAGGGGGACGGTGAAGACCAGCAACAGCTTTCAGGGCTGCCACCTTCCGTGTGGGACAAGGAGCCGGACATGTGCCTTTCAGGAATCACACTCTGCCGAGGACGAGAGCCATGAGATGTTACTCCTCCGGGCATGCCCGGGTCCCAGATCCTGTTGTGCCTGTGAATAGGCTGCAGGGGGACGGTGAAGACCAGCAACAGCTTTCAGGGCTGCCATCTTCCGTGTGGGACAAGGAGCCGGACGTGTGCCTTTTCGGAATCAGGCTCTGCCGAGGACGAGAGCCATGAGATGTTCCTGCTCTGGGCATGCCCGGGTCCAGAATCCTGTTGTGCCTGTGAATAGGCTGCAGGGGGATGGTGAAGACCAGCAACAGCTTTCAGGGCTGCCACCTTCCGTGTGGGACAAGGAGCCGGACATGTGCCTTTCAGGAATCAGACTCTGCCGAGGACGAGAGCCATGAGATGTTCCTCCTCCGGGCATGCCCAGGTCCCAGATCCTGTTGTGCCTGTGAATACGCTGCAGGGGGACGGTGAAGACCAGCAACAGCTTTCAGGGATGCCATCTTCCGTGTGGGACAAGGAGCCGGACGTGTGCCTTTTCGGAATCAGGCTCTGCCGAGGATGAGAGCCATGAGATGTTCCTGCTCTGGGCAAGCCCGGGTCCCAGATCCTGTTGTACCTGTGAATAGGCTGAAGGGGGACGGTGAAGACCAGCAACAGCTTTCAGGGCTGCCACCTTCCTTATGGGACAAGGAGCCGGACGTGTGCCTTTTCGGAATCAGGCTCTGCCGAGGAAGAGATCCATGAGATGTTCCTCCTCTGGGCATGCCCAGGTCCCGAATCCTGTTGTGCCTGTGAATAGGCTGCAGGGGGACGGTGAAGACCAGCAACAGCTTTCAGGGCTGCCACCTTCCGTGTGGGACAAGGAGCTGGACGTGTGCCTTTTCGGAATCAGGCTCTGCCGAGGAAGAGATCCATGAGATGTTCCTCCTCGGGGCATGCCCGGGTCCTGAATCCTGTTGTGCCTGTGAATAGGCTGCAGGGGGACGGTGAAGACCAGCAACAGCTTTCAGGGCTGCCACCTTCCGTGTGGGACAAGGAGCCGGACGTTTGCCTTTTCGGAATCAGGCTCTGCCGAGGACGAGAGCCATGAGATGTTCCTCCTCTGGGCAAGCCCGGGTCCCAGATCCTGTTGTACCTGTGAATAGGCTGCAGGGGGACGGTGAAGACCAGCAACAGCTTTCAGGGCTGCCACCTTCCGTGTGGGACAAGGAGCCGGATGTGTGCCTTTTCGGAATCAGGCTCTGCCGAGGAAGAGATCCATGAGATGTTCCTCCTCTGGGCATGCCCAGGTCCCGAATCCTGTTGTGCCTGTGAATAGGCTGCAGGGGGACGGTGAAGACCAGCAACAGCTTTCAGGGCTGCCACCTTCCGTGTGGGACAAGGAGCCGGACGTGTGCCTTTTCGGAATCAGGCTCTGCCGAGGACGAGATCCATGAGAAGTTCCTCCTCTGGGCATGCCCGGGTCCCAGATCCTGTTGTGCCTGTGAATAGGCTGCAGGGGGACGGTGAAGACCAGCAACAGCTTTCAGGGCTGCCACCTTCCTTGTGGGACAAGGAGCCGGACGTGTGCCTTTTCGGAATCAGGCTCTACCGAGGACGAGAGCCATGAGATGTTCCTCCTCTGGGCAAGCCCGGGTCTCAGATCCTGTTGTATCTGTGAATAGGCTGCAGGGGGACGGTGAAGACCAGCAACAGCTTTCAGGGCTGCCACCGTCCGTGTGGGACAAGGAGCCGGACGTGTGCCTTTTCGGAATCAGGCTCTGCCGAGGACGAGAGCCATGAGATGTTCCTCCTCTCAGCAAGCCCGGGTCCCAGATCCTGTTGTACCTGTGAATAGGCTGCAGGGGGACGGTGAAGACCAGCAACAGCTTTCAGGGCTGCCACCTTCCGTGTGGGACAAGGAGCCGGACGTGTGTCTTTTCGGAATCAGGCTCTGCCGAGGACGAGAGCCATGAGATGTTCCTCCTCGGGGCATACCCAGGTCCTGAATCCTGTTGTGCCTGTGAATAGGCTGCAGGGGGATGGTGAAGACCAGCAACAGCTTTCAGGGCTGCCATCTTCCGTGTGGGACAAGGAGCCGGACGTGTGCCTTTTCGGAATCAGGCTATGCCGAGGACGAGAGCCATGAGATGTTCCTCCTCTCAGCAAGCCCGGGTCCCAGATCCTGTTGTACCTGTGAATTAGGCTGTAGGGGGACGGTGAAGACCAGCAACAGCTTTCAGGGCTGCCACCTTCCGTGTGGGACAAGGAGCCGGACGTGTGTCTTTTCGGAATCAGGCTCTGCCGAGGAAGAGATCCATGAGATGTTCCTCCTCTGGGCATGCCCAGGTCCCGAATCCTGTTGTGCCTGTGAATAGGCTGCAGGGGGACGGTGAAGACCAGCAACAGCTTTCAGGGCTGCCACCTTCCGTGTGGGACAAGGAGCCGGACGTGTGCCTTTTCGGAATCAGGCTCTGCCGAGGACGAGAGCCATGAGATGTTCCTCCTCGGGGCATGCCCGGGTCCTGAATCCTTTTGTGCCTCTGAATAGGCTGCAGGGGGACGGTGAAGACCAGCAACAGCTTTCAGGGCTGCCACCTTCCGTGTGGGACAAGGAGCCGGACGTGTGCCTTTCAGGAATCAGACTCTGCCGAGGACGAGAGCCATGAGATGTTCCTCCTCTGGGCAAGCCCGGGTCCCAGATCCTGTTGTGCCTGTGAATAGGCTGCAGGGGGACGGTGAAGACCAGCAACAGCTTTCAGGGCTGCCACCTTCCGTGTGGGACAAGGAGCCGGACGTGTGCCTTTTCGGAATCAGGCTCTGCTGAGGACGAGAGCCATGAGATGTTCCTCCTCTGGGCATGCCCGGGTCCTGAATCCTGTTGTGCCTGTGAATAGGCTGCAGGGGGATGGTGAAGACCAGCAACAGCTTTCAGGGCTGCCACCTTCCGTGTGGGACAAGGAGCCGGACGTGTGCATTTCCAGAATAAGACTCTGCCGAGGACGAGAGCCATGAGATGTTCCTCCTCCGGGCATGCCCGGGTCCCAGATCCTGTTGTGCCTGTGAATAGGCTGCAGGGGGACGGTGAAGACCAGCAACAGCTTTCAGGGCTGCCATCTTCCGTGTGGGACAAGGAGCCGGACGTTTGCCTTTTCGGAATCAGGCTCTGCCGAGGACGAGAGCCATGAGATGTTCCTCCTCTCAGCAAGCCCGGGTCCCAGATCCTGTTGTACCTGTGAATAGGCTGCAGGGGGACGGTGAAGACCAGCAACAGCTTTCAGGGCTGCCACCTTCCGTGTGGGACAAGGAGCCGGACGTGTGCCTTTTAGGAATCAGGCTCTGCCGAGGACGAGAGCCATGAGATGTTCCTCCTCTGGGCATGCCCAGGTCCCGAATCCTGTTGTGCCTGTGAATAGGCTGCAGGGGGACGGTGAAGACCAGCAACAGCTTTCAGGGCTGCCACCTTCCGTGTGGGACAAGGAGCCGGACGTGTGCCTTTTCGGAATCAGGCTCTGCCGAGGACGAGAGCCATGAGATGTTCCTCCTCGGGGCATGCCCAGGTCCCGAATCCTGTTGTGCCTGTGAATAGGCTGCAGGGGGACGGTGAAGACCAGCAACAGCTTTCAGGGCTGCCACCTTCCGTGTGGGACAAGGAGCCGGACGTGTGCCTTTTCGGAATCAGGCTCTGCCGAGGACGAGATCCATGAGAAGTTCCTCCTCTGGGCATGCCCGGGTCCCAGATCCTGTTGTGCCTGTGAATAGGCTGCAGGGGGACGGTGAAGACCAGCAACATCTTTCAGGGCTGCCACCTTCCTTGTGGGACAAGGAGCCGGACGTGTGCCTTTTCGGAATCAGGCTCTACCGAGGACGAGAGCCATGAGATGTTCCTCCTCTGGGCAAGCCCGGGTCTCAGATCCTGTTGTAGCTGTGAATAGGCTGCAGGGGGACGGTGAAGACCAGCAACAGCTTTCAGGGCTGCCACCGTCCGTGTGGGACAAGGAGCCGGACGTGTGCCTTTTCGGAATCAGGCTCTGCCGAGGACGAGAGCCATGAGATGTTCCTCCTCTCAGCAAGCCCGGGTCCCAGATCCTGTTGTACCTGTGAATAGGCTGCAGGGGGACGGTGAAGACCAGCAACAGCTTTCAGGGCTGCCACCTTCCGTGTGGGACAAGGAGCCGGACGTGTGTCTTTTCGGAATCAGGCTCTGCCGAGGACGAGATCCATGAGATGTTCCTCCTCGGGGCATACCCGGGTCCTGAATCCTGTTGTGCCTGTGAATAGGCTGCAGGGGGATGGTGAAGACCAGCAACAGCTTTCAGGGCTGCCATCTTCCGTGTGGGACAAGGAGCCGGACGTGTGCCTTTTCGGAATCAGGCTCTGCCGAGGATGAGAGCCATGACATGTTCCTCCTCTGGGCAAGCCCGGGTCCCAGATCCTGTTGTACCTGTGAATAGGCTGCAGGGGGACGGTGAAGACCAGCAACAGCTTTCAGGGCTGCCACCTTCCGTGTGGGACAAGGAGCCGGACGTGTGCCTTTTCGGAATCACGCTCTACCGAGGACGAGAGCCATGAGATGTTCCTCCTCTGGGCAAGCCCGGGTCCCAGATCCTGTTGTATCTGTGAATAGGCTGCAGGGGGACGGTGAAGACCAGCAACAGCTTTCAGGGCTGCCACCTTCCGTGTGGGACAAGGAGCCGGACGTGTGCCTTTTCGGAATCAGGCTCTGCCGAGGAAGAGATCCATGAGATGTTCCTCCTCTGGGCATGCCCAGGTCCCGAATCCTGTTGTGCCTGTGAATAGGCTGCAGGGGGACGGTGAAGACCAGCAACAGCTTTCAGGGCTGCCACCTTCCGTGTGGGACAAGGAGCCGGACGTGTGCCTTTTCGGAATCAGGCTCTGCCGAGGACGAGATCCATGAGAAGTTCCTCCTCTGGGCATGCCCGGGTCCCAGATCCTGTTGTGCCTGTGAATAGGCTGCAGGGGGACGGTGAAGACCAGCAACATCTTTCAGGGCTGCCACCTTCCTTGTGGGACAAGGAGCCGGACGTGTGCCTTTTCGGAATCAGGCTCTACCGAGGACGAGAGCCATGAGATGTTCCTCCTCTGGGCAAGCCCGGGTCTCAGATCCTGTTGTACCTGTGAATAGGCTGCAGGGGGACGGTGAAGACCAGCAACAGCTTTCAGGGCTGCCACCTTCCGTGTGGGACAAGGAGCCGGACGTGTGTCTTTTCGGAATCAGGCTCTGCCGAGGACGAGATCCATGAGATGTTCCTCCTCTGGGCATGCCCGGGTCCTGAATCCTGTTGTGCCTGTGAATAGGCTGCAGGGGGACGGTGAAGACCAGCAACAGCTTTCAGGGCTGCCACCTTCCGTGTGGGACAAGGAGCCGGACGTGTGTCTTTTCGGAATCAGGCTCTGCCGAGGACGAGATCCATGAGATGTTCCTCCTCTGGGCATGCCCGGGTCCTGAATCCTGTTGTATCTGTGAATAGGCTGCAGGGGGACGGTGAAGACCAGCAACAGCTTTCAGGGCTGCCATCTTCCGTGTGGTACAAGGAGCCGGACGTGTGCCTTTTCGGAATCAGGCTCTACCGAGGACGAGAGCCATGAGATGTTCCTCCTCTGGGCAAGCCCGGGTCTCAGATCCTGTTGTACCTGTGAATAGGCTGCAGGGGGACGGTGAAGACCAGCAACAGCTTTCAGGGCTGCCACCTTCCGTGTGGGACAAGGAGCCGGACGTGTGTCTTTTCGGAATCAGGCTCTGCCGAGGACGAGATCCATGAGATGTTCCTCCTCTGGGCATGCCCGGGTCCTGAATCCTGTTGTGCCTGTGAATAGGCTGCAGGGGGACGGTGAAGACCAGCAACAGCTTTCAGGGCTGCCACCTTCCGTGTGGGACAAGGAGCCGGACGTGTGCCTTTTCGGAATCAGGCTCTGCCGAGGACGAGAGCCATGAGATGTTCCTCCTCGGGGCATGCCCGGGTCCTGAATCCTTTTGTGCCTCTGAATAGGCTGCAGGGGGACGGTGAAGACCAGCAACAGCTTTCAGGGCTGCCACCTTCCGTGTGGGACAAGGAGCCGGACGTGTGCCTTTCAGGAATCAGACTCTGCCGAGGACGAGAGCCATGAGATGTTCCTCCTCTGGGCAAGCCCGGGTCCCAGATCCTGTTGTGCCTGTGAATAGGCTGCAGGGGGACGGTGAAGACCAGCAACAGCTTTCAGGGCTGCCACCTTCCGTGTGGGACAAGGAGCCGGACGTGTGCCTTTTCGGAATCAGGCTCTGCTGAGGACGAGAGCCATGAGATGTTCCTCCTCTGGGCATGCCCGGGTCCTGAATCCTGTTGTGCCTGTGAATAGGCTGCAGGGGGATGGTGAAGACCAGCAACAGCTTTCAGGGCTGCCACCTTCCGTGTGGGACAAGGAGCCGGACGTGTGCATTTCCAGAATAAGACTCTGCCGAGGACGAGAGCCATGAGATGTTCCTCCTCCGGGCATGCCCGGGTCCCAGATCCTGTTGTGCCTGTGAATAGGCTGCAGGGGGACGGTGAAGACCAGCAACAGCTTTCAGGGCTGCCATCTTCCGTGTGGGACAAGGAGCCGGACGTGTGCCTTTTCGGAATCAGGCTCTGCCGAGGACGAGAGCCATGAGATGTTCCTCCTCTCAGCAAGCCCGGGTCCCAGATCCTGTTGTACCTGTGAATAGGCTGCAGGGGGACGGTGAAGACCAGCAACAGCTTTCAGGGCTGCCACCTTCCGTGTGGGACAAGGAGCCGGACGTGTGCCTTTTAGGAATCAGGCTCTGCCGAGGACGAGAGCCATGAGATGTTCCTCCTCCGGGCATGCCCAGGTCCCAGATCCTGTTGTGCCTGTGAATACGCTGCAGGGGGACGGTGAAGACCAGCAACAGCTTTCAGGGATGCCATCTTCCGTGTGGGACAAGGAGCCGGACGTTTGCCTTTTCGGAATCAGGCTCTGCCGAGGACGAGAGCCATGAGATGTTCCTCCTCTCAGCAAGCCCGGGTCCCATATCCTGTTGTACCTGTGAATAGGCTGAAGGGGGACGGTGAAGACCAGCAACAGCTTTCAGGGCTGCCACCTTCCGTATGGGACAAGGAGCCGGACGTGTGCCTTTTCGGAATCAGGCTCTGCCGAGGAAGAGATCCATGAGATGTTCCTCCTCTGGGAATGCCCAGGTCCCGAATCCTGTTGTGCCTGTGAATAGGCTGCAGGGGGACGGTGAAGACCAGCAACAGCTTTCAGGGCTGCCACCTTCCGTGTGGGACAAGGAGCTGGACGTGTGCCTTTTCGGAATCAGGCTCTACCGAGGAAGAGATCCATGAGATGTTCCTCCTCGGGGCATGCCCGGGTCCTGAATCCTGTTGTGCCTGTGAATAGGCTGCAGGGGGACGGTGAAGACCAGCAACAGCTTTCAGGGCTGCCACCTTCCGTGTGGGACAAGGAGCCGGACGTGTGCCTTTTCGGAATCAGGCTCTGCCGAGGACGAGATCCATGAGATGTTCCTCCTCTGGGCAAGCCCGGGTCCCAGATCCTGTTGTGCCTGTGAATAGGCTGCAGGGGGACGGTGAAGACCAACAACAGCTTTCAGGGCTGCCACCTTCCGTGTGGGACAAGGAGCCGGACGTGTGCCTTTTCGGAATCAGGCTCTGCCGAGGATGAGAGCCATGACATGTTCCTCCTCTGGGCAAGCCCAGGTCCCAGATCCTGTTGTACCTGTGAATAGGCTGCAGGGGGACGGTGAAGACCAGCAACAGCTTTCAGGGCTGCCACCTTCCGTGTGGGACAAGGAGCCGGACGTGTGTCTTTTCGGAATCAGGCTCTACCGAGGACGAGAGCCATGAGATGTTCCTCCTCTGGGCATGCCCAGGTCCCGAATCCTGTTGTGCCTGTGAATAGGCTGCAGGGGGACGGTGAAGACCAGCAACAGCTTTCAGGGCTGCCACCTTCCGTGTGGGACAAGGAGCCGGACGTGTGCCTTTTCGGAATCAGGCTCTGCCGAGGACGAGAGCCATGAGATGTTCCTCCTTTCAGCAAGCCCGGGTCCCAGATCCTGTTGTGCCTGTGAATAGGCTGCAGGGGGACGGTGAAGACCAGCAACAGCTTTCAGGGCTGCCACCTTCCGTGTGGGACAAGGAGCCGGACATGTGCCTTTCAGGAATCACACTCTGCCGAGGACGAGAGCCATGAGATGTTACTCCTCCGGGCATGCCCGGGTCCCAGATCCTGTTGTGCCTGTGAATAGGCTGCAGGGGGACGGTGAAGACCAGCAACAGCTTTCAGGGCTGCCATCTTCCGTGTGGGACAAGGAGCCGGACGTGTGCCTTTTCGGAATCAGGCTCTGCCGAGGATGAGAGCCATGAGATGTTCCTGCTCTGGGCAAGCCCGGGTCCCAGATCCTGTTGTGCCTGTGAATAGGCTGCAGGGGGACGGTGAAGACCAGCAACAGCTTTCAGGGCTGCCACCTTCCGTGTGGGACAAGGAGCCGGACATGTGCCTTTCAGGAATCAGACTCTGCCGAGGACGAGAGCCATGAGATGTTCCTCCTCGGGGCATGCCCGGGTCCTGAATCCTGTTGTGCCTGTGAATAGGCTGCAGGGGGACGGTGAAGACCAGCAACAGCTTTCAGGGATGCCATCTTCCGTGTGGGACAAGGAGCCGGACGTTTGCCTTTTCGGAATCAGGCTCTGCCGAGGACGAGAGCCATGAGATGTTCCTCCTCTCAGCAAGCCCGGGTCCCAGATCCTGTTGTACCTGTGAATAGGCTGAAGGGGGACGGTGAAGACCAGCAACAGCTTTCAGGGCTGCCACCTTCCGTATGGGACAAGGAGCCGGACGTGTGCCTTTTCGGAATCAGGCTCTGCCGAGGAAGAGATCCATGAGATGTTCCTCCTCTGGGCATGCCCAGGTCCCGAATCCTGTTGTGCCTGTGAATAGGCTGCAGGGGGACGGTGAAGACCAGCAACAGCTTTCAGGGCTGCCACCTTCCGTGTGGGACAAGGAGCTGGACGTGTGCCTTTTCGGAATCAGGCTCTGCCGAGGAAGAGATCCATGAGATGTTCCTCCTCGGGGCATGCCCGGGTCCTGAATCCTGTTGTGCCTGTGAATAGGCTGCAGGGGGACGGTGAAGACCAGCAACAGCTGTCAGGGCTGCCACCTTCCGTGTGGGACAAGGAGCCGGACGTGTGCCTTTTCGGAATCAGGCTCTGCCGAGGACGAGATCCATGAGATGTTCCTCCTCTGGGCAAGCCCGGGTCCCAGATCCTGTTGTGCCTGTGAATAGGCTGCAGGGGGACGGTGAAGACCAACAACAGCTTTCAGGTCTGCCACCTTCCGTGTGGGACAAGGAGCCGGACGTTTGCCTTTTCGGAATCAGGCTCTGCCGAGGACGAGAGCCATGAGATGTTCCTCCTCTCAGCAAGCCCGGGTCCCAGATCCTGTTGTACCTGTGAATAGGCTGAAGGGGGACGGTGAAGACCAGCAACAGCTTTCAGGGCTGCCACCTTCCGTATGGGACAAGGAGCCGGACGTGTGCCTTTTCGGAATCAGGCTCTGCCGAGGAAGAGATCCATGAGATGTTCCTCCTCTGGGCATGCCCAGGTCCCGAATCCTGTTGTGCCTGTGAATAGGCTGCAGGGGGACGGTGAAGACCAGCAACAGCTTTCAGGGCTGCCAACTTCCGTGTGGGACAAGGAGCTGGACGTGTGCCTTTTCGGAATCAGGCTCTGCCGAGGAAGAGATCCATGAGATGTTCCTCCTCGGGGCATGCCCGGGTCCTGAATCCTGTTGTGCCTGTGAATAGGCTGCAGGGGGACGGTGAAGACCAGCAACAGCTTTCAGGGCTGCCACCTTCCGTGTGGGACAAGGAGCCGGACATGTGCCTTTCAGGAATCACACTCTGCCGAGGACGAGAGCCATGAGATGTTACTCCTCCGGGCATGCCCGGGTCCCAGATCCTGTTGTGCCTGTGAATAGGCTGCAGGGGGACGGTGAAGACCAGCAACAGCTTTCAGGGCTGCCATCTTCCGTGTGGGACAAGGAGCCGGACGTGTGCCTTTTCGGAATCAGGCTCTGCCGAGGATGAGAGCCATGAGATGTTCCTCCTCTGGGCATGCCCGGGTCCAGAATCCTGTTGTGCCTGTGAATAGGCTGCAGGGGGATGGTGAAGACCAGCAACAGCTTTCAGGGCTGCCACCTTCCGTGTGGGACAAGGAGCCGGACATGTGCCTTTCAGGAATCAGACTCTGCCGAGGACGAGAGCCATGAGATGTTCCTCCTCCGGGCATGCCCAGGTCCCAGATCCTGTTGTGCCTGTGAATACGCTGCAGGGGGACGGTGAAGACCAGCAACAGCTTTCAGGGATGCCATCTTCCGTGTGGGACAAGGAGCCGGACGTTTGCCTTTTCGGAATCAGGCTCTGCCGAGGACGAGAGCCATGAGATGTTCCTCCTCTCAGCAAGCCCGGGTCCCAGATCCTGTTGTACCTGTGAATAGGCTGAAGGGGGACGGTGAAGACCAGCAACAGCTTTCAGGGCTGCCACCTTCCGTGTGGGACAAGGAGCCGGACGTGTGCCTTTTCGGAATCAGGCTCTGCCGAGGAAGAGATCCATGAGATGTTCCTCCTCTGGGCATGCCCAGGTCCCGAATCCTGTTGTGCCTGTGAATAGGCTGCAGGGGGACGGTGAAGACCAGCAACAGCTTTCAGGGCTGCCACCTTCCGTGTGGGACAAGGAGCTGGACGTGTGCCTTTTCGGAATCAGGCTCTGCCGAGGAAGAGATCCATGAGATGTTCCTCCTCGGGGCATGCCCGGGTCCTGAATCCTGTTGTGCCTGTGAATAGGCTGCAGGGGGACGGTGAAGACCAGCAACAGCTTTCAGGGCTGCCACCTTCCGTGTGGGACAAGGAGCCGGACATGTGCCTTTCAGGAATCACACTCTGCCGAGGACGAGAGCCATGAGATGTTACTCCTCCGGGCATGCCCGGGTCCCAGATCCTGTTGTGCCTGTGAATAGGCTGCAGGGGGACGGTGAAGACCAGCAACAGCTTTCAGGGCTGCCATCTTCCGTGTGGGACAAGGAGCCGGACGTGTGCCTTTTCGGAATCAGGCTCTGCCGAGGATGAGAGCCATGAGATGTTCCTGCTCTGGGCAAGCCCGGGTCCCAGATCCTGTTGTGCCTGTGAATAGGCTGCAGGGGGACGGTGAAGACCAGCAACAGCTTTCAGGGCTGCCACCTTCCGTGTGGGACAAGGAGCCGGACGTGTGCCTTTTCGGAATCAGGCTCTGCCGAGGACGAGAGCCATGAGATGTTCCTCCTCTGGGCATGCCCGGGTCCAGAATCCTGTTGTGCCTGTGAATAGGCTGCAGGGGGATGGTGAAGACCAGCAACAGCTTTCAGGGCTGCCACCTTCCGTGTGGGACAAGGAGCCGGACATGTGCCTTTCAGGAATCAGACTCTGCCGAGGACGAGAGCCATGAGATGTTCCTCCTCCGGGCATGCCCAGGTCCCAGATCCTGTTGTGCCTGTGAATACGCTGCAGGGGGACGGTGAAGACCAGCAACAGCTTTCAGGGATGCCATCTTCCGTGTGGGACAAGGAGCCGGACGTGTGCCTTTTCGGAATCAGGCTCTGCCGAGGATGAGAGCCATGAGATGTTCCTGCTCTGGGCAAGCCCGGGTCCCAGATCCTGTTGTACCTGTGAATAGGCTGAAGGGGGACGGTGAAGACCAGCAACAGCTTTCAGGGCTGCCACCTTCCGTATGGGACAAGGAGCCGGACGTGTGCCTTTTCGGAATCAGGCTCTGCCGAGGAAGAGATCCATGAGATGTTCCTCCTCTGGGCATGCCCAGGTCCCGAATCCTGTTGTGCCTGTGAATAGGCTGCAGGGGGACGGTGAAGACCAGCAACAGCTTTCAGGGCTGCCACCTTCCGTGTGGGACAAGGAGCTGGACGTGTGCCTTTTCGGAATCAGGCTCTGCCGAGGAAGAGATCCATGAGATGTTCCTCCTCGGGGCATGCCCGGGTCCTGAATCCTGTTGTGCCTGTGAATAGGCTGCAGGGGGACGGTGAAGACCAGCAACAGCTTTCAGGGCTGCCACCTTCCGTGTGGGACAAGGAGCCGGACGTTTGCCTTTTCGGAATCAGGCTCTGCCGAGGACGAGAGCCATGAGATGTTCCTCCTCTGGGCAAGCCCGGGTCCCAGATCCTGTTGTACCTGTGAATAGGCTGCAGGGGGACGGTGAAGACCAGCAACAGCTTTCAGGGCTGCCACCTTCCGTGTGGGACAAGGAGCCGGATGTGTGCCTTTTCGGAATCAGGCTCTGCCGAGGAAGAGATCCATGAGATGTTCCTCCTCTGGGCATGCCCAGGTCCCGAATCCTGTTGTGCCTGTGAATAGGCTGCAGGGGGACGGTGAAGACCAGCAACAGCTTTCAGGGCTGCCACCTTCCGTGTGGGACAAGGAGCCGGACGTGTGCCTTTTCGGAATCAGGCTCTGCCGAGGACGAGATCCATGAGAAGTTCCTCCTCTGGGCATGCCCGGGTCCCAGATCCTGTTGTGCCTGTGAATAGGCTGCAGGGGGACGGTGAAGACCAGCAACATCTTTCAGGGCTGCCACCTTCCTTGTGGGACAAGGAGCCGGACGTGTGCCTTTTCGGAATCAGGCTCTACCGAGGACGAGAGCCATGAGATGTTCCTCCTCTGGGCAAGCCCGGGTCTCAGATATTGTTGTATCTGTGAATAGGCTGCAGGGGGACGGTGAAGACCAGCAACAGCTTTCAGGGCTGCCACCGTCCGTGTGGGACAAGGAGCCGGACGTGTGCCTTTTCGGAATCAGGCTCTGCCGAGGACGAGAGCCATGAGATGTTCCTCCTCTCAGCAAGCCCGGGTCCCAGATCCTGTTGTACCTGTGAATAGGCTGCAGGGGGACGGTGAAGACCAGCAACAGCTTTCAGGGCTGCCACCTTCCGTGTGGGACAAGGAGCCGGACGTGTGTCTTTTCGGAATCAGGCTCTGCCGAGGACGAGAGCCATGAGATGTTCCTCCTCGGGGCATACCCAGGTCCTGAATACTGTTGTGCCTGTGAATAGGCTGCAGGGGGATGGTGAAGACCAGCAACAGCTTTCAGGTCTGCCATCTTCCGTGTGGGACAAGGAGCCGGACGTGTGCCTTTTCGGAATCAGGCTCTGCCGAGGACGAGAGCCATGAGATGTTCCTCCTCTCAGCAAGCCCGGGTCCCAGATCCTGTTGTACCTGTGAATTAGGCTGCAGGGGGACGGTGAAGACCAGCAACAGCTTTCAGGGCTGCCACCTTCCGTGTGGGACAAGGAGCCGGACGTGTGTCTTTTCGGAATCAGGCTCTGCCGAGGAAGAGATCCATGAGATGTTCCTCCTCTGGGCATGCCCAGGTCCCGAATCCTGTTGTGCCTGTGAATAGGCTGCAGGGGGACGGTGAAGACCAGCAACAGCTTTCAGGGCTGCCACCTTCCGTGTGGGACAAGGAGCCGGACGTGTGTCTTTTCGGAATCAGGCTCTGCCGAGGACGAGAGCCATGAGATGTTCCTCCTCGGGGCATGCCCGGGTCCTGAATCCTTTTGTGCCTCTGAATAGGCTGCAGGGGGACGGTGAAGACCAGCAACAGCTTTCAGGGCTGCCACCTTCCGTGTGGGACAAGGAGCCGGACGTGTGCCTTTCAGGAATCAGACTCTGCCGAGGACGAGAGCCATGAGATGTTCCTCCTCTGGGCAAGCCCGGGTCCCAGATCCTGTTGTGCCTGTGAATAGGCTGCAGGGGGACGGTGAAGACCAGCAACAGCTTTCAGGGCTGCCACCTTCCGTGTGGGACAAGGAGCCGGACGTGTGCCTTTTCGGAATCAGGCTCTGCTGAGGACGAGAGCCATGAGATGTTCCTCCTCTGGGCATGCCCGGGTCCTGAATCCTGTTGTGCCTGTGAATAGGCTGCAGGGGGATGGTGAAGACCAGCAACAGCTTTCAGGGCTGCCACCTTCCGTGTGGGACAAGGAGCCGGACGTGTGCCTTTCCAGAATAAGACTCTGCCGAGGACGAGAGCCATGAGATGTTCCTCCTCCGGGCATGCCCGGGTCCCAGATCCTGTTGTGCCTGTGAATAGGCTGCAGGGGGACGGTGAAGACCAGCAACAGCTTTCAGGGCTGCCATCTTCCGTGTGGGACAAGGAGCCGGACGTTTGCCTTTTCGGAATCAGGCTCTGCCGAGGACGAGAGCCATGAGATGTTCCTCCTCTCAGCAAGCCCGGGTCCCAGATCCTGTTGTACCTGTGAATAGGCTGCAGGGGGACGGTGAAGACCAGCAACAGCTTTCAGGGCTGCCACCTTCCGTGTGGGACAAGGAGCCGGACGTGTGCCTTTTAGGAATCAGGCTCTGCCGAGGACGAGAGCCATGAGAAGTTCCTCCTCTGGGCATGCCCAGGTCCCGAATCCTGTTGTGCCTGTGAATAGGCTGCAGGGGGACGGTGAAGACCAGCAACAGCTTTCAGGGCTGCCACCTTCCGTGTGGGACAAGGAGCCGGACGTGTGCCTTTTCGGAATCAGGCTCTGCCGAGGACGAGAGCCATGAGATGTTCCTCCTCGGGGCATGCCCAGGTCCCGAATCCTGTTGTGCCTGTGAATAGGCTGCAGGGGGACGGTGAAGACCAGCAACAGCTTTCAGGGCTGCCACCTTCCGTGTGGGACAAGGAGCCGGACGTGTGCCTTTTCGGAATCAGGCTCTGCCGAGGACGAGAGCCATGAGATGTTCCTCCTCTGGGCAAGCCCGGGTCTCAGATCCTGTTGTATCTGTGAATAGGCTGCAGGGGGACGGTGAAGACCAGCAACAGCTTTCAGGGCTGCCACCGTCCGTGTGGGACAAGGAGCCGGACGTGTGCCTTTTCGGAATCAGGCTCTGCCGAGGACGAGAGCCATGAGATGTTCCTCCTCTCAGCAAGCCCGGGTCCCAGATCCTGTTGTACCTGTGAATAGGCTGCAGGGGGACGGTGAAGACCAGCAACAGCTTTCAGGGCTGCCACCTTCCGTGTGGGACAAGGAGCCGGACGTGTGTCTTTTCGGAATCAGGCTCTGCCGAGGACGAGATCCATGAGATGTTCCTCCTCGGGGCATACCCGGGTCCTGAATCCTGTTGTGCCTGTGAATAGGCTGCAGGGGGATGGTGAAGACCAGCAACAGCTTTCAGGGCTGCCATCTTCCGTGTGGGACAAGGAGCCGGACGTGTGCCTTTTCGGAATCAGGCTCTGCCGAGGACGAGAGCCATGAGATGTTCCTCCTCTCAGCAAGCCCGGGTCCCAGATCCTGTTGTACCTGTGAATAGGCTGCAGGGGGACGGTGAAGACCAGCAACAGCTTTCAGGGCTGCCACCTTCCGTGTGGGACAAGGAGCCGGACGTGTGCCTTTTCGGAATCAGGCTCTGCCGAGGACGAGAGCCATGAGATGTTCCTCCTCTCAGCAAGCCCGGGTCCCAGATCCTGTTGTACCTGTGAATAGGCTGCAGGGGGACGGTGAAGACCAGCAACAGCTTTCAGGGCTGCCACCTTCCGTGTGGGACAAGGGGCCGGACGTGTGCCTTTCCAGAATCAGACTCTGCCGAGGACGAGAGCCATGAGATATTCCTCCTCTGGGCAAGCCCGGGTCCCAGATCCTGTTGTGCCTGTGAATAGGCTGCAGGGGGATGGTGAAGACCAGCAACAGCTTTCAGGGCTGCCACCTTCCGTGTGGGACAAGGAGCCGGACATGTGCCTTTCAGGAATCAGACTCTGCCGAGGACGAGAGCCATGAGATGTTCCTCCTCCGGGCATGCCCAGGTCCCAGATCCTGTTGTGCCTGTGAATACGCTGCAGGGGGACGGTGAAGACCAGCAACAGCTTTCAGGGATGCCATCTTCCGTGTGGGACAAGGAGCCGGACGTTTGCCTTTTCGGAATCAGGCTCTGCCGAGGACGAGAGCCATGAGATGTTCCTCCTCTGGGCATGCCCGGGTCCTGAATCCTGTTGTGCCTGTGAATAGGCTGCAGGGGGACGGTGAAGACCAGCAACAGCTTTCAGGGCTGCCACCTTCCGTGTGGGACAAGGAGCTGGACGTGTGCCTTTTCGGAATCAGGCTCTGCCGAGGAAGAGATCCATGAGATGTTCCTCCTCTGGGCATGCCCGAGTCCTGAATCCTGTTGTGCCTGTGAATAGGCTGCAGGGGGACAGTGAAGACCAGCAACAGCTTTCAGGGCTGCCACCTTCCGTGTGGGACAAGGAGCCGGACGTGTGCCTTTTCGGAATCAGGCTGTGCCGAGGACGAGATCCATGAGAAGTTCCTCCTCTGGGCATGCCCGGGTCCCAGATCCTGTTGTGCCTGTGAATAGGCTGCAGGGGGACGGTGAAGACCAGCAACAGCTTTCAGGGCTGCCACCTTCCGTGTGGGACAAGGAGCCGGACGTGTGCCTTTTCGGAATCACGCTCTACCGAGGACGAGAGCCATGAGATGTTCCTCCTCTGGGCAAGCCCGGGTCCCAGATCCTGTTGTATCTGTGAATAGGCTGCAGGGGGACGGTGAAGACCAGCAACAGCTTTCAGGGCTGCCACCTTCCGTGTGGGACAAGGAGCCGGACGTGTGCCTTTTCGGAATCAGGCTCTGCCGAGGAAGAGATCCATGAGATGTTCCTCCTCTGGGCATGCCCAGGTCCCGAATCCTGTTGTGCCTGTGAATAGGCTGCAGGGGGACGGTGAAGACCAGCAACAGCTTTCAGGGCTGCCACCTTCCGTGTGGGACAAGGAGCCGGACGTGTGCCTTTTCGGAATCAGGCTCTGCCGAGGACGAGATCCATGAGAAGTTCCTCCTCTGGGCATGCCCGGGTCCCAGATCCTGTTGTGCCTGTGAATAGGCTGCAGGGGGACGGTGAAGACCAGCAACATCTTTCAGGGCTGCCACCTTCCTTGTGGGACAAGGAGCCGGACGTGTGCCTTTTCGGAATCAGGCTCTACCGAGGACGAGAGCCATGAGATGTTCCTCCTCTGGGCAAGCCCGGGTCTCAGATCCTGTTGTATCTGTGAATAGGCTGCAGGGGGACGGTGAAGACCAGCAACAGCTTTCAGGGCTGCCACCGTCCGTGTGGGACAAGGAGCCGGACGTGTGACTTTTCGGAATCAGGCTCTGCCGAGGACGAGAGCCATGAGATGTTCCTCCTCTCAGCAAGCCCGGGTCCCAGATCCTGTTGTACCTGTGAATAGGCTGCAGGGGGACGGTGAAGACCAGCAACAGCTTTCAGGGCTGCCACCTTCCGTGTGGGACAAGGAGCCGGACGTGTGTCTTTTCGGAATCAGGCTCTGCCGAGGACGAGATCCATGAGATGTTCCTCCTCTGGGCATGCCCGGGTCCTGAATCCTGTTGTGCCTGTGAATAGGCTGCAGGGGGATGGTGAAGACCAGCAACAGCTTTCAGGGCTGCCATCTTCCGTGTGGGACAAGGAGCCGGACGTGTGCCTTTTCGGAATCAGGCTCTACCGAGGACGAGAGCCATGAGATGTTCCTCCTCTGGGCAAGCCCGGGTCTCAGATCCTGTTGTACCTGTGAATAGGCTGCAGGGGGACGGTGAAGACCAGCAACAGCTTTCAGGGCTGCCACCTTCCGTGTGGGACAAGGAGCCGGACGTGTGTCTTTTCGGAATCAGGCTCTGCCGAGGACGAGATCCATGAGATGTTCCTCCTCGGGGCATACCCGGGTACTGAATCCTGTTGTGCCTGTGAATAGGCTGCAGGGGGATGGTGAAGACCAGCAACAGCTTTCAGGGCTGCCATCTTCCGTGTGGGACAAGGAGCCGGACGTGTGCCTTTTCGGAATCAGGCTCTGCCGAGGACGAGAGCCATGAGATGTTCCTCCTCTCAGCAAGCCCGGGTCCCAGATCCTGTTGTACCTGTGAATAGGCTGCAGGGGGACGGTGAAGACCAGCAACAGCTTTCAGGGCTGCCACCTTCCGTGTGGGACAAGGAGCCGGACGTGTGTCTTTTCGGAATCAGGCTCTGCCGAGGACGAGATCCATGAGATGTTCCTCCTCTGGGCATGCCCGGGTCCTGAATCCTGTTGTGCCTGTGAATAGGCTGCAGGGGGACGGTGAAGACCAGCAACAGCTTTCAGGGCTGCCACCTTCCGTGTGGGACAAGGAGCCGGACGTGTGCCTTTTCGGAATCAGGCTCTGCCGAGGACGAGAGCCATGAGATGTTCCTCCTCGGGGCATGCCCGGGTCCAGAATCCTTTTGTGCCTCTGAATAGGCTGCAGGGGGACGGTGAAGACCAGCAACAGCTTTCAGGGCTGCCACCTTCCGTGTGGGACAAGGAGCCGGACGTGTGCCTTTCAGGAATCAGACTCTGCCGAGGACGAGAGCCATGAGATGTTCCTCCTCTGGGCAAGCCCGGGTCCCAGATCCTGTTGTGCCTGTGAATAGGCTGCAGGGGGACGGTGAAGACCAGCAACAGCTTTCAGGGCTGCCACCTTCCGTGTGGGACAAGGAGCCGGACGTGTGCCTTTTCGGAATCAGGCTCTGCTGAGGACGAGAGCCATGAGATGTTCCTCCTCTGGGCATGCCCGGGTCCTGAATCCTGTTGTGCCTGTGAATAGGCTGCAGGGGGATGGTGAAGACCAGCAACAGCTTTCAGGGCTGCCACCTTCCGTGTGGGACAAGGAGCCGGACGTGTGCATTTCCAGAATAAGACTCTGCCGAGGACGAGAGCCATGAGATGTTCCTCCTCCGGGCATGCCCGGGTCCCAGATCCTGTTGTGCCTGTGAATAGGCTGCAGGGGGACGGTGAAGACCAGCAACAGCTTTCAGGGCTGCCATCTTCCGTGTGGGACAAGGAGCCGGACGTGTGCCTTTTCGGAATCAGGCTCTGCCGAGGACGAGAGCCATGAGATGTTCCTCCTCTCAGCAAGCCCAGGTCCCAGATCCTGTTCTTTCTGTGAATAGGCTGCAGGGGGACGGTGAAGACCAGCAACAGCTTTCAGGGCTGCCACCTTCCGTGTGGGACAAGGAGCCGGACGTGTGCCTTTTCGGAATCAGGCTCTGCTGAGGACGAGATCCATGAGAATTTCCTCCTCTGGGCATGCCCGGGTCCCAGATCCTGTTGTGTCTGTGAATAGGCTGCAGGGGGACGGTGAAGACCAGCAACATCTTTCAGGGCTGCCACCTTCCGTGTGGGACAAGGAGCCGGACGTGTGCCTTTTCGGAATCAGGCTCTACCGAGGACGAGAGCCATGAGATGTTCCTCCTCTGGGCAAGCCCGGGTCCCAGATCCTGTTGTATCTGTGAATAGGCTGCAGGGGGACGGTGAAGACCAGCAACAGCTTTCAGGGCTGCCACCTTCCGTGTGGGACAAGGAGCCGGACGTGTGCCTTTTCGGAATCAGGCTCTGCCGAGGACGAGAGCCATGAGATGTTCCTCCTCTCAGCAAGCCCGGGTCCCAGATCCTGTTGTGCCTGTGAATAGGCTGCAGGGGGACGGTGAAGACCAGCAACAGCTTTCAGGGCTGCCACCTTCCGTGTGGGACAAGGAGCCGGACGTGTGCCTTTTCGGAATCAGGCTCTGCCGAGGATGAGATCCATGAGATGTTCCTCCTCTGGGCATGCCCGGGTCCTGAATCCTGTTGTGCCTGTGAATAGGCTGCAGGGGGACGGTGAAGACCAGCAACAGCTTTCAGGGCTGCCACCTTCCGTGTGGGACAAGGAGCCGGACATGTGCCTTTCAGGAACCACACTCTGCCGAGGACGAGAGCCATGAGATGTTACTCCTCCGGGCATGCCCGGGTCCCAGATCCTGTTGTGCCTGTGAATAGGCTGCAGGGGGACGGTGAAGACCAGCAACAGCTTTAAGGGCTGCCATCTTCCGTGTGGGACAAGGAGCCGGACGTGTGCCTTTTCGGAATCAGGCTCTGCCGAGGATGAGAGCCATGAGATGTTCCTGCTCTGGGCAAGCCCGGGTCCCAGATCCTGTTGTGCCTGTGAATAGGCTGCAGGGGGACGGTGAAGACCAGCAACAGCTTTCAGGGCTGCCACCTTCCGTGTGGGACAAGGAGCCGGACGTGTGCCTTTTCGGAATCAGGCTCTGCCGAGGACGAGAGCCATGAGATGTTCCTCCTCTGGGCATGCCCGGGTCCTGAATCCTGTTGTGCCTGTGAATAGGCTGCAGGGGGATGGTGAAGACCAGCAACAGCTTTCAGGGCTGCCACCTTCCGTGTGGGACAAGGAGCCGGACATGTGCCTTTCAGGAATCAGACTCTGCCGAGGACGAGAGCCATGAGATGTTCCTCCTCCGGGCATGCCCAGGTCCCAGATCCTGTTGTGCCTGTGAATAGGCTGCAGGGGGACGGTGAAGACCAGCAACATCTTTCAGGGCTGCCATCTTCCGTGTGGGACAAGGAGCCGGACGTTTGCCTTTTCGGAATCAGGCTCTGCCGAGGACGAGAGCCATGAGATGTTCCTCCTCTCAGCAAGCCCGGGTCCCAGATCCTGTTGTACCTGTGAATAGGCTGCAGGGGGACGGTGAAGACCAGCAACAGCTTTCAGGGCTGCCACCTTCCGTGTGGGACAAGGAGCCGGACGTGTGCCTTTTTGGAATCAGGCTCTGCCGAGGAAGAGATCCATGAGATGTTCCTCCTCTGGGCATGCCCAGGTCCCGAATCCTGTTGTGCCTGTGAATAGGCTGCAGGGGGACGGTGAAGACCAGCAACAGCTTTCAGGGCTGCCACCTTCCGTGTGGGACAAGGAGCCGGACGTGTGCCTTTTCGGAATCAGGCTCTGCTGAGGACGAGAGCCATGAGATGTTCCTCCTCGGGGCATGCCCGGGTCCTGAATCCTGTTGTGCCTGTGAATAGGCTGCAGGGGGACGGTGAAGACCAGCAACAGCTTTCAGGGCTGCCACCTTCCGTGTGGGACAAGGAGCCGGACGTGTGCCTTTTCGGAAAGAGGCTCTGCCGAGGACGAGAGCCATGAGATGTTCCTCCTCTCAGCAAGCCCGGGTCCCAGATCCTGTTGTACCTGTGAATAGGCTGCAGGGGGACGGTGAAGACCAGCAACAGCTTTCAGGGCTGCCACCTTCCGTGTGGGACAAGGAGCCGGACGTGTGCCTTTTCGGAATCAGGCTCTGCCGAGGACGAGATCCATGAGATGTTCCTCCTCTGGGCAAGCCCGGGTCCCAGATCCTGTTGTGCCTGTGAATAGGCTGCAGGGGGACGGTGAAGACCAGCAACAGCTTTCAGGGCTGCCACCTTCCATGTGGGACAAGGAGCCGGACGTTTGCCTTTTCGGAATCAGGCTCTGCCGAGGATGAGAGCCATGACATGTTCCTCCTCTGGGCAAGCCCGGGTCCCAGATCCTGTTGTACCTGTGAATAGGCTGCAGGGGGACGGTGAAGACCAGCAACAGCTTTCAGGGCTGCCACCTTCCGTGTGGGACAAGGAGCCGGACGTGTGCCTTTTCGGAATCAGGCTCTACCGAGGACGAGAGCCATGAGATGTTCCTCCTCTGGGCATGCCCAGGTCCCGAATCCTTTTGTGCCTGTGAATAGGCTGCAGGGGGACGGTGAAGACCAGCAACAGCTTTCAGGGCTGCCACCTTCCGTGTGGGACAAGGAGCCGGACGTGTGCCTTTTCGGAATCAGGCTCTGCCGAGGACGAGAGCCATGAGATGTTCCTCCTTTCAGCAAGCCCGGGTCCCAGATCCTGTTGTGCCTGTGAATAGGCTGCAGGGGGACGGTGAAGACCAGCAACAGCTTTCAGGGCTGCCACCTTCCGTGTGGGACAAGGAGCTGGACATGTGCCTTTTCGGAATCAGGCTCTGCCGAGGATGAGAGCCATGAGATGTTCCTGCTCTGGGCAAGCCCGGGTCCCAGATCCTGTTGTGCCTGTGAATAGGCTGCAGGGGGACGGTGAAGACCAGCAACATCTTTCAGGGCTGCCACCTTCCGTGTGGGACAAGGAGCCGGACGTGTGCCTTTTCGGAATCAGGCTCTGCCGAGGACGAGAGCCATGAGATGTTCCTCCTCTGGGCATGCCCGGGTCCTGAATCCTGTTGTGCCTGTGAATAGGCTGCAGGGGGATGGTGAAGACCAGCAACAGCTTTCAGGGCTGCCACCTTCCGTGTGGGACAAGGAGCCGGACATGTGCCTTTCAGGAATCAGACTCTGCCGAGGACGAGAGCCATGAGATGTTCCTCCTCCGGGCATGCCCAGGTCCCAGATCCTGTTGTGCCTGTGAATAGGCTGCAGGGGGACGGTGAAGACCAGCAACATCTTTCAGGGCTGCCATCTTCCGTGTGGGACAAGGAGCCGGACGTGTGCCTTTTCGGAATCAGGCTCTGCCGAGGACGAGAGCCATGAGATGTTCCTCCTCTCAGCAAGCCCGGGTCCCAGATCCTGTTGTGTCTGTGAATAGGCTGCAGGGGGACGGTGAAGACCAGCAACAGCTTTCAGGGCTGCCACCTTCCGTGTGGGACAAGGAGCCGGACGTGTGCCTTTTTGGAATCAGGCTCTGCCGAGGAAGAGATCCATGAGATGTTCCTCCTCTGGGCATGCCCAGGTCCCGAATCCTGTTGTGCCTGTGAATAGGCTGCAGGGGGACGGTGAAGACCAGCAACAGCTTTCAGGGCTGCCACCTTCCGTGTGGGACAAGGAGCTGGACGTGTGCCTTTTCGGAATCAGGCTCTGCTGAGGACGAGAGCCATGAGATGTTCCTCCTCGGGGCATGCCCGGGTCCTGAATCCTGTTGTGCCTGTGAATAGGCTGCAGGGGGACGGTGAAGACCAGCAACAGCTTTCAGGGCTGCCACCTTCCGTGTGGGACAAGGAGCCGGACGTGTGCCTTTTCGGAAAGAGGCTCTGCCGAGGAAGAGAGCCATGAGATGTTCCTCCTCTGGGCATGCCCGTTTCCGAGATCCTGTTGTGCCTGTGCATAGGCTGCAGGGGGACGGTGAAGACCAGCAACAGCTTTCAGGGCTGCCACCTTCCGTGTGGGACAAGGAGCCGGACGTGTGCCTTTTCGGAAAGAGGCTCTGCCGAGGACGAGAGCCATGAGATGTTCCCCCTCCGGGCATGCCCAGGTCCCAGATCCTGTTGTGCCTGTGAATAGGCTGCAGGGGGACGGTGAAGACCAGCAACATCTTTCAGGGCTGCCATCTTCCGTGTGGGACAAGGAGCCGGACGTTTGCCTTTTCGGATTCAGGCTCTGCCGAGGACGAGAGCCATGAGATGTTCCTCCTCTCAGCAAGCCCGGGTCCCAGATCCTGTTGTACCTGTGAATAGGCTGCAGGGGGACGGTGAAGACCAGCAACAGCTTTCAGGGCTGCCACCTTCCGTGTGGGACAAGGAGCCGGACGTGTGCCTTTTTGGAATCAGGCTCTGCCGAGGAAGAGATCCATGAGATGTTCCTCCTCTGGGCATGCCCAGGTCCCGAATCCTGTTGTGCCTGTGAATAGGCTGCAGGGGGACGGTGAAGACCAGCAACAGCTTTCAGGGCTGCCACCTTCCGTGTGGGACAAGGAGCTGGACGTGTGCCTTTTCGGAATCAGGCTCTGCTGAGGACGAGAGCCATGAGATGTTCCTCCTCGGGGCATGCCCGGGTCCTGAATCCTGTTGTGCCTGTGAATAGGCTGCAGGGGGACGGTGAAGACCAGCAACAGCTTTCAGGGCTGCCACCTTCCGTGTGGGACAAGGAGCCGGACGTGTGCCTTTTCGGAAAGAGGCTCTGCCGAGGACGAGAGCCATGAGATGTTCCTCCTCTCAGCAAGCCCGGGTCCCAGATCCTGTTGTACCTGTGAATAGGCTGCAGGGGGACGGTGAAGACCAGCAACAGCTTTCAGGGCTGCCACCTTCCGTGTGGGACAAGGAGCCGGACGTGTGCCTTTTCGGAATCAGGCTCTGCCGAGGACGAGATCCATGAGATGTTCCTCCTCTGGGCAAGCCCAGGTCCCAGATCCTGTTGTGCCTGTGAATAGGCTGCAGGGGGACGGTGAAGACCAGCAACAGCTTTCAGGGCTGCCACCTTCCATGTGGGACAAGGAGCCGGACGTTTGCCTTTTCGGAATCAGGCTCTGCCGAGGATGAGAGCCATGACATGTTCCTCCTCTGGGCAAGCCCGGGTCCCAGATCCTGTTGTACCTGTGAATAGGCTGCAGGGGGACGGTGAAGACCAGCAACAGCTTTCAGGGCTGCCACCTTCCGTGTGGGACAAGGAGCCGGACGTGTGCCTTTTCGGAATCAGGCTCTACTGAGGACGAGAGCCATGAGATGTTCCTCCTCTGGGCATGCCCAGGTCCCGAATCCTTTTGTGCCTGTGAATAGGCTGCAGGGGGACGGTGAAGACCAGCAACAGCTTTCAGGGCTGCCACCTTCCGTGTGGGACAAGGAGCCGGACGTGTGCCTTTTCGGAATCAGGCTCTGCCGAGGACGAGAGCCATGAGATGTTCCTCCTTTCAGCAAGCCCGGGTCCCAGATCCTGTTGTGCCTGTGAATAGGCTGCAGGGGGACGGTGAAGACCAGCAACAGCTTTCAGGGCTGCCACCTTCCGTGTGGGACAAGGAGCCGGACATGTGCCTTTCAGGAATCACACTCTGCCGAGGACGAGAGCCATGAGATGTTCCTCCTCCGGGCATGCCCGGGTCCCAGATCCTGTTGTGCCTGTGAATAGGCTGCAGGGGGACGGTGAAGACCAGCAACAGCTTTAAGGGCTGCCATCTTCCGTGTGGGACAAGGAGCCGGACGTGTGCCTTTTCGGAATCAGGCTCTGCCGAGGATGAGAGCCATGAGATGTTCCTGCTCTGGGCAAGCCCGGGTCCCAGATCCTGTTGTGCCTGTGAATAGGCTGCAGGGGGACGGTGAAGACCAGCAACAGCTTTCAGGGCTGCCACCTTCCGTGTGGGACAAGGAGCCGGACGTGTGCCTTTTCGGAATCAGGCTCTGCCGAGGACGAGAGCCATGAGATGTTCCTCCTCTGGGCATGCCCGGGTCCTGAATCCTGTTGTGCCTGTGAATAGGCTGCAGGGGGATGGTGAAGACCAGCAACAGCTTTCAGGGCTGCCACCTTCCGTGTGGGACAAGGAGCCGGACATGTGCCTTTCAGGAATCAGACTCTGCCGAGGACGAGAGCCATGAGATGTTCCTCCTCCGGGCATGCCCAGGTCCAAGATCCTGTTGTGCCTGTGAATAGGCTGCAGGGGGACGGTGAAGACCAGCAACAGCTTTCAGGGCTGCCATCTTCCGTGTGGGACAAGGAGCCGGACGTGTGCCTTTTCGGAATCAGGCTCTGCCGAGGACGAGAGCCATGAGATGTTCCTCCTCTCAGCAAGCCCGGGTCCCAGATCCTGTTGTGCCTGTGAATAGGCTGCAGGGGGACGGTGAAGACCAGCAACAGCTTTCAGGGCTGCCACCTTCCGTGTGGGACAAGGAGCCGGACGTGTGCCTTTTCGGAATCAGGCTCTGCCGAGGAAGAGATCCATGAGATGTTCCTCCTCTGGGCATGCCCAGGTCCCGAATCCTGTTGTGCCTGTGAATAGGCTGCAGGGGGACGGTGAAGACCAGCAACAGCTTTCAGGGCTGCCACCTTCCGTGTGGGACAAGGAGCTGGACGTGTGCCTTTTCGGAATCAGGCTCTGCTGAGGACGAGAGCCATGAGATGTTCCTCCTCGGGGCATGCCCGGGTCCTGAATCCTGTTGTGCCTGTGAATAGGCTGCAGGGGGACGGTGAAGACCAGCAACAGCTTTCAGGGCTGCCACCTTCCGTGTGGGACAAGGAGCCGGACGTGTGCCTTTTCGGGATCAGGCTCTGCCGAGGAAGAGAGCCATGAGATGTTCCTCCTCTGGGCATGCCCGTTTCCGAGATCCTGTTGTGCCTGTGCATAGGCTGCAGGGGGACGGTGAAGACCAGCAACAGCTTTCAGGGCTGCCACCTTCCGTGTGGGACAAGGAGCCGGACGTGTGCCTTTTCGGAAAGAGGCTCTGCCGAGGACGAGAGCCATGAGATGTTCCTCCTCTCAGCAAGCCCGGGTCCCAGATCCTGTTGTATCTGTGAATAGGCTGCAGGGGGACGGTGAAGACCAGCAACAGCTTTCAGGGCTGCCACCTTCCGTGTGGGACAAGGAGCCGGACGTGTGCCTTTTCGGAATCAGGCTCTGCCGAGGACGAGATCCATGAGATGTTCCTCCTCTGGGCAAGCCCGGGTCCCAGATCCTGTTGTGCCTGTGAATAGGCTGCAGGGGGACGGTGAAGACCAGCAACAGCTTTCAGGGCTGCCACCTTCCGTGTGGGACAAGGAGCCGGACGTGTGCCTTTTCGGAATCAGGCTCTGCCGAGGACGAGATCCATGAGATGTTCCTCCTCTGGGCAAGCCCGGGTCCCAGATCCTGTTGTGCCTGTGAATAGGCTGCAGGGGGACGGTGAAGACCAGCAACAGCTTTCAGGGCTGCCACCTTCCATGTGGGACAAGGAGCCGGACGTGTGCCTTTTCGGAATCAGGCTCTGCCGAGGATGAGAGCCATGACATGTTCCTCCTCTGGGCATGCCCAGGTCCCGAATCCTTTTGTGCCTGTGAATAGGCTGCAGGGGGACGGTGAAGACCAGCAACAGCTTTCAGGGCTGCCACCTTCCGTGTGGGACAAGGAGCCGGACGTGTGCCTTTTCGGAATCAGGCTCTGCCGAGGACGAGAGCCATGAGATGTTCCTCCTTTCAGCAAGCCCGGGTCCCAGATCCTGTTGTGCCTGTGAATAGGCTGCAGGGGGACGGTGAAGACCAGCAACAGCTTTCAGGGCTGCCACCTTCCGTGTGGGACAAGGAGCCGGACATGTGCCTTTCAGGAATCACACTCTGCCGAGGACGAGAGCCATGAGATGTTCCTCCTCCGGGCATGCCCGGGTCCCAGATCCTGTTGTGCCTGTGAATAGGCTGCAGGGGGACGGTGAAGACCAGCAACAGCTTTAAGGGCTGCCATCTTCCGTGTGGGACAAGGAGCCGGACGTGTGCCTTTTCGGAATCAGGCTCTGCCGAGGATGAGAGCCATGAGATGTTCCTGCTCTGGGCAAGCCCGGGTCCCAGATACTGTTGTGCCTGTGAATAGGCTGCAGGGGGACGGTGAAGACCAGCAACAGCTTTCAGGGCTGCCACCTTCCGTGTGGGACAAGGAGCCGGACGTGTGCCTTTTCGGAATCAGGCTCTGCCGAGGACGAGAGCCATGAGATGTTCCTCCTCTGGGCATGCCCGGGTCCTGAATCCTGTTGTGCCTGTGAATAGGCTGCAGGGGGATGGTGAAGACCAGCAACAGCTTTCAGGGCTGCCACCTTCCGTGTGGGACAAGGAGCCGGACATGTGCCTTTCAGGAATCAGACTCTGCCGAGGACGAGAGCCATGAGATGTTCCTCCTCCGGGCATGCCCAGGTCCCAGATCCTGTTGTGCCTGTGAATAGGCTGCAGGGGGACGGTGAAGACCAGCAACAGCTTTCAGGGCTGCCATCTTCCGTGTGGGACAAGGAGCCGGACGTGTGCCTTTTCGGAATCAGGCTCTGCCGAGGACGAGAGCCATGAGATGTTCCTCCTCTCAGCAAGCCCGGGTCCCAGATCCTGTTGTACCTGTGAATAGGCTGCAGGGGGACGGTGAAGACCAGCAACAGCTTTCAGGGCTGCCACCTTCCGTGTGGGACAAGGAGCCGGACGTGTGCCTTTTCGGAATCAGGCTCTGCCGAGGAAGAGATCCATGAGATGTTCCTCCTCTGGGCATGCCCAGGTCCCGAATCCTGTTGTGCCTGTGAATAGGCTGCAGGGGGACGGTGAAGACCAGCAACAGCTTTCAGGGCTGCCACCTTCCGTGTGGGACAAGGAGCTGGACGTGTGCCTTTTCGGAATCAGGCTCTGCTGAGGACGAGAGCCATGAGATGTTCCTCCTCGGGGCATGCCCGGGTCCTGAATCCTGTTGTATCTGTGAATAGGCTGCAGGGGGACGGTGAAGACCAGCAACAGCTTTCAGGGCTGCCACCTTCCGTGTGGGACAAGGAGCCGGACGTGTGCCTTTTCGGAATCAGGCTCTGCCGAGGAAGAGAGCCATGAGATGTTCCTCCTCTGGGCATGCCCGTTTCCGAGATCCTGTTGTGCCTGTGAATAGGCTGCAGGGGGACGGTGAAGACCAGCAACAGCTTTCAGGGCTGCCACCTTCCGTGTGGGACAAGGAGCCGGACGTGTGCCTTTTCGGAAAGAGGCTCTGCCGAGGACGAGAGCCATGAGATGTTCCTCCTCCGGGCATGCCCAGGTCCCAGATCCTGTTGTGCCTGTGAATAGGCTGCAGGGGGACGGTGAACACCAGCAACATCTTTCAGGGCTGCCATCTTCCGTGTGGGACAAGGAGCCGGACGTTTGCCTTTTCGAAATCAGGCTCTGCCGAGGACGAGAGCCATGAGATGTTCCTCCTCTCAGCAAGCCCGGGTCCCAGATCCTGTTGTACCTGTGAATAGGCTGCAGGGGGACGGTGAAGACCAGCAACAGCTTTCAGGGCTGCCACCTTCCGTGTGGGACAAGGAGCCGGACGTGTGCCTTTTTGGAATCAGGCTCTGCCGAGGAAGAGATCCATGAGATGTTCCTCCTCTGGGCATGCCCAGGTCCTGAATCCTGTTGTGCCTGTGAATAGGCTGCAGGGGGACGGTGAAGACCAGCAACAGCTTTCAGGGCTGCCACCTTCCGTGTGGGACAAGGAGCCGGACGTGTGCCTTTTCGGAAAGAGGCTCTGCCGAGGACGAGAGCCATGAGATGTTCCTCCTCTCAGCAAGCCCGGGTCCCAGATCCTGTTGTGCCTGTGAATAGGCTGCAGGGGGACGGTGAAGACCAGCAACAGCTTTCAGGGCTGCCACCTTCCGTGTGGGACAAGGAGCCGGACATGTGCCTTTCAGGAATCACACTCTGCCGAGGACGAGAGCCATGAGATGTTCCTCCTCCGGGCATGCCCGGGTCCCAGATCCTGTTGTGCCTGTGAATAGGCTGCAGGGGGACGGTGAAGACCAGCAAAAGCTTTAAGGGCTGCCATCTTCCGTGTGGGACAAGGAGCCGGACGTGTGCCTTTTCGAATCAGGCTCTGCCGAGGATGAGAGCCATGAGATGTTCCTGCTCTGGGCAAGCCCGGGTCCCAGATCCTGTTGTGCCTGTGAATAGGCTGCAGGGGGACGGTGAAGACCAGCAACAGCTTTCAGGGCTGCCACCTTCCGTGTGGGACAAGGAGCCGGACGTGTGCCTTTTCGGAATCAGGCTCTGCCGAGGACGAGAGCCATGAGATGTTCCTCCTCTGGGCATGCCCGGGTCCTGAATCCTGTTGTGCCTGTGAATAGGCTGCAGGGGGATGGTGAAGACCAGCAACAGCTTTCAGGGCTGCCACCTTCCGTGTGGGACAAGGAGCCGGACATGTGCCTTTCAGGAATCAGACTCTGCCGAGGACGAGAGCCATGAGATGTTCCTCCTCCGGGCATGCCCAGGTCCCAGATCCTGTTGTGCCTGTGAATAGGCTGCAGGGGGACGGTGAAGACCAGCAACAGCTTTCAGGGCTGCCATCTTCCGTGTGGGACAAGGAGCCGGACGTGTGCCTTTTCGGAATCAGGCTCTGCCGAGGACGAGAGCCATGAGATGTTCCTCCTCTCAGCAAGCCCGGGTCCCAGATCCTGTTGTACCTGTGAATAGGCTGCAGGGGGACGGTGAAGACCAGCAACAGCTTTCAGGGCTGCCACCTTCCGTGTGGGACAAGGAGCCGGACGTGTGCCTTTTCGGAATCAGGCTCTGCTGAGGACGAGATCCATGAGATGTTCCTCCTCTGGGCATGCCCAGGTCCCGAATCCTGTTGTGCCTGTGAATAGGCTGCAGGGGGACGGTGAAGACCAGCAACAGCTTTCAGGGCTGCCACCTTCCGTGTGGGACAAGGAGCTGGACGTGTGCCTTTTCGGAATCAGGCTCTGCTGAGGACGAGAGCCATGAGATGTTCCTCCTCGGGGCATGCCCGGGTCCTGAATCCTGTTGTGCCTGTGAATAGGCTGCATGGGGACGGTGAAGACCAGCAACAGCTTTCAGGGCTGCCACCTTCCGTGTGGGACAAGGAGCCGGACGTGTGCCTTTTCGGGATCAGGCTCTGCCGAGGAAGAGAGCCATGAGATGTTCCTCCTCTGGGCATGCCCGTTTCAGAGATCCTGTTGTGCCTGTGCATAGGCTGCAGGGGGACGGTGAAGACCAGCAACAGCTTTCAGGGCTGCCACCTTCCGTGTGGGACAAGGAGCCGGACGTGTGCCTTTTCGGAAAGAGGCTCTGCCGAGGACGAGATCCATGAGATGTTCCTCCTCTGGGCAAGCCCGGGTCCCAGATCCTGTTGTGCCTGTGAATAGGCTGCAGGGGGACGGTGAAGACCAGCAACAGCTTTCAGGGCTGCCACCTTCCATGTGGGACAAGGAGCCGGACGTTTGCCTTTTCGGAATCAGGCTCTGCCGAGGATGAGAGCCATGACATGTTCCTCCTCTGGGCAAGCCCGGGTCCCAGATCCTGTTGTACCTGTGAATAGGCTGCAGGGGGACGGTGAAGACCAGCAACAGCTTTCAGGGCTGCCACCTTCCGTGTGGGACAAGGAGCCGGACGTGTGCCTTTTCGGAATCAGGCTCTACCGAGGACGAGAGCCATGAGATGTTCCTCCTCTGGGCATGCCCAGGTCCCGAATCCTTTTGTGCCTGTGAATAGGCTGCAGGGGGACGGTGAAGACCAGCAACAGCTTTCAGGGCTGCCACCTTCTGTGTGGGACAAAGAGCCGGACGTGTGCCTTTTCGGAATCAGGCTCTGCCGAGGACGAGAGCCATGAGATGTTCCTCCTTTCAGCAAGCCCGGGTCCCAGATCCTGTTGTGCCTGTGAATAGGCTGCAGGGGGACGGTGAAGACCAGCAACAGCTTTCAGGGCTGCCACCTTCCGTGTGGGACAAGGAGCCGGACGTGTGCCTTTTCGGAATCAGGCTCTGCCGAGGACGAGAGCCATGAGATGTTCCTCCTCTGGGCATGCCCGGGTCCTGAATCCTGTTGTGCCTGTGAATAGGCTGCAGGGGGATGGTGAAGACCAGCAACAGCTTTCAGGGCTGCCACCTTCCGTGTGGGACAAGGAGCCGGACATGTGCCTTTCAGGAATCAGACTCTGCCGAGGACGAGAGCCATGAGATGTTCCTCCTCCGGGCATGCCCAGGTCCCAGATCCTGTTGTGCCTGTGAATAGGCTGCAGGGGGACGGTGAAGACCAGCAACAGCTTTCAGGGCTGCCACCTTCCGTGTGGGACAAGGAGCCGGACGTGTGCCTTTTCGGAATCAGGCTCTGCCGAGGACGAGAGCCATGAGATGTTCCTCCTCTCAGCAAGCCCGGGTCCCAGATCCTGTTGTACCTGTGAATAGGCTGCAGGGGGACGGTGAAGACCAGCAACAGCTTTCAGGGCTGCCACCTTCCGTGTGGGACAAGGAGCCGGACGTGTGCCTTTTCGGAATCAGGCTCTGCCGAGGAAGAGATCCATGAGATGTTCCTCCTCTGGGCATGCCCAGGTCCCGAATCCTGTTGTGCCTGTGAATAGGCTGCAGGGGGACGGTGAAGACCAGCAACAGCTTTCAGGGCTGCCACCTTCCGTGTGGGACAAGGAGCTGGACGTGTGCCTTTTCGGAATCAGGCTCTGCTGAGGACGAGAGCCATGAGATGTTCCTCCTCGGGGCATGCCCGGGTCCTGAATCCTGTTGTGCCTGTGAATAGGCTGCAGGGGGACGGTGAAGACCAGCAACAGCTTTCAGGGCTGCCACCTTCCGTGTGGGACAAGGAGCCGGACGTGTGCCTTTTCGGGATCAGGCTCTGCCGAGGAAGAGAGCCATGAGATGTTCCTCCTCTGGACATGCCCGTTTCCGAGATCCTGTTGTGCCTGTGCATAGGCTGCAGGGGGACGGTGAAGACCAGCAACAGCTTTCAGGGCTGCCACCTTCCGTGTGGGACAAGGAGCCGGACGTGTGCCTTTTCGGAAAGAGGCTCTGCCGAGGACGAGAGCCATGAGATGTTCCTCCTCTCAGCAAGCCCGGGTCCCAGATCCTGTTGTATCTGTGAATAGGCTGCAGGGGGACGGTGAAGACCAGCAACAGCTTTCAGGGCTGCCACCTTCCGTGTGGGACAAGGAGCCGGACGTGTGCCTTTTCGGAATCAGGCTCTGCCGAGGACGAGATCCATGAGATGTTCCTCCTCTGGGCAAGCCCGGGTCCCAGATCCTGTTGTGCCTGTGAATAGGCTGCAGGGGGACGGTGAAGACCAGCAACAGCTTTCAGGGCTGCCACCTTCCGTGTGGGACAAGGAGCCGGACGTGTGCCTTTTCGGAATCAGGCTCTGCCGAGGATGAGAGCCATGAGATGTTCCTCCTCTGGACATGCCAGGGTGCCAGATCCTGTTGTGCCTGTGAATAGGCTGCAGGGGGACGGTGAAGACCAGCAACAGCTTTCAGGGCTGCCACCTTCCGTGTGGGACAAGGAGCCGGACGTGTGCCTTTTCGGAATCAGGCTCTGCCGAGGATGAGAGCCATGACATGTTCCTCCTCTGGGCAACCCGGGTCCCAGATCCTGTTGTACCTGTGTATAGGCTGCAGGGGGACGGTGAAGACCAGCAACAGCTTTCAGGGCTGCCACCTTCCGTGTGGGACAAGGAGCCGGACGTGTGCCTTTTCGGAATCAGGCTCTGCCGAGGAAGAGAGCCATGAGATGTTCCTCCTCTGGGCATGCCCGTTTCCGAGATCCTGTTGTGCCTGTGAATAGGCTGCAGGGGGACGGTGAAGACCAGCAACAGCTTTCAGGGCTGCCACCTTCCGTGTGGGACAAGGAGCCGGACGTGTGCCTTTTCGGAAAGAGGCTCTGCCGAGGACGAGAGCCATGAGATGTTCCTCCTCCGGGCATGCCCAGGTCCCAGATCCTGTTGTGCCTGTGAATAGGCTGCAGGGGGACGGTGAAGACCAGCAACATCTTTCAGGGCTGCCATCTTCCGTGTGGGACAAGGAGCCGGACGTTTGCCTTTTCGGAATCAGGCTCTGCCGAGGACGAGAGCCATGAGATGTTCCTCCTCTCAGCAAGCCCGGGTCCCAGATCCTGTTGTACCTGTGAATAGGCTGCAGGGGGACGGTGAAGACCAGCAACAGCTTTCAGGGCTGCCACCTTCCGTGTGGGACAAGGAGCCGGACGTGTGCCTTTTTGGAATCAGGCTCTGCCGAGGAAGAGATCCATGAGATGTTCCTCCTCTGGGCATGCCCAGGTCCTGAATCCTGTTGTGCCTGTGAATAGGCTGCAGGGGGACGGTGAAGACCAGCAACAGCTTTCAGAGCTGCCACCTTCCGTGTGGGACAAGGAGCCGGACGTGTGCCTTTTCGGAAAGAGGCTCTGCCGAGGACGAGAGCCATGAGATGTTCCTCCTCTCAGCAAGCCCGGGTCCCAGATCCTGTTGTGCCTGTGAATAGGCTGCAGGGGGACGGTGAAGACCAGCAACAGCTTTCAGGGCTGCCACCTTCCGTGTGGGACAAGGAGCCGGACATGTGCCTTTCAGGAATCACACTCTGCCGAGGACGAGAGCCATGAGATGTTCCTCCTCCGGGCATGCCCGGGTCCCAGATCCTGTTGTGCCTGTGAATAGGCTGCAGGGGGACGGTGAAGACCAGCAACAGCTTTAAGGGCTGCCATCTTCCGTGTGGGACAAGGAGCCGGACGTGTGCCTTTTCGGAATCAGGCTCTGCCGAGGATGAGAGCCATGAGATGTTCCTGCTCTGGGCAAGCCCGGGTCCCAGATCCTGTTGTGCCTGTGAATAGGCTGCAGGGGGACGGTGAAGACCAGCAACAGCTTTCAGGGCTGCCACCTTCCGTGTGGGACAAGGAGCCGGACGTGTGCCTTTTCGGAATCAGGCTCTGCCGAGGACGAGAGCCATGAGATGTTCCTCCTCTGGGCATGCCCGGGTCCTGAATCCTGTTGTGCCTGTGAATAGGCTGCAGGGGGATGGTGAAGACCAGCAACAGCTTTCAGGGCTGCCACCTTCCGTGTGGGACAAGGAGCCGGACATGTGCCTTTCAGGAATCAGACTCTGCCGAGGACGAGAGCCATGAGATGTTCCTCCTCCGGGCATGCCCAGGTCCCAGATCCTGTTGTGCCTGTGAATAGGCTGCAGGGGGACGGTGAAGACCAGCAACAGCTTTCAGGGCTGCCATCTTCCGTGTGGGACAAGGAGCCGGACGTGTGCCTTTTCGGAATCAGGCTCTGCCGAGGACGAGAGCCATGAGATGTTCCTCCTCTCAGCAAGCCCGGGTCCCAGATCCTGTTGTACCTGTGAATAGGCTGCAGGGGGACGGTGAAGACCAGCAACAGCTTTCAGGGCTGCCACCTTCCGTGTGGGACAAGGAGCCGGACGTGTGCCTTTTCGGAATCAGGCTCTGCCGAGGAAGAGATCCATGAGATGTTCCTCCTCTGGGCATGCCCAGGTCCCGAATCCTGTTGTGCCTGTGAATAGGCTGCAGGGGGACGGTGAAGACCAGCAACAGCTTTCAGGGCTGCCACCTTCCGTGTGGGACAAGGAGCTGGACGTGTGCCTTTTCGGAATCAGGCTCTGCTGAGGACGAGAGCCATGAGATGTTCCTCCTCGGGGCATGCCCGGGTCCTGAATCCTGTTGTGCCTGTGAATAGGCTGCAGGGGGACGGTGAAGACCAGCAACAGCTTTCAGGGCTGCCACCTTCCGTGTGGGACAAGGAGCCGGACGTGTGCCTTTTCGGGATCAGGCTCTGCCGAGGAAGAGAGCCATGAGATGTTCCTCCTCTGGGCATGCCCGTTTCCGAGATCCTGTTGTGCCTGTGCATAGGCTGCAGGGGGACGGTGAAGACCAGCAACAGCTTTCAGGGCTGCCACCTTCCGTGTGGGACAAGGAGCCGGACGTGTGCCTTTTCGGAAAGAGGCTCTGCCGAGGACGAGATCCATGAGATGTTCCTCCTCTGGGCAAGCCCGGGTCCCAGATCCTGTTGTGCCTGTGAATAGGCTGCAGGGGGACGGTGAAGACCAGCAACAGCTTTCAGGGCTGCCACCTTCCATGTGGGACAAGGAGCCGGACGTTTGCCTTTTCGGAATCAGGCTCTGCCGAGGATGAGAGCCATGACATGTTCCTCCTCTGGGCAAGCCCGGGTCCCAGATCCTGTTGTACCTGTGAATAGGCTGCAGGGGGACGGTGAAGACCAGCAACAGCTTTCAGGGCTGCCACCTTCCGTGTGGGACAAGGAGCCGGACGTGTGCCTTTCCGGAATCAGGCTCTACCGAGGACGAGAGCCATGAGATGTTCCTCCTCTGGGCATGCCCAGGTCCCGAATCCTTTTGTGCCTGTGAATAGGCTGCAGGGGGACGGTGAAGACCAGCAACAGCTTTCAGGGCTGCCACCTTCTGTGTGGGACAAGGAGCCGGACGTGTGCCTTTTCGGAATCAGGCTCTGCCGAGGACGAGAGCCATGAGATGTTCCTCCTTTCAGCAAGCCCGGGTCCCAGATCCTGTTGTGCCTGTGAATAGGCTGCAGGGGGACGGTGAAGACCAGCAACAGCTTTCAGGGCTGCCACCTTCCGTGTGGGACAAGGAGCCGGACATGTGCCTTTCAGGAATCACACTCTGCCGAGGAAGAGATCCATGAGATGTTCCTCCTCTGGGCATGCCCAGGTCCCGAATCCTGTTGTGCCTGTGAATAGGCTGCAGGGGGACGGTGAAGACCAGCAACAGCTTTCAGGGCTGCCACCTTCCGTGTGGGACAAGGAGCTGGACGTGTGCCTTTTCGGAATCAGGCTCTGCTGAGGACGAGAGCCATGAGATGTTCCTCCTCGGGGCATGCCCGGGTCCTGAATCCTGTTGTGCCTGTGAATAGGCTGCAGGGGGACGGTGAAGACCAGCAACAGCTTTCAGGGCTGCCACCTTCCGTGTGGGACAAGGAGCCGGACGTGTGCCTTTTCGGGATCAGGCTCTGCCGAGGAAGAGAGCCATGAGATGTTCCTCCTCTGGGCATGCCCGTTTCCGAGATCCTGTTGTGCCTGTGCATAGGCTGCAGGGGGACGGTGAAGACCAGCAACAGCTTTCAGGGCTGCCACCTTCCGTGTGGGACAAGGAGCCGGACGTGTGCCTTTTCGGAAAGAGGCTCTGCCGAGGACGAGAGCCATGAGATGTTCCTCCTCTCAGCAAGCCCGGGTCCCAGATCCTGTTGTATCTGTGAATAGGCTGCAGGGGGACGGTGAAGACCAGCAACAGCTTTCAGGGCTGCCACCTTCCGTGTGGGACAAGGAGCCGGACGTGTGCCTTTTCGGAATCAGGCTCTGCCGAGGACGAGATCCATGAGATGTTCCTCCTCTGGGCAAGCCCGGGTCCCAGATCCTGTTGTGCCTGTGAATAGGCTGCAGGGGGACGGTGAAGACCAGCAACAGCTTTCAGGGCTGCCACCTTCCGTGTGGGACAAGGAGCCGGACGTGTGCCTTTTCGGAATCAGGCTCTGCCGAGGACGAGAGCCATGAGATGTTCCTCCTCTGGACATGCCAGGGTGCCAGATCCTGTTGTGCCTGTGAATAGGCTGCAGGGGGACGGTGAAGACCAGCAACAGCTTTCAGGGCTGCCACCTTCCGTGTGGGACAAGGAGCCGGACGTGTGCCTTTTCGGAAAGAGGCTCTGCCGAGGAAGAGATCCATGAGATGTTCCTCCTCTGGGCATGCCCAGGTCCCGAATCCTTTTGTGCCTGTGAATAGGCTGCAGGGGGACGGTGAAGACCAGCAACAGCTTTCAGGGCTGCCACCTTCCGTGTGGGACAAGGAGCCGGACGTGTGCCTTTTCGGAATCAGGCTCTGCCGAGGACGAGAGCCATGAGATGTTCCTCCTCTGGGCATGCCCGGGTCCTGAATCCTGTTGTGCCTCTGAATAGGCTGCAGGGGGACGGTGAAGACCAGCAACAGCTTTCAGGGCTGCCACCTTCCGTGTGGGACAAGGAGCCGGACATGTGCCTTTCAGGAATCAAACTCTGCCGAGGACGAGAGCCATGAGATGTTCCTCCTCTGGGCAAGCCCAGGTCCCAGATCCTGTTGTGCCTGTGAATAGGCTGCAGGGGGACGGTGAAGACCAGCAACAGCTTTCAGGGCTGCCACCTTCCGTGTGGGACAAGGAGCCGGACGTGTGCCTTTTCGGAATCAGGCTCTGCCGAGGACGAGAGCCATGAGATGTTCCTCCTCTGGGCATGCCCGGGTCCTGAATCCTGTTGTGCCTCTGAATAGGCTGCAGGGGGATGGTGAAGACCAGCAACAGCTTTCAGGGCTGCCACCTTCCGTGTGGGACAAGGAGCCGGACATGTGCCTTTCAGGAATCACACTCTGCCGAGGACGAGAGCCATGAGATGTTCCTCCTCCGGGCATGCCCAGGTCCCAGATCCTGTTGTGCCTGTGAATAGGCTGCAGGGGGACGGTGAAGACCAGCAACAGCTTTCAGGGATGCCATCTTCCGTGTGGGACAAGGAGCCGGACGTTTGCCTTTTCGGAATCAGGCTCTGCCGAGGACGAGAGCCATGAGATGTTCCTCCTCTCAGCAAGCCCGGGTCCCAGATCCTGTTGTACCTGTGAATAGGCTGCAGGGGGACGGTGAAGACCAGCAACAGCTTTCAGGGCTGCCACCTTCCGTGTGGGACAAGAAGCCGGACGTGTGCCTTTTCGGAATCAGGCTCTGCCGAGGAAGAGATCCATGAGATGTTCCTCCTCTGGGCATGCCCAGGTCCCGAATCCTGTTGTGCCTGTGAATAGGCTGCAGGGGGACGGTGAAGACCAGCAACAGCTTTCAGGGCTGCCACCTTCCGTGTGGGACAAGGAGCCGGACGTGTGCCTTTTCAGAATCAGGCTCTGCCGAGGACGAGAGCCATGAGATGTTCCTCCTCTGGACATGCCCGGGTCCTGAATCCTGTTGTGCCTGTGAATAGGCTGCAGGGGGACGGTGAAGACCAGCAACAGCTTTCAGGGCTGCCACCTTCCGTGTGGGACAAGGAGCCGGACGTGTGCCTTTTCGGAATCAGGCTCTGCCGAGGAAGAGAGCCATGAGATGTTCCTCCTCTGGGCATGCCCGTTCCCAGATCCTGTTGTGCCTGTGCATAGGCTGCAGGGGGACGGTGAAGACCAGCAACAGCTTTCAGGGCTGCCACCTTCCGTGTGGGACAAGGAGCCGGACGTGTGCCTTTTCTGAAAGAGGCTCTGCCGAGGAAGAGAGCCATGAGATGTTCCTCCTCTCAGCAAGCCCGGGTCCCAGATCCTGTTGTACCTGTGAATAGGCTGCAGGGGGACGGTGAAGACCAGCAACAGCTTTCAGGGCTGCCACCTTCCGTGTGGGACAAGGAGCCGGACGTGTGCCTTTTCGCAATCAGGCTCTGCCGAGGACGAGATCCATGAGATGTTCCTCCTCTGGGCAAGCCCGGGTCCTGAATCCTGTTGTGCCTGTGAATAGGCTGCAGGGGGACGGTGAAGACCAGCAACAGCTTTCAGGGCTGCCACCTTCCGTGTGGGACAAGGAGCCGGACGTGTGCCTTTTCGGAATCAGGCTCTGCCGAGGACGAGAGCCATGAGATGTTCCTCCTCTGGGCATGCCCGGGTCCTGAATCCTGTTGTGCCTGTGAATAGGCTGCAGGGGGACGGTGAAGACCAGCAACAGCTTTCAGGGCTGCCACCTTCCGTGTGGGACAAGGAGCCGGACGTGTGCCTTTTCGGAATCAGGCTCTGCCGAGGAAGAGAGCCATGAGATGTTCCTCCTCTGGGCATGCCCGTTTCCCAGATCCTGTTGTGCCTGTGCATAGGCTGCAGGGGGACGGTGAAGACCAGCAACAGCTTTCAGGGCTGCCACCTTCCGTGTGGGACAAGGAGCCGGACGTGTGCCTTTTCGGAAAGAGGCTATGCCGAGGAAGAGAGCCATGAGATGTTCCTCCTCTCAGCAAGCCCGGGTCCCAGATCCTGTTGTCCCTGTGAATAGGCTGCAGGGGGACGGTGAAGACCAGCAACAGCTTTCAGGGCTGCCACCTTCCGTGTGGGACAAGGAGCCGGACGTGTGCCTTTTCGGAATCAGGCTCTGCCGAGGACGAGAGCCATGAGATGTTCCTCCTCTCAGCAAGCCCGGGTCCCAGATCCTGTTGTGCCTGTGAATAGGCTGCAGGGGGACGGTGAAGACCAGCAACAGCTTTCAGGGCTGCCACCTTCCGTGTGGGACAAGGAGCCGGACGTGTGCCTTTTCGGAATCAGGCTCTGCCGAGGAAGAGATCCATGAGATGTTCCTCCTCTGGGCATGCCCGTTTCCCAGATCCTGTTGTGCCTGTGAATAGGCTGCAGGGGGACGCTGAAGACCAGCAACAGCTTTCAGGGCTGCCACCTTCCGTGTGGGACAAGGAGCCGGACGTGTGCCTTTTCGGAATCAGGCTCTGCCGAGGACGAGAGCCATGACATGTTCCTCCACTCAGCAAGCCCGGGTCCCAGATCCTGTTGTGCCTGTGAATAGGCTGCAGGGGGACGGTGAAGACCAGCAACAGCTTTCAGGGCTGCCACCTTCCGTGTGGGACAAGGAGCCGGACGTGTGCCTTTTCGGAATCAGGCTCTGCGGAGGACGAGAGCCATGAGAAGTTCCTCCTCTGGGCATGCCCGGGTCCCAGATCCTGTTGTGCCTGTGAATAGGCTGCAGGGGGACGGTGAAGACCAGCAACAGCTTTCAGGGCTGCCACCTTCCGTGTGGGACAAGGAGCCGGACGTGTGCCTTTTCGGAATCAGGCTCTGCCGAGGACGAGAGCCATGAGATGTTCCTCCTCTGGACATGCCCGGGTCCTGAATCCTGTTGTGCCTGTGAATAGGCTGCAGGGGGACGGTGAAGACCAGCAACAGCTTTCAGGACTGCCACCTTCCGTGTGGGACAAGGAGCCGGACGTGTGCCTTTTCGGAATCAGGCTCTGCCGAGGAAGAGAGCCATGAGATGTTCCTCCTCTGGGCATGCCCGTTTCCCAGATCCTGTTGTGCCTGTGCATAGGCTGCAGGGGGACGGTGAAGACCAGCAACAGCTTTCAGGGCTGCCACCTTCCGTGTGGGACAAGGAGCCGGACGCGTGCCTTTTCGGAAAGAGGCTCTGCCGAGGAAGAGAGCCATGAGATGTTCCTCCTCTCAGCAAGCCCGGGTCCCAGATCCTGTTGTACCTGTGAATAGGCTGCAGGGGGACGGTGAAGACCAGCAACAGCTTTCAGGGCTGCCACCTTCCGTGTGGGACAAGGAGCCGGACGTGTGCCTTTTCGGAATCAGGCTCTGCCGAGGACGAGAGCCATGAGATGTTCCTCCTCTGGGCATGCCCGGGTCCTGAATCCTGTTGTGCCTCTGAATAGGCTGCAGGGGGATGGTGAAGACCAGCAACAGCTTTCAGGGCTGCCACCTTCCGTGTGGGACAAGGAGCCGGACATGTGCCTTTCAGGAATCACACTCTGCCGAGGACGAGAGCCATGAGATGTTCCTCCTCCGGGCATGCCCAGGTCCCAGATCCTGTTGTGCCTGTGAATAGGCTGCAGGGGGACGGTGAAGACCAGCAACAGCTTTCAGGGATGCCATCTTCCGTGTGGGACAAGGAGCCGGACGTTTGCCTTTTCGGAATCAGGCTCTGCCGAGGACGAGAGCCATGAGATGTTCCTCCTCTCAGCAAGCCCGGGTCCCAGATCCTGTTGTACCTGTGAATAGGCTGCAGGGGGACGGTGAAGACCAGCAACAGCTTTCAGGGCTGCCACCTTCCGTGTGGGACAAGAAGCCGGACGTGTGCCTTTTCGGAATCAGGCTCTGCCGAGGAAGAGATCCATGAGATGTTCCTCCTCTGGGCATGCCCAGGTCCCGAATCCTGTTGTGCCTGTGAATAGGCTGCAGGGGGACGGTGAAGACCAGCAACAGCTTTCAGGGCTGCCACCTTCCGTGTGGGACAAGGAGCTGGACGTGTGCCTTTTCGGAATCAGGCTCTGCTGAGGACGAGAGCCATGAGATGTTCCTCCTCGGGGCATGCCCGGGTCCTGAATCCTGTTGTGCCTGTGAATAGGCTGCAGGGGGACGGTGAAGACCAGCAACAGCTTTCAGGGCTGCCACCTTCCGTGTGGGACAAGGAGCCGGACGTGTGCCTTTTCGGAATCAGGCTCTGCCGAGGACGAGAGCCATGAGATGTTCCTCCTCTGGGCAAGCCCGGGTCCCAGATCCTGTTGTGCCTGTGAATAGGCTGCAGGGGGACGGTGAAGACCAGCAACAGCTTTCAGGGCTGCCACCTTCCGTGTGGGACAAGGAGCCGGACGCGTGCCTTTTCGGAAAGAGGCTCTGCCGAGGAAGAGAGCCATGAGATGTTTCTCCTCTCAGCAAGCCCGGGTCCCAGATCCTGTTGTACCTGTGAATAGGCTGCAGGGGGACGGTGAAGACCAGCAACAGCTTTCAGGGCTGCCACCTTCCGTGTGGGACAAGGAGCCGGACGTGTGCCTTTTCGGAATCAGGCTCTGCCGAGGAAGAGATCCATGAGATGTTCCTCCTCTCAGCAAGCCCGGGTCCCAGATCCTGTTGTACCTGTGAATAGGCTGCAGGGGGACGGTGAAGACCAGCAACAGCTTTCAGGGCTGCCACCTTCCGTGTGGGACAAGAAGCCGGACGTGTGCCTTTTCGGAATCAGGCTCTGCCGAGGAAGAGATCCATGAGATGTTCCTCCTCTGGGCATGCCCAGGTCCCGAATCCTGTTGTGCCTGTGAATAGGCTGCAGGGGGACGGTGAAGACCAGCAACAGCTTTCAGGGCTGCCACCTTCCGTGTGGGACAAGGAGCCGGACGTGTGCCTTTTCGGAATCAGGCTCTGCCGAGGACGAGAGCCATGAGATGTTCCTCCTCTGGACATGCCCGGGTCCTGAATCCTGTTGTGCCTGTGAATAGGCTGCAGGGGGACGGTGAAGACCAGCAACAGCTTTCAGGGCTGCCACCTTCCGTGTGGGACAAGGAGCCGGACGTGTGCCTTTTCGGAATCAGGCTCTGCCGAGGAAGAGAGCCATGAGATGTTCCTCCTCTGGGCATGCCCGGGTCCCAGATCCTGTTGTGCCTGTGCATAGGCTGCAGGGGGACGGTGAAGACCAGCAACAGCTTTCAGGGCTGCCACCTTCCGTGTGGGACAAGGAGCCGGACGTGTGCCTTTTCGGAAAGAGGCTCTGCCGAGGAAGAGAGCCATGAGATGTTCCTCCTCTCAGCAAGCCCGGGTCCCAGATCCTGTTGTACCTGTGAATAGGCTGCAGGGGGACGGTGAAGACCAGCAACAGCTTTCAGGGCTGCCACCTTCCGTGTGGGACAAGGAGCCGGACGTGTGCCTTTTCGCAATCAGGCTCTGCCGAGGACGAGATCCATGAGATGTTCCTCCTCTGGGCAAGCCCGGGTCCTGAATCCTGTTGTGCCTGTGAATAGGCTGCAGGGGGACGGTGAAGACCAGCAACAGCTTTCAGGGCTGCCACCTTCCGTGTGGGACAAGGAGCCGGACGTGTGCCTTTTCGGAATCAGGCTCTGCCGAGGACGAGAGCCATGAGATGTTCCTCCTCTGGGCATGCCCGGGTCCTGAATCCTGTTGTGCCTGTGAATAGGCTGCAGGGGGACGGTGAAGACCAGCAACAGCTTTCAGGGCTGCCACCTTCCGTGTGGGACAAGGAGCCGGACGTGTGCCTTTTCGGAATCAGGCTCTGCCGAGGACGAGAGCCATGAGATGTTCCTCCTCTCAGCAAGCCCAGGTCCCAGATCCTGTTGTACCTGTGAATAGGCTGCAGGGGGACGGTGAAGACCAGCAACAGCTTTCAGGGCTGCCACCTTCCGTGTGGGACAAGGAGCCGGACGTGTGCCTTTTCGGAATCAGGCTCTGCCGAGGACGAGAGCCATGAGATGTTCCTCCTCTCAGCAAGCCCGGGTCCCAGATCCTGTTGTACCTGTGAATAGGCTGCAGGGGGACGGTGAAGACCAGCAACAGCTTTCAGGGCTGCCACCTTCCGTGTGGGACAAGGAGCCGGACGTGTGCCTTTTCGGAATCAGGCTCTGCCGAGGACGAGAGCCATGAGATGTTCCTCCTCTCAGCAAGCCCAGGTCCCAGATCCTGTTGTGCCTGTGAATTGGCTGCAGGGGGACGGTGAAGACCAGCAACAGCTTTCAGGGCTGCCACCTTCCGTGTGGGACAAGGAGCCGGACGTGTGCCTTTTCGGAATCAGGCTCTGCCGAGGAAGAGATCCATGAGATGTTCCTCCTCTGGGCATGCCCAGGTCCCGAATCCTGTTGTGCCTGTGAATAGGCTGCAGGGGGACGGTGAAGACCAGCAACAGCTTTCAGGGCTGCCACCTTCCGTGTGGGACAAGGAGCCGGACGTGTGCCTTTTCGGAATCAGGCTCTGCCGAGGACGAGAGCCATGAGATGTTCCTCCTCTGGGCAAGCCCGGGTCCCAGATCCTGTTGTACCTGTGAATAGGCTGCAGGGGGACGGTGAAGACCAGCAACAGCTTTCAGGGCTGCCACCTTCCGTGTGGGACAAGGAGCCGGACGTGTGCCTTTTCGGAATCAGGCTCTGCCGAGGACGAGAGCCATGAGATGTTCCTCCTCTAGGCAAGCCCAGGTCCCAGATCCTGTTGTGCCTGTGAATAGGCTGCAGGGGGACGGTGAAGACCAGCAACAACTTTCAGGGCTGCCACCTTCCGTGTGGGACAAGGAGCCGGACGTGTGCCTTTTCGGAATCAGGCTCTACCGAGGACGAGAGCCATGATATGTTCCTCCTCTGGGTAAGCCCGGGTCCCAGATCCTGTTGTACCTAAGAATAGGCTGCAGGGGGACGGTGAAGACCAGCAACATCTTTCAGGGCTGCCACCTTCCGTGTGGGACAAGGAGCCGGACGTGTGCCTTTTCGGAATCAGGCTCTGCCGAGGACGAGAGCCATGAGATGTTCCTCCTCTGGGCATGCCCGGGTCCTGAATCCTGTTGTACCTGTGAATAGGCTGCAGGGGGACGGTGAAGACCAGCAACAGCTTTCAGGGCTGCCACCTTCCGTGTGGGACAAGGAGCCGGACGTGTGCCTTTTCGGAATCAGGCTCTGCCGAGGACGAGAGCCATGAGATGTTCCTCCTCTGGGCAAGCCCGGGTCCCAGATCCTGTTGTACCTGTGAATAGGCTGCAGGGGGACGGTGAAGACCAGCAACAGCTTTCAGGGCTGCCACCTTCCGTGTGGGACAAGGAGCCGGACGTGTGCCTTTTCGGAATCAGGCTCTGCCGAGGACGAGAGCCATGAGATGTTCCTCCTCTGGGCATGCCCGGGTCCCAGATCCTGTTGTACCTGTGAATAGGCTGCAGGGGGACGGTGAAGACCAGCAACAGCTTTCAGGGCTGCCACCTTCCGTGTGGGACAAGGAGCCGGACGTGTGCCTTTTCGGAATCAGGCTCTGCCGAGGACGAGAGCCATGAGATGTTCCTCCTCTCAGCAAGCCCAGGTCCCAGATCCTGTTGTACCTGTGAATAGGCTGCAGGGGGACGGTGAAGACCAGCAACAGCTTTCAGGGCTGCCACCTTCCGTGTGGGACAAGGAGCCGGACGTGTGCCTTTTCGGAATCAGGCTCTGCCGAGGACGAGAGCCATGAGATGTTCCTCCTCTCAGCAAGCCCGGGTCCCAGATCCTGTTGTACCTGTGAATAGGCTGCAGGGGGACGGTGAAGACCAGCAACAGCTTTCAGGGCTGCCACCTTCCGTGTGGGACAAGGAGCCGGACGTGTGCCTTTTCGGAATCAGGCTCTGCCGAGGACGAGAGCCATGAGATGTTCCTCCTCTGGGCAAGCCCGGGTCCCAGATCCTGTTGTACCTGTGAATAGGCTGCAGGGGGACGGTGAAGACCAGCAACAGCTTTCAGGGCTGCCACCTTCCGTGTGGGACAAGGAGCCGGACGTGTGCCTTTTCGGAATCAGGCTCTGCCGAGGACGAGAGCCATGAGATGTTCCTCCTCTAGGCAAGCCCAGGTCCCAGATCCTGTTGTGCCTGTGAATAGGCTGCAGGGGGACGGTGAAGACCAGCAACAACTTTCAGGGCTGCCACCTTCCGTGTGGGACAAGGAGCCGGACGTGTGCCTTTTCGGAATCAGGCTCTACCGAGGACGAGAGCCATGATATGTTCCTCCTCTGGGTAAGCCCGGGTCCCAGATCCTGTTGTACCTAAGAATAGGCTGCAGGGGGACGGTGAAGACCAGCAACATCTTTCAGGGCTGCCACCTTCCGTGTGGGACAAGGAGCCGGACGTGTGCCTTTTCGGAATCAGGCTCTGCCGAGGACGAGAGCCATGAGATGTTCCTCCTCTGGGCATGCCCGGGTCCTGAATCCTGTTGTACCTGTGAATAGGCTGCAGGGGGACGGTGAAGACCAGCAACAGCTTTCAGGGCTGCCACCTTCCGTGTGGGACAAGGAGCCGGACGTGTGCCTTTTCGGAATCAGGCTCTGCCGAGGACGAGAGCCATGAGATGTTCCTCCTCTCAGCAAGCCCAGGTCCCAGATCCTGTTGTACCTGTGAATAGGCTGCAGGGGGACGGTGAAGACCAGCAACAGCTTTCAGGGCTGCCACCTTCCGTGTGGGACAAGGAGCCGGACGTGTGCCTTTTCGGAATCAGGCTCTGCCGAGGACGAGAGCCATGAGATGTTCCTCCTCTCAGCAAGCCCGGGTCCCAGATCCTGTTGTACCTGTGAATAGGCTGCAGGGGGACGGTGAAGACCAGCAACAGCTTTCAGGGCTGCCACCTTCCGTGTGGGACAAGGAGCCGGACGTGTGCCTTTTCGGAATCAGGCTCTGCCGAGAACGAGAGCCATGAGATGTTCCTCCTCTCAGCAAGCCCAGGTCCCAGATCCTGTTGTGCCTGTGAATTGGCTGCAGGGGGACGGTGAAGACCAGCAACATCTTTAAGGGCTGCCACCTTCCGTGTGGGACAAGGAGCCGGACGCGTGCCTTTTTGGAATCAGGCTCTGCCGAGGAAGAGATCCATTAGATGTTCCTCCTCTGGGCATGCCCAGGTCCCGAATCCTGTTGTGCCTGTGAATAGGCTGCAGGGGGACGGTGAAGACCAGCAACAGCTTTCAGGGCTGCCACCTTCCGTGTGGGACAAGGAGCCGGACGTGTGCCTTTTCGGAATCAGGCTCTGCCGAGGAAGAGAGCCATGAGATGTTCCTCCTCTGGGCATGCCCGTTTCCCAGATCCTGTTGTGCCTGTGCATAGGCTGCAGGGGGACGGTGAAGACCAGCAACAGCTTTCAGGGCTGCCACCTTCCGTGTGGGACAAGGAGCCGGACGTGTGCCTTTTCGGAAAGAGGCTATGCCGAGGAAGAGAGCCATGAGATGTTCCTCCTCTCAGCAAGCCCGGGTCCCAGATCCTGTTGTACCTGTGAATAGGCTGCAGGGGGACGGTGAAGACCAGCAACAGCTTTCAGGGCTGCCACCTTCCGTGTGGGACAAGGAGCCGGACGTGTGCCTTTTCGGAATCAGGCTCTGCCGAGGACGAGAGCCATGAGATGTTCCTCCTCTCAGCAAGCCCGGGTCCCAGATCCTGTTGTGCCTGTGAATAGGCTGCAGGGGGACGGTGAAGACCAGCAACAGCTTTCAGGGCTGCCACCTTCCGTGTGGGACAAGGAGCCGGACGTGTGCCTTTTCGGAATCAGGCTCTGCCGAGGAAGAGATCCATGAGATGTTCCTCCTCTGGGCATGCCCGGGTCCCAGATCCTGTTGTGCCTGTGAATAGGCTGCAGGGGGACGCTGAAGACCAGCAACAGCTTTCAGGGCTGCCACCTTCCGTGTGGGACAAGGAGCCGGACGTGTGCCTTTTCGGAATCAGGCTCTGCCGAGGACGAGAGCCATGACATGTTCCTCCTCTCAGCAAGCCCGGGTCCCAGATCCTGTTGTGCCTGTGAATAGGCTGCAGGGGGACGGTGAAGACCAGCAACAGCTTTCAGGGCTGCCACCTTCCGTGTGGGACAAGGAGCCGGACGTGTGCCTTTTCGGAATCAGGCTCTGCCGAGGACGAGAGCCATGAGAACTTCCTCCTCTGGGCATGCCCGGGTCCCAGATCCTGTTGTGCCTGTGAATAGGCTGCAGGGGGACGGTGAAGACCAGCAACAGCTTTCAGGGCTGCCACCTTCCGTGTGGGACAAGGAGCCGGACGTGTGCCTTTTCGGAATCAGGCTCTGCCGAGGACGAGAGCCATGAGATGTTCCTCCTCTGGACATGCCCGGGTCCTGAATCCTGTTGTGCCTGTGAATAGGCTGCAGGGGGACGGTGAAGACCAGCAACAGCTTTCAGGACTGCCACCTTCCGTGTGGGACAAGGAGCCGGACGTGTGCCTTTTCGGAATCAGGCTCTGCCGAGGAAGAGAGCCATGAGATGTTCCTCCTCTGGGCATGCCCGTTTCCCAGATCCTGTTGTGCCTGTGCATAGGCTGCAGGGGGACGGTGAAGACCAGCAACAGCTTTCAGGGCTGCCACCTTCCGTGTGGGACAAGGAGCCGGACGTGTGCCTTTTCGGAATCAGGCTCTGCCGAGGAAGAGATCCATGAGATGTTCCTCCTCTGGGCATGCCCAGGTCCCGAATCCTGTTGTGCCTGTGAATAGGCTGCAGGGGGACGGTGAAGACCAGCAACAGCTTTCAGGGCTGCCACCTTCCGTGTGGGACAAGGAGCCGGACGTGTGCCTTTTCGGAATCAGGCTCTGCCGAGGAAGAGATCCATGAGATGTTCCTCCTCTGGGCATGCCCAGGTCCCGAATCCTGTTGTGCCTGTGAATAGGCTGCAGGGGGACGGTGAAGACCAGCAACAGCTTTCAGGGCTGCCACCTTCCGTGTGGGACAAGGAGCTGGACGTGTGCCTTTTCGGAATCAGGCTCTGCTGAGGACGAGAGCCATGAGATGTTCCTCCTCGGGGCATGCCCGGGTCCTGAATCCTGTTGTGCCTGTGAATAGGCTGCAGGGGGACGGTGAAGACCAGCAACAGCTTTCAGGGCTGCCACCTTCCGTGTGGGACAAGGAGCCGGACGTGTGCCTTTTCGGAATCAGGCTCTGCCGAGGAAGAGAGCCATGAGATGTTTCTCCTCTCAGCAAGCCCGGGTCCCAGATCCTGTTGTACCTGTGAATAGGCTGCAGGGGGACGGTGAAGACCAGCAACAGCTTTCAGGGCTGCCACCTTCCGTGTGGGACAAGGAGCCGGACGTGTGCCTTTTCGGAATCAGGCTCTACCGAGGACGAGAGCCATGAGATGTTCCTCCTCTGGGCATGCCCGGGTCCCAGATCCTGTTGTGCCTGTGAATAGGCTGCAGGGGGACGGTGAAGACCAGCAACAGCTTTCAGGGCTGCCACCTTCCGTGTGGGACAAGGAGCCGGACGTGTGCCTTTTCGGAATCAGGCTCTGCCGAGGACGAGAGCCATGACATGTTCCTCCTCTCAGCAAGCCCGGGTCCCAGATCCTGTTGTGCCTGTGAATAGGCTGCAGGGGGACGGTGAAGACCAGCAACAGCTTTCAGGGCTGCCACCTTCCGTGTGGGACAAGGAGCCGGACGTGTGCCTTTTCGGAATCAGGCTCTGCCGAGGAAGAGATCCATGAGATGTTCCTCCTCTGGGCAAGCCCGGGTCCCAGATCCTGTTGTGCCTGTGAATAGGCTGCAGGGGGACGGTGAAGACCAGCAACAGCTTTCAGGGCTGCCACCTTCCGTGTGGGACAAGGAGCCGGACGTGTGCCTTTTCGGAATCAGGCTCTGCCGAGGAAGAGATCCATGAGATGTTCCTCCTCTGGGCATGCCCGGGTCCCAGATCCTGTTGTGCCTGTGAATAGGCTGCAGGGGGACAGTGAAGACCAGCAACAGCTTTCAGGGCTGCCACCTTCCGTGTGGGACAAGGAGCCGGACGTGTGCCTTTTCGGAATCAGGCTCTGCCGAGGACGAGAGCCATGAGATGTTCCTCCTCTGGGCAAGCCCGGGTCCCAGATCCTGTTGTGCCTGTGAATAGGCTGCAGGGGGACGGTGAAGACCAGCAACAGCTTTCAGGGCTGCCACCTTCCGTGTGGGACAAGGAGCCGGACGTGTGCCTTTTCGGAATCAGGCTCTGCCGAGGACGAGAGCCATGAGAAGTTCCTCCTCTGGGCATGCCCGGGTCCCAGATCCTGTTGTGCCTGTGAATAGGCTGCAGGGGGACGGTGAAGACCAGCAACAGCTTTCAGGGCTGCCACCTTCCGTGTGGGACAAGGAGCCGGACGTGTGCCTTTTCGGAATCAGGCTCTGCCGAGGAAGAGAGCCATGAGATGTTCCTCCTCTGGGCATGTCCGTTTCCCAGATCCTGTTGTGCCTGTGCATAGGCTGCAGGGGGACGGTGAAGACCAGCAACAGCTTTCAGGGCTGCCACCTTCCGTGTGGGACAAGGAGCCGGACGTGTGCCTTTTCGGAAAGAGGCTCTGCCGAGGAAGAGAGCCATGAGATGTTCCTCCTCTCAGCAAGCCCGGGTCCCAGATCCTGTTGTACCTGTGAATAGGCTGCAGGGGGACGGTGAAAACCAGCAACAGCTTTCAGGGCTGCCACCTTCCGTGTGGGACAAGGAGCCGGACGTGTGCCTTTTCGGAATCAGGCTCTGCCGAGGACGAGAGCCATGAGATGTTCCTCCTCTCAGCAAGCCCGGGTCCCAGATCCTGTTGTGCCTGTGAATAGGCTGCAGGGGGACAGTGAAGACCAGCAACAGCTTTCAGGGCTGCCACCTTCCGTGTGGGACAAGGAGCCGGACGCGTGCCTTTTCGGAAAGAGGCTCTGCCGAGGAAGAGAGCCATGAGATGTTCCTCCTCTCAGCAAGCCCGGGTCCCAGATCCTGTTGTACCTGTGAATAGGCTGCAGGGGGACGGTGAAGACCAGCAACAGCTTTCAGGGCTGCCACCTTCCGTGTGGGACAAGGAGCCGGACGTGTGCCTTTTCGGAATCAGGCTCTGCCGAGGAAGAGATCCATGAGATGTTCCTCCTCTGGGCATGCCCAGGTCCCGAATCCTGTTGTGCCTGTGAATAGGCTGCAGGGGGACGGTGAAGACCAGCAACAGCTTTCAGGGCTGCCACCTTCCGTGTGGGACAAGGAGCCGGACGTGTGCCTTTTCGGAATCAGGCTCTGCCGAGGAAGAGATCCATGAGATGTTCCTCCTCGGGGCATGCCCGGGTCCCAGATCCTGTTGTGCCTGTGAATAGGCTGCAGGGGGACAGTGAAGACCAGCAACAGCTTTCAGGGCTGCCACCTTCCGTGTGGGACAAGGAGCCGGACGTGTGCCTTTTCGGAATCAGGCTCTGCCGAGGACGAGAGCCATGACATGTTCCTCCTCTCAGCAAGCCCGGGTCCCAGATCCTGTTGTGCCTGTGAATAGGCTGCAGGGGGACGGTGAAGACCAGCAACAGCTTTCAGGGCTGCCACCTTCCGTGTGGGACAAGGAGCCGGACGTGTGCCTTTTCGGAATCAGGCTCTGCTGAGGACGAGAGCCATGAGATGTTCCTCCTCGGGGCATGCCCGGGTCCTGAATCCTGTTGTGCCTGTGAATAGGCTGCAGGGGGACGGTGAAGACCAGCAACAGCTTTCAGGGCTGCCACCTTCCGTGTGGGACAAGGAGCCGGACGTGTGCCTTTTCGGAATCAGGCTCTGCCGAGGACGAGAGCCATGAGATGTTCCTCCTCTGGGCAAGCCCGGGTCCCAGATCCTGTTGTGCCTGTGCATAGGCTGCAGGGGGACGGTGAAGACCAGCAACAGCTTTCAGGGCTGCCACCTTCCGTGTGGGACAAGGAGCCGGACGCGTGCCTTTTCGGAAAGAGGCTCTGCCGAGGAAGAGAGCCATGAGATGTTTCTCCTCTCAGCAAGCCCGGGTCCCAGATCCTGTTGTACCTGTGAATAGGCTGCAGGGGGACGGTGAAGACCAGCAACAGCTTTCAGGGCTGCCACCTTCCGTGTGGGACAAGGAGCCGGACGTGTGCCTTTTCGGAATCAGGCTCTGCCGAGGAAGAGATCCATGAGATGTTCCTCCTCTGGGCATGCCCGGGTCCCAGATCCTGTTGTGCCTGTGAATAGGCTGCAGGGGGACGGTGAAGACCAGCAACAGCTTTCAGGGCTGCCACCTTCCGTGTGGGACAAGGAGCCGGACGTGTGCCTTTTCGGAATCAGGCTCTGCCGAGGACGAGAGCCATGACATGTTCCTCCTCTCAGCAAGCCCGGGTCCCAGATCCTGTTGTGCCTGTGAATAGGCTGCAGGGGGACGGTGAAGACCAGCAACAGCTTTCAGGGCTGCCACCTTCCGTGTGGGACAAGGAGCCGGACGTGTGCCTTTTCGGAATCAGGCTCTGCCGAGGACGAGAGCCATGAGATGTTCCTCCTCTGGGCAAGCCCGGGTCCCAGATCCTGTTGTGCCTGTGAATAGGCTGCAGGGGGACGGTGAAGACCAGCAACAGCTTTCAGGGCTGCCACCTTCCGTGTGGGACAAGGAGCCGGACGTGTGCCTTTTCGGAATCAGGCTCTGCCGAGGAAGAGATCCATGAGATGTTCCTCCTCTGGGCATGCCCGGGTCCCAGATCCTGTTGTGCCTGTGAATAGGCTGCAGGGGGACAGTGAAGACCAGCAACAGCTTTCAGGGCTGCCACCTTCCGTGTGGGACAAGGAGCCGGACGTGTGCCTTTTCGGAATCAGGCTCTGCCGAGGACGAGAGCCATGACATGTTCCTCCTCTGGGCAAGCCCGGGTCCCAGATCCTGTTGTGCCTGTGAATAGGCTGCAGGGGGACGGTGAAGACCAGCAACAGCTTTCAGGGCTGCCACCTTCCGTGTGGGACAAGGAGCCGGACGTGTGCCTTTTCGGAATCAGGCTCTGCCGAGGAAGAGAGCCATGAGATGTTCCTCCTCTCAGCAAGCCCGGGTCCCAGATCCTGTTGTGCCTGTGAATAGGCTGCAGGGGGACGGTGAAGACCAGCAACAGCTTTCAGGGCTGCCACCTTCCGTGTGGGACAAGGAGCCGGACGTGTGCCTTTTCGGAATCAGGCTCTGCCGAGGACGAGAGCCATGAGATGTTCCTCCTCTCAGCAAGCCCAGGTCCCAGATCCTGTTGTGCCTGTGAATAGGCTGCAGGGGGACGGTGAAGACCAGCAACAGCTTTCAGGGCTGCCACCTTCCGTGTGGGACAAGGAGCCGGACGTGTGCCTTTTCGGAATCAGGCTCTGCCGAGGACGAGAGCCATGAGATGTTCCTCCTCTCAGCAAGCCCGGGTCCCAGATCCTGTTGTGCCTGTGAATAGGCTGCAGGGGGACGGTGAAGACCAGCAACAGCTTTCAGGGCTGCCACCTTCCGTGTGGGACAAGGAGCCGGACGTGTGCCTTTTCGGAATCAGGCTCTGCCGAGGAAGAGATCCATGAGATGTTCCTCCTCTGGGCATGCCCGGGTCCCAGATCCTGTTGTGCCTGTGAATAGGCTGCAGGGGGACAGTGAAGACCAGCAACAGCTTTCAGGGCTGCCACCTTCCGTGTGGGACAAGGAGCCGGACGTTTGCCTTTTCGGAATCAGGCTCTGCCGAGGACGAGAGCCATGACATGTTCCTCCTCTCAGCAAGCCCGGGTCCCAGATCCTGTTGTGCCTGTGAATAGGCTGCAGGGGGACGGTGAAGACCAGCAACAGCTTTCAGGGCTGCCACCTTCCGTGTGGGACAAGGAGCCGGACGTGTGCCTTTTCGGAATCAGGCTCTGCTGAGGACGAGAGCCATGAGATGTTCCTCCTGTGGGCATGCCCGGGTCCTGAATTCTGTTGTGCCTGTGAATAGGCTGCAGGGGGACGGTGAAGACCAGCAACAGCTTTCAGGGCTGCCACCTTCCGTGTGGGACAAGGAGCCGGACATGTGCCTTTCAGGAATCCGACTCTGCCGAGGACGAGAGCCATGAGATGTTACTCCTCCGGGCATGCCCGGGTCCCAGATCCTGTTGTGCCTGTGAATAGGCTGCAGGGGGACGGTGAAGACCAGCAACAGCTTTCAGGGCTGCCATCTTCCGTGTGGGACAAGGAGCCGGACGTGTGCCTTTTCGGAAAGAGGCTATGCCGAGGAAGAGAGCCATGAGATGTTCCTCCTCTGGGCAAGCCCGGGTCCCAGATCCTGTTGTGCCTGTGAATAGGCTGCAGGGGGACGGTGAAGACCAGCAACAGCTTTCAGGGCTGCCACCTTCCGTGTGGGACAAGGAGCCGGACGTGTGCCTTTTCGGAATCAGGCTCTGCCGAGGACGAGAGCCATGAGATGTTCCTCCTCTCAGCAAGCCCGGGTACCAGATCCTGTTGTGCCTGTGAATAGGCTGCAGGGGGACGGTGAAGACCAGCAACAGCTTTCAGGGCTGCCACCTTCCGTGTGGGACAAGGAGCCGGACGTGTGCCTTTTCGGAATCAGGCTCTGCCGAGGAAGAGAGCCATGAGATGTTCCTCCTCTGGGCATGTCCGTTTCCCAGATCCTGTTGTGCCTGTGCATAGGCTGCAGGGGGACGGTGAAGACCAGCAACAGCTTTCAGGGCTGCCACCTTCCGTGTGGGACAAGGAGACGGACGTGTGCCTTTTCGGAAAGAGGCTCTGCCGAGGAAGAGAGCCATGAGATGTTCCTCCTCTCAGCAAGCCCGGGTCCCAGATCCTGTTGTACCTGTGAATAGGCTGCAGGGGGACGGTGAAGACCAGCAACAGCTTTCAGGGCTGCCACCTTCCGTGTGGGACAAGGAGCCGGACGTGTGCCTTTTCGGAATCAGGCTCTGCCGAGGACGAGAGCCATGAGATGTTCCTCCTCTGGGCATGTCCGTTTCCCAGATCCTGTTGTGCCTGTGAATAGGCTGCAGGGGGACGGTGAAGACCAGCAACAGCTTTCAGGGCTGCCACCTTCCGTGTGGGACAAGGAGCCGGACGTGTGCCTTTTCGGAATCAGGCTCTGCCGAGGAAGAGATCCATGAGATGTTCCTCCTCTGGGCATGCCCGGGTCCCAGATCCTGTTGTGCCTGTGAATAGGCTGCAGGGGGACAGTGAAGACCAGCAACAGCTTTCAGGGCTGCCACCTTCCGTGTGGGACAAGGAGCCGGACGTTTGCCTTTTCGGAATCAGGCTCTGCCGAGGACGAGAGCCATGAGATGTTCCTCCTCTCAGCAAGCCCGGGTCCCAGATCCTGTTGTGCCTGTGAATAGGCTGCAGGGGGACGGTGAAGACCAGCAACAGCTTTCAGGGCTGCCACCTTCCGTGTGGGACAAGGAGCCGGACGTGTGCCTTTTCGGAATCAGGCTCTGCCGAGGACGAGAGCCATGAGATGTTCCTCCTGTGGGCATGCCCGGGTCCTGAATCCTGTTGTGCCTCTGAATAGGCTGCAGGGGGACGGTGAAGACCAGCAACAGCTTTCAGGGCTGCCACCTTCCGTGTGGGACAAGGAGCCGGACATGTGCCTTTCAGGAATCCGACTCTGCCGAGGACGAGAGCCATGAGATGTTACTCCTCCGGGCATGCCCGGGTCCCAGATCCTGTTGTGCCTGTGAATAGGCTGCAGGGGGACGGTGAAGACCAGCAACAGCTTTCAGGGCTGCCATCTTCCGTGTGGGACAAGGAGCCGGACGTGTGCCTTTTCGGAATCAGGCTCTGCCGAGGATGAGAGCCATGAGATGTTCCTCCTCTGGGCAAGCCCAGGTCCCAGATCCTGTTGTGCCTGTGAATAGGCTGCAGGGGGACGGTGAAGACCAGCAACAGCTTTCAGGGCTGCCACCTTCCGTGTGGGACAAGGAGCCGGACGTGTGCCTTTTCGGAATCAGGCTCTGCCGAGGACGAGAGCCATGAGATGTTCCTCCTCTCAGCAAGCCCGGGTACCAGATCCTGTTGTGCCTGTGAATAGGCTGCAGGGGGACGGTGAAGACCAGCAACAGCTTTCAGGGCTGCCACCTTCCGTGTGGGACAAGGAGCCGGACGTGTGCCTTTTCGGAATCAGGCTCTGCCGAGGAAGAGATCCATGAGATGTTCCTCCTCTGGGCATGCCCGGGTCCCAGATCCTGTTGTGCCTGTGAATAGGCTGCAGGGGGACAGTGAAGACCAGCAACAGCTTTCAGGGCTGCCACCTTCCGTGTGGGACAAGGAGCCGGACGTTTGCCTTTTCGGAATCAGGCTCTGCCGAGGACGAGAGCCATGACATGTTCCTCCTCTCAGCAAGCCCGGGTCCCAGATCCTGTTGTGCCTGTGAATAGGCTGCAGGGGGACGGTGAAGACCAGCAACAGCTTTCAGGGCTGCCACCTTCCGTGTGGGACAAGGAGCCGGACGTGTGCCTTTTCGGAATCAGGCTCTGCCGAGGACGAGAGCCATGACATGTTCCTCCTGTGGGCATGCCCGGGTCCTGAATCCTGTTGTGCCTCTGAATAGGCTGCAGGGGGACGGTGAAGACCAGCAACAGCTTTCAGGGCTGCCACCTTCCGTGTGGGACAAGGAGCCGGACATGTGCCTTTCAGGAATCCGACTCTGCCGAGGACGAGAGCCATGAGATGTTACTCCTCCGGGCATGCCCGGGTCCCAGATCCTGTTGTGCCTGTGAATAGGCTGCAGGGGGACGGTGAAGACCAGCAACAGCTTTCAGGGCTGCCATCTTCCGTGTGGGACAAGGAGCCGGACGTGTGCCTTTTCGGAATCAGGCTCTGCCGAGGATGAGAGCCATGAGATGTTCCTCCTCTGGGCAAGCCCGGGTCCCAGATCCTGTTGTGCCTGTGAATAGGCTGCAGGGGGACGGTGAAGACCAGCAACAGCTTTCAGGGCTGCCACCTTCCGTGTGGGACAAGGAGCCGGACATGTGCCTTTCAGGAATCAGACTCTGCCGAGGATGAGAGCCATGAGATGTTCCTCCTCCGGGCATGCCCGGGTCCCAGATCCTGTTGTGCCTGTGAATAGGCTGCAGGGGGACGGTGAAGACCAGCAACAGCTTTCAGGGATGCCATCTTCCGTGTGGGACAAGGAGCCGGACGTTTGCCTTTTCGGAATGAGGCTCTGCCGAGGACGAGAGCCATGAGATGTTCCTCCTCTCAGCAAGCCCGGGTCCCAGATCCTGTTGTACCTGTGAATAGGCTGCAGGGGGACGGTGAAGACCAGCAACAGCTTTCAGGGCTGCCACCTTCCGTGTGGGACAAGGAGCCGGACGTGTGCCTTTTCGGAATCAGGCTCTGCCGAGGACGAGAGCCATGAGATGTTCCTCCTCTGGGCAAGCCCGGGTCCCAGATCCTGTTGTGCCTGTGAATAGGCTGCAGGGGGACGGTGAAGACCAGCAACAGCTTTCAGGGCTGCCACCTTCCGTGTGGGACAAGGAGCCAGACGTGTGCCTTTTCGGAATCAGGCTCTGCCGAGGACGAGAGCCATGAGATGTTCCTCCTGTGGGCATGCCCGGGTCCTGAATCCTGTTGTGCCTGTGAATAGGCTGCAGGGGGACGGTGAAGACCAGCAACAGCTTTCAGGGCTGCCACCTTCCGTGTGGGACAAGGAGCCGGACATGTGCCTTTCAGGAATCAGACTCTGCCGAGGACGAGAGCCATGAGATGTTCCTCCTCCGGGCATGCCCAGGTCCCAGATCCTGTTGTGCCTGTGAATAGGCTGCAGGGGGACGGTGAAGACCAGCAACAGCTTTCAGGGATGCCATCTTCCGTGTGGGACAAGGAGCCGGACGTTTGCCTTTTCGGAATCAGGCTCTGCCGAGGACGAGAGCCATGAGATGTTCCTCCTCTCAGCAAGCCCGGGTCCTGAATCCTGTTGTACCTGTGAATAGGCTGCAGGGGGACGGTGAAGACCAGCAACAGCTTTCAGGGCTGCCACCTTCCGTGTGGGACAAGGAGCCGGACGTGTGCCTTTTCGGAATCAGGCTCTGCCGAGGAAGAGATCCATGAGATGTTCCTCCTCTGGGCATGCCCAGGTCCCGAATCCTGTTGTGCCTGTGAATAGGCTGCAGGGGGACGGTGAAGACCAGCAACAGCTTTCAGGGCTGCCACCTTCCGTGTGGGACAAGGAGCCGGACGTGTGCCTTTTCAGAAAGAGGCTATGCCGAGGAAGAGAGCCATGAGATGTTCCTCCTCTCAGCAAGCCCGGGTCCCAGATCCTGTTGTACCTGTGAATAGGCTGCAGGGGGACGGTGAAGACCAGCAACAGCTTTCAGGGCTGCCACCTTCCGTGTGGGACAAGGAGCCGGACGTGTGCCTTTTCGGAATCAGGCTCTGCCGAGGACGAGAGCCATGAGATGTTCCTCCTCTGGGCAAGCCCGGGTCCCAGATCCTGTTGTGCCTGTGAATAGGCTGCAGGGGGACGGTGAAGACCAGCAACAGCTTTCAGGGCTGCCACCTTCCGTGTGGGACAAGGAGCCGGACGTGTGCCTTTTCGGAATCAGGCTCTGCCGAGGACGAGAGCCATGAGATGTTCCTCCTCTGGGCAAGCCCGGGTCCCAGATCCTGTTGTGCCTGTGAATAGGCTGCAGGGGGACGGTGAAGACCAGCAACAGCTTTCAGGGCTGCCAACTTCCGTGTGGGACAAGGAGCCGGACGTGTGCCTTTTCGGAATCAGGCTCTGCCGAGGAAGAGATCCATGAGATGTTCCTCCTCTGGGCATGCCCGGGTCCCAGATCCTGTTGTGCCTGTGAATAGGCTGCAGGGGGACAGTGAAGACCAGCAACAGCTTTCAGGGCTGCCACCTTCCGTGTGGGACAAGGAGCCGGACGTGTGCCTTTTCGGAATCAGGCTCTGCCGAGGACGAGAGCCATGACATGTTCCTCCTCTCAGCAAGCCCGGGTCCCAGATCCTGTTGTGCCTGTGAATAGGCTGCAGGGGGACGGTGAAGACCAGCAACAGCTTTCAGGGCTGCCACCTTCCGTGTGGGACAAGGAGCCGGACGTGTGCCTTTTCGGAATCAGGCTCTGCCGAGGACGAGAGCCATGAGAAGTTCCTCCTCTGGGCATGCCCGGGTCCCAGATCCTGTTGTGCCTGTGAATAGGCTGCAGGGGGACGGTGAAGACCAGCAACAGCTTTCAGGGCTGCCACCTTCCGTGTGGGACAAGGAGCCGGACGTTTGCCTTTTCGGAATCAGGCTCTGCCGAGGACGAGAGCCATGACATGTTCCTCCTCTCAGCAAGCCCGGGTCCCAGATCCTGTTGTGCCTGTGAATAGGCTGCAGGGGGACGGTGAAGACCAGCAACAGCTTTCAGGGCTGCCACCTTCCGTGTGGGACAAGGAGCCGGACGTGTGCCTTTTCGGAATCAGGCTCTGCCGAGGACGAGAGCCATGAGATGTTCCTCCTGTGGGCATGCCCGGGTCCTGAATCCTGTTGTGCCTCTGAATAGGCTGCAGGGGGACGGTGAAGACCAGCAACAGCTTTCAGGGCTGCCACCTTCCGTGTGGGACAAGGAGCCGGACATGTGCCTTTCAGGAATCAGACTCTGCCGAGGACGAGAGCCGAGCCATGAGATGTTACTCCTCCGGGCATGCCCGGGTCCCAGATCCTGTTGTGCCTGTGAATAGGCTGCAGGGGGACGGTGAAGACCAGCAACAGCTTTCAGGGCTGCCATCTTCCGTGTGGGACAAGGAGCCGGACGTGTGCCTTTTCGGAATCAGGCTCTGCCGAGGATGAGAGCCATGAGATGTTCCTCCTCTGGGCAAGCCCGGGTCCCAGATCCTGTTGTGCCTGTGAATAGGCTGCAGGGGGACGGTGAAGACCAGCAACAGCTTTCAGGGCTGCCACCTTCCGTGTGGGACAAGGAGCCGGACGTGTGCCTTTTCGGAATCAGGCTCTGCCGAGGACGAGAGCCATGAGATGTTCCTCCTCTGGGCATGCCCGGGTCCTGAATCCTGTTGTGCCTCTGAATAGGCTGCAGGGGGATGGTGAAGACCAGCAACAGCTTTCAGGGCTGCCACCTTCCGTGTGGGACAAGGAGCCGGACATGTGCCTTTCAGGAATCAGACTCTGCCGAGGACGAGAGCCATGAGATGTTCCTCCTCCGGGCATGCCCAGATCCCAGATCCTGTTGTGCCTGTGAATAGGCTGCAGGGGGACGGTGAAGACCAGCAACATCTTTCAGGGCTGCCATCTTCCGTGTGGGACAAGGAGCCGGACGTTTGCCTTTTCGGAATCAGGCTCTGCCGAGGACGAGAGCCATGAGATGTTCCTCCTCTCAGCAAGCCCGGGTCCCAGATCCTGTTGTACCTGTGAATAGGCTGCAGGGGGACGGTGAAGACCAGCAACAGCTTTCAGGGCTGCCACCTTCCGTGTGGGACAAAGAGCCGGACATGTGCCTTTCAGGAATCAGGCTCTGCCGAGGACGAGAGCCATGAGATGTTCCTCCTCCGGGCACGCCCAGGTCCCAGATCCTGTTGTGCCTGTGAATAGGCTGCAGGGGGACGGTGAAGACCAGCAACAGTATTCAGGGATGCCACCTTCCGTGTGGGACAAGGAGCCGGACGTGTGCCTTTTCGGAATCAGGCTCTGCCGAGGACGAGAGCCATGAGATGTTCCTCCTCTCAGCAAGCCCGGGTCCCAGATCCTGTTGTACCTTTGAATAGGCTGCAGGGGGACGGTGAAGACCAGCAACAGCTTTCAGGGCTGCCACCTTCCGTGTGGGACAAGGAGCCGGACGTGTGCCTTTTCGGAATCAGGCTCTGCCGAGGAAGAGATCCATGAGATGTTCCTCCTCTGGGCATGCCCAGGTCCCGAATCCTGTTGTGCCTGTGAATAGGCTGCAGGGGGACGGTGAAGACCAGCAACAGCTTTCAGGGCTGCCACCTTCCGTGTGGGACAAGGAGCCGGACGTGTGCCTTTTCGGAATCAGGCTCTGCCGAGGACGAGAGCCATGAGATGTTCCTCCTCTGGACATGCCCGGGTCCTGAATCCTGTTGTGCCTGTGAATAGGCTGCAGGGGGACGGTGAAGACCAGCAACAGCTTTCAGGGCTGCCACCTTCCGTGTGGGACAAGGAGCCGGACGTGTGCCTTTTCGGAATCAGGCTCTGCCGAGGATTAGAGCCATGAGATGTTCCTCCTCTGGGCATGCCCGTTTCCCAGATCCTGTTGTGCCTGTGAATAGGCTGCAGGGGGACGGTGAAGACCAGCAACAGCTTTCAGGGCTGCCACCTTCCGTGTGGGACAAGGAGCCGGACGTGTGCCTTTTCGGAAAGAGGCTATGCCGAGGAAGAGAGCCATGAGATGTTCCTCCTCTCAGCAAGCCCGGGTCCCAGATCCTGTTGTACCTGTGAATAGGCTGCAGGGGGACGGTGAAGACCAGCAACAGCTTTCAGGGCTGCCACCTTCCGTGTGGGACAAGGAGCCGGACGTGTGCCTTTTCGGAATCAGGCTCTGCCGAGGACGAGAGCCATGAGATGTTCCTCCTCTGGGCAAGCCCGGGTCCCAGATCCTGTTGTGCCTGTGAATAGGCTGCAGGGGGACGGTGAAGACCAGCAACAGCTTTCAGGGCTGCCACCTTCCGTGTGAGACAAGGAGCCGGACGTGTGCCTTTTCGGAATCAGGCTCTGCCGAGGAAGAGATCCATGAGATGTTCCTCCTCTGGGCATGCCCGGGTCCCAGATCCTGTTGTGCCTGTGAATAGGCTGCAGGGGGACAGTGAAGACCAGCAACAGCTTTCAGGGCTGCCACCTTCCGTGTGGGACAAGGAGCCGGACGTGTGCCTTTTCGGAATCAGGCTCTGCCGAGGACGAGAGCCATGAGATGTTCCTCCTCTCGGCAAGCCCGGGTCCCAGATCCTGTTGTGCCTGTGAATAGGCTGCAGGGGGACGGTGAAGACCAGCAACAGCTTTCAGGGCTGCCACCTTCCGTGTGGGACAAGGAGCCGGACGTGTGCCTTTTCGGAATCAGGCTCTGCCGAGGACGAGAGCCATGAGATGTTCCTCCTGTGGGCATGCCCGGGTCCTGAATCCTGTTGTGCCTGTGAATAGGCTGCAGGGGGATGGTGAAGACCAGCAACAGCTTTCAGGGCTGCCACCTTCCGTGTGGGACAAGGAGCCGGACATGTGCCTTGCAGGAATCAGACTCTGCCGAGGACGAGAGCCATGAGATGTTCCTCCTCCGGGCATGCCCGGGTCCCAGATCCTGTTGTGCCTGTGAATAGGCTGCAGGGGGACGGTGAAGACCAGCAACAGCTTTCAGGGATGCCATCTTCCGTGTGGGACAAGGAGCCGGACGTTTGCCTTTTCGGAATCAGGCTCTGCCGAGGACGAGATCCATGAGATGTTCCTCCTCTGGGCATGCCCGGGTCCCAGATCCTGTTGTACCTGTGAATAGGCTGCAGGGGGACGGTGAAGACCAGCAACAGCTTTCAGGGCTGCCACCTTCCGTGTGGGACAAGGAGCCGGACGTGTGCCTTTTCGGAATCAGGCTCTGCCGAGGAAGAGATCCATGAGATGTTCCTCCTCTGGGCATGCCCAGGTCCCGAATCCTGTTGTGCCTGTGAATAGGCTGCAGGGGGATGGTGAAGACCAGCAACAGCTTTCAGGGCTGCCACCTTCCGTGTGGGACAAAGAGCCGGACATGTGCCTTTCAGGAATCAGGCTCTGCCGAGGACGAGAGCCATGAGATGTTCCTCCTCCGGGCACGCCCAGGTCCCAGATCCTGTTGTGCCTGTGAATAGGCTGCAGGGGGACGGTGAAGACCAGCAACAGCTTTCAGGGCTGCCACCTTCCGTGTGGGACAAGGAGCCGGACGTGTGCCTTTTCGGAATCAGGCTCTGCCGAGGACGAGAGCCATGAGATGTTCCTCCTCTCAGCAAGCCCGGGTCCCAGATCCTGTTGTACCTGTGAATAGGCTGCAGGGGGACGGTGAAGACCAGCAACAGCTTTCAGGGCTGCCACCTTCCGTGTGGGACAAGGAGCCGGACGTGTGCCTTTTCGGAATCAGGCTCTGCCGAGGAAGAGATCCATGAGATGTTCCTCCTCTGGGCATGCCCAGGTCCCGAATCCTGTTGTGCCTGTGAATAGGCTGCAGGGGGACGGTGAAGACCAGCAACAGCTTTCAGGGCTGCCACCTTCCGTGTGGGACAAGGAGCCGGACGTGTGCCTTTTCGGAATCAGGCTCTGCCGAGGACGAGAGCCATGAGATGTTCCTCCTCTGGACATGCCCGGGTCCTGAATCCTGTTGTGCCTGTGAATAGGCTGCAGGGGGACGGTGAAGACCAGCAACAGCTTTCAGGGCTGCCACCTTCCGTGTGGGACAAGGAGCCGGACGTGTGCCTTTTCGGAAAGAGGCTCTGCCGAGGAAGAGAGCCATGAGATGTTCCTCCTCTGGGCATGCCCGTTTCCCAGATCCTGTTGTGCCTGTGAATAGGCTGCAGGGGGACGGTGAAGACCAGCAACAGCTTTCAGGGCTGCCACCTTCCGTGTGGGACAAGGAGCCGGACGTGTGCCTTTTCGGAAAGAGGCTATGCCGAGGACGAGAGCCATGAGATGTCCCTCCACTCAGCAAGCCCGGGTCCCAGATCCTGTTGTACCTGTGAATAGGCTGCAGGGGGACGGTGAAGACCAGCAACAGCTTTCAGGGCTGCCACCTTCCGTGTGGGACAAGGAGCCGGACGTGTGCCTTTTCGGAATCAGGCTCTGCCGAGGACGAGATCCATGAGATGTTCCTCCTCTGGGCAAGCCCGGGTCCCAGATCCTGTTGTGCCTGTGAATAGGCTGCAGGGGGACGGTGAAGACCAGCAACAGCTTTCAGGGCTGCCACCTTCCGTGTGGGACAAGGAGCCGGACGTGTGCCTTTTCGGAATCAGGCTCTGCCGAGGAAGAGATCCATGAGATGTTCCTCCTCTGGGCATGCCCGGGTCCCAGATCCTGTTGTGCCTGTGAATAGGCTGCAGGGGGACAGTGAAGACCAGCAACAGCTTTCAGGGCTGCCACCTTCCGTGTGGGACAAGGAGCCGGACGTGTGCCTTTTCGGAATCAGGCTCTGCCGAGGACGATAGCCATGACATGTTCCTCCTCTCAGCAAGCCCGGGTCCCAGATCCTGTTGTGCCTGTGAATAGGCTGCAGGGGGACGGTGAAGACCAGCAACAGCTTTCAGGGCTGCCACCTTCCGTGTGGGACAAGGAGCCGGACGTGTGCCTTTTCGGAATCAGGCTCTGCCGAGGAAGAGAGCCATGAGAAGTTCCTCCTCTGGGCATGCCCGGGTCCCAGATCCTGTTGTGCCTGTGAATAGGCTGCAGGGGGACGGTGAAGACCAGCAACAGCTTTCAGGGCTGCCACCTTCCGTGTGGGACAAGGAGCCGGACGTGTGCCTTTTCGGAATCAGGCTCTGCCGAGGAAGAGAGCCATGAGATGTTCCTCCTCTGGGCATGCCCGTTTCCCAGATCCTGTTGTGCCTGTGCATAGGCTGCAGGGGGACGGTGAAGACCAGCAACAGCTTTCAGGGCTGCCACCTTCCGTGTGGGACAAGGAGCCGGACGTGTGCCTTTTCGGAAAGAGGCTATGCCGAGGAAGAGAGCCATGAGATGTTCCTCCTCTCAGCAAGCCCGGGTCCCAGATCCTGTTGTACCTGTGAATAGGCTGCAGGGGGACGGTGAAGACCAGCAACAGCTTTCAGGGCTGCCACCTTCCGTGTGGGACAAGGAGCCGGACGTGTGCCTTTTCGGAATCAGGCTCTGCCGAGGACGAGAGCCATGAGATGTTCCTCCTCTGGGCAAGCCCGGGTCCCAGATCCTGTTGTGCCTGTGAATAGGCTGCAGGGGGACGGTGAAGACCAGCAACAGCTTTCAGGGCTGCCACCTTCCGTGTGAGACAAGGAGCCGGACGTGTGCCTTTTCGGAATCAGGCTCTGCCGAGGAAGAGATCCATGAGATGTTCCTCCTCTGGGCATGCCCGGGTCCCAGATCCTGTTGTGCCTGTGAATAGGCTGCAGGGGGACAGTGAAGACCAGCAACAGCTTTCAGGGCTGCCACCTTCCGTGTGGGACAAGGAGCCGGACGTGTGCCTTTTCGGAATCAGGCTCTGCCGAGGACGAGAGCCATGAGATGTTCCTCCTCTCAGCAAGCCCGGGTCCCAGATCCTGTTGTGCCTGTGAATAGGCTGCAGGGGGACGGTGAAGACCAGCAACAGCTTTCAGGGCTGCCACCTTCCGTGTGGGACAAGGAGCCGGACGTGTGCCTTTTCGGAATCAGGCTCTGCCGAGGACGAGAGCCATTACATGTTCCTCCTCTCAGCAAGCCCGGGTCCCAGATCCTGTTGTGCCTGTGAATAGGCTGCAGGGGGACGGTGAAGACCAGCAACAGCTTTCAGGGCTGCCACCTTCCGTGTGGGACAAGGAGCCGGACGTGTGCCTTTTCGGAATCAGGCTCTGCCGAGGACGATAGCCATGACATGTTCCTCCTCTCAGCAAGCCCGGGTCCCAGATCCTGTTGTGCCTGTGAATAGGCTGCAGGGGGACGGTGAAGACCAGCAACAGCTTTCAGGGCTGCCACCTTCCGTGTGGGACAAGGAGCCGGACGTGTGCCTTTTCGGAATCAGGCTCTGCCGAGGAAGAGAGCCATGAGAAGTTCCTCCTCTGGGCATGCCCGGGTCCCAGATCCTGTTGTGCCTGTGAATAGGCTGCAGGGGGACGGTGAAGACCAGCAACAGCTTTCAGGGCTGCCACCTTCCGTGTGGGACAAGGAGCCGGACGTGTGCCTTTTCGGAATCAGGCTCTGCCGAGGAAGAGAGCCATGAGATGTTCCTCCTCTGGGCATGCCCGTTTCCCAGATCCTGTTGTGCCTGTGCATAGGCTGCAGGGGGACGGTGAAGACCAGCAACAGCTTTCAGGGCTGCCACCTTCCGTGTGGGACAAGGAGCCGGACGTGTGCCTTTTCGGAAAGAGGCTATGCCGAGGAAGAGAGCCATGAGATGTTCCTCCTCTCAGCAAGCCCGGGTCCCAGATCCTGTTGTACCTGTGAATAGGCTGCAGGGGGACGGTGAAGACCAGCAACAGCTTTCAGGGCTGCCACCTTCCGTGTGGGACAAGGAGCCGGACGTGTGCCTTTTCGGAATCAGGCTCTGCCGAGGACGAGAGCCATGAGATGTTCCTCCTCTGGGCAAGCCCGGGTCCCAGATCCTGTTGTGCCTGTGAATAGGCTGCAGGGGGACGGTGAAGACCAGCAACAGCTTTCAGGGCTGCCACCTTCCGTGTGAGACAAGGAGCCGGACGTGTGCCTTTTCGGAATCAGGCTCTGCCGAGGAAGAGATCCATGAGATGTTCCTCCTCTGGGCATGCCCGGGTCCCAGATCCTGTTGTGCCTGTGAATAGGCTGCAGGGGGACAGTGAAGACCAGCAACAGCTTTCAGGGCTGCCACCTTCCGTGTGGGACAAGGAGCCGGACGTGTGCCTTTTCGGAATCAGGCTCTGCCGAGGACGAGAGCCATGAGATGTTCCTCCTCTCAGCAAGCCCGGGTCCCAGATCCTGTTGTGCCTGTGAATAGGCTGCAGGGGGACGGTGAAGACCAGCAACAGCTTTCAGGGCTGCCACCTTCCGTGTGGGACAAGGAGCCGGACGTGTGCCTTTTCGGAATCAGGCTCTGCCGAGGACGAGAGCCATTACATGTTCCTCCTCTCAGCAAGCCCGGGTCCCAGATCCTGTTGTGCCTGTGAATAGGCTGCAGGGGGACGGTGAAGACCAGCAACAGCTTTCAGGGCTGCCACCTTCCGTGTGGGACAAGGAGCCGGACATGTGCCTTGCAGGAATCAGACTCTGCCGAGGACGAGAGCCATGAGATGTTCCTCCTCTGGGCATGCCCGGGTCCCAGATCCTGTTGTGCCTGTGAATAGGCTGCAGGGGGACGGTGAAGACCAGCAACAGCTTTCAGGGCTGCCACCTTCCGTGTGGGACAAGGAGCCGGACGTGTGCCTTTTCGGAAAGAGGCTATGCCGAGGAAGAGAGCCATGAGATGTTCCTCCTCTCAGCAAGCCCGGGTCCCAGATCCTGTTGTACCTGTGAATAGGCTGCAGGGGGACGGTGAAGACCAGCAACAGCTTTCAGGGCTGCCACCTTCCGTGTGGGACAAGGAGCCGGACGTGTGCCTTTTCGGAATCAGGCTCTGCCGAGGACGAGAGCCATGAGATGTTCCTCCTCTGGGCAAGCCCGGGTCCCAGATCCTGTTGTGCCTGTGAATAGGCTGCAGGGGGACGGTGAAGACCAGCAACAGCTTTCAGGGCTGCCACCTTCCGTGTGAGACAAGGAGCCGGACGTGTGCCTTTTCGGAATCAGGCTCTGCCGAGGAACAGATCCATGAGATGTTCCTCCTCTGGGCATGCCCGGGTCCCAGATCCTGTTGTGCCTGTGAATAGGCTGCAGGGGGACAGTGAAGACCAGCAACAGCTTTCAGGGCTGCCACCTTCCGTGTGGGACAAGGAGCCGGACGTGTGCCTTTTCGGAATCAGGCTCTGCCGAGGACGAGAGCCATGAGATGTTCCTCCTCTCAGCAAGCCCGGGTCCCAGATCCTGTTGTGCCTGTGAATAGGCTGCAGGGGGACGGTGAAGACCAGCAACAGCTTTCAGGGCTGCCACCTTCCGTGTGGGACAAGGAGCCGGACGTGTGCCTTTTCGGAATCAGGCTCTGCCGAGGACGAGAGCCATGAGATGTTCCTCCTCTCAGCAAGCCCGGGTCCCAGATCCTGTTGTGCCTGTGAATAGGCTGCAGGGGGACGGTGAAGACCAGCAACAGCTTTCAGGGCTGCCACCTTCCGTGTGGGACAAGGAGCCGGACGTGTGCCTTTTCGGAATCAGGCTCTGCCGAGGACGAGAGCCATGAGATGTTCCTCCTGTGGGCATGCCCGGGTCCTGAATCCTGTTGTGCCTGTGAATAGGCTGCAGGGGGATGGTGAAGACCAGCAACAGCTTTCAGGGCTGCCACCTTCCGTGTGGGACAAGGAGCCGGACATGTGCCTTGCAGGAATCAGACTCTGCCGAGGACGAGAGCCATGAGATGTTCCTCCTCCGGGCATGCCCGGGTCCCAGATCCTGTTGTGCCTGTGAATAGGCTGCAGGGGGACGGTGAAGACCAGCAACAGCTTTCAGGGATGCCATCTTCCCTGTGGGACAAGGAGCCGGACGTTTGCCTTTTCGGAATCAGGCTCTGCCGAGGACGAGATCCATGAGATGTTCCTCCTCTGGGCATGCCCGGGTCCCAGATCCTGTTGTACCTGTGAATAGGCTGCAGGGGGACGGTGAAGACCAGCAACAGCTTTCAGGGCTGCCACCTTCCGTGTGGGACAAGGAGCCGGACGTGTGCCTTTTCGGAATCAGGCTCTGCCGAGGAAGAGATCCATGAGATGTTCCTCCTCTGGGCATGCCCAGGTCCCGAATCCTGTTGTGCCTGTGAATAGGCTGCAGGGGGATGGTGAAGACCAGCAACAGCTTTCAGGGCTGCCACCTTCCGTGTGGGACAAAGAGCCGGACATGTGCCTTTCAGGAATCAGGCTCTGCCGAGGACGAGAGCCATGAGATGTTCCTCCTCCGGGCACGCCCAGGTCCCAGATCCTGTTGTGCCTGTGAATAGGCTGCAGGGGGACGGTGAAGACCAGCAACAGCTTTCAGGGCTGCCACCTTCCGTGTGGGACAAGGAGCCGGACGTGTGCCTTTTCGGAAAGAGGCTCTGCCGAGGACGAGAGCCATGAGATGTTCCTCCTCTCAGCAAGCCCGGGTCCCAGATCCTGTTGTACCTGTGAATAGGCTGCAGGGGGACGGTGAAGACCAGCAACAGCTTTCAGGGCTGCCACCTTCCGTGTGGGACAAGGAGCCGGACGTGTGCCTTTTCGGAATCAGGCTCTGCCGAGGAAGAGATCCATGAGATGTTCCTCCTCTGGGCATGCCCAGGTCCCGAATCCTGTTGTGCCTGTGAATAGGCTGCAGGGGGACGGTGAAGACCAGCAACAGCTTTCAGGGCTGCCACCTTCCGTGTGGGACAAGGAGCCGGACGTGTGCCTTTTCGGAATCAGGCTCTGCCGAGGACGAGAGCCATGAGATGTTCCTCCTCTGGACATGCCCGGGTCCTGAATCCTGTTGTGCCTGTGAATAGGCTGCAGGGGGACGGTGAAGACCAGCAACAGCTTTCAGGGCTGCCACCTTCCGTGTGGGACAAGGAGCCGGACGTGTGCCTTTTCGGAAAGAGGCTCTGCCGAGGAAGAGAGCCATGAGATGTTCCTCCTCTGGGCATGCCCGGGTCCCAGATCCTGTTGTGCCTGTGAATAGGCTGCAGGGGGACGGTGAAGACCAGCAACAGCTTTCAGGGCTGCCACCTTCCGTGTGGGACAAGGAGCCGGACGTGTGCCTTTTCGGAAAGAGGCTATGCCGAGGAAGAGAGCCATGAGATGTCCCTCCACTCAGCAAGCCCGGGTCCCAGATCCTGTTGTACCTGTGAATAGGCTGCAGGGGGACGGTGAAGACCAGCAACAGCTTTCAGGGCTGCCACCTTCCGTGTGGGACAAGGAGCCGGACGTGTGCCTTTTCGGAATCAGGCTCTGCCGAGGACGAGATCCATGAGATGTTCCTCCTCTGGGCAAGCCCGGGTCCCAGATCCTGTTGTGCCTGTGAATAGGCTGCAGGGGGACGGTGAAGACCAGCAACAGCTTTCAGGGCTGCCACCTTCCGTGTGGGACAAGGAGCCGGACGTGTGCCTTTTCGGAATCAGGCTCTGCCGAGGAAGAGATCCATGAGATGTTCCTCCTCTGGGCATGCCCGGGTCCCAGATCCTGTTGTGCCTGTGAATAGGCTGCAGGGGGACAGTGAAGACCAGCAACAGCTTTCAGGGCTGCCACCTTCCGTGTGGGACAAGGAGCCGGACGTGTGCCTTTTCGGAATCAGGCTCTGCCGAGGACGAGAGCCATGACATGTTCCTCCTCTCAGCAAGCCCGGGTCCCAGATCCTGTTGTGCCTGTGAATAGGCTGCAGGGGGACGGTGAAGACCAGCAACAGCTTTCAGGGCTGCCACCTTCCGTGTGGGACAAGGAGCCGGACGTGTGCCTTTTCGGAATCAGGCTCTGCCGAGGAAGAGAGCCATGAGAAGTTCCTCCTCTGGGCATGCCCGGGTCCCAGATCCTGTTGTGCCTGTGAATAGGCTGCAGGGGGACGGTGAAGACCAGCAACAGCTTTCAGGGCTGCCACCTTCCGTGTGGGACAAGGAGCCGGACGTGTGCCTTTTCGGAATCAGGCTCTGCCGAGGAAGAGAGCCATGAGATGTTCCTCCTCTGGGCATGCCCGTTTCCCAGATCCTGTTGTGCCTGTGCATAGGCTGCAGGGGGACGGTGAAGACCAGCAACAGCTTTCAGGGCTGCCACCTTCCGTGTGGGACAAGGAGCCGGACGTGTGCCTTTTCGGAAAGAGGCTATGCCGAGGAAGAGAGCCATGAGATGTTCCTCCTCTCAGCAAGCCCGGGTCCCAGATCCTGTTGTACCTGTGAATAGGCTGCAGGGGGACGGTGAAGACCAGCAACAGCTTTCAGGGCTGCCACCTTCCGTGTGGGACAAGGAGCCGGACGTGTGCCTTTTCGGAATCAGGCTCTGCCGAGGACGAGAGCCATGAGATGTTCCTCCTCTGGGCAAGCCCGGGTCCCAGATCCTGTTGTATCTGTGAATAGGCTGCAGGGGGACGGTGAAGACCAGCAACAGCTTTCAGGGCTGCCACCTTCCGTGTGAGACAAGGAGCCGGACGTGTGCCTTTTCGGAATCAGGCTCTGCCGAGGAAGAGATCCATGAGATGTTCCTCCTCTGGGCATGCCCGGGTCCCAGATCCTGTTTTGCCTGTGAATAGGCTGCAGGGGGACAGTGAAGACCAGCAACAGCTTTCAGGGCTGCCACCTTCCGTGTGGGACAAGGAGCCGGACGTGTGCCTTTTCGGAATCAGGCTCTGCCGAGGACGAGAGCCATGAGATGTTCCTCCTCTGGGCAAGCCCGGGTCCCAGATCCTGTTGTGCCTGTGAATAGGCTGCAGGGGGACGGTGAAGACCAGCAACAGCTTTCAGGGCTGCCACCTTCCGTGTGGGACAAGGAGCCGGACGTGTGCCTTTTCGGAATCAGGCTCTGCCGAGGACGAGAGCCATGACATGTTCCTCCTCTCAGCAAGCCCGGGTCCCAGATCCTGTTGTGCCTGTGAATAGGCTGCAGGGGGACGGTGAAGACCAGCAACAGCTTTCAGGGCTGCCACCTTCCGTGTGGGACAAGGAGCCGGACGTGTGCCTTTTAGGAATCAGGCTCTGCCGAGGACGAGAGCCATGAGATGTTCCTCCTGTGGCCATGCCCGGGTCCTGAATCCTGTTGTGCCTGTGAATAGGCTGCAGGGGGACGGTGAAGACCAGCAACAGCTTTCAGGGCTGCCACCTTCCGTGTGGGACAAGGAGCCGGACATGTGCCTTGCAGGAATCAGACTCTGCCGAGGACGAGAGCCATGAGATGTTCCTCCTCCGGGCATGCCCAGGTCCCAGATCCTGTTGTGCCTGTGAATAGGCTGCAGGGGGACGGTGAAGACCAGCAACAGCTTTCAGGGATGCCATCTTCCCTGTGGGACAAGGAGCCGGACGTTTGCCTTTTCGGAATCAGGCTCTGCCGAGGACGAGATCCATGAGATGTTCCTCCTCTGGGCATGCCCGGGTCCCAGATCCTGTTGTACCTGTGAATAGGCTGCAGGGGGACGGTGAAGACCAGCAACAGCTTTCAGGGCTGCCACCTTCCGTGTGGGACAAGGAGCCGGACGTGTGCCTTTTCGGAAAGAGGCTCTGCCGAGGAAGAGATCCATGAGATGTTCCTCCTCTGGGCATGCCCAGGTCCCGAATCCTGTTGTGCCTGTGAATAGGCTGCAGGGGGATGGTGAAGACCAGCAACAGCTTTCAGGGCTGCCACCTTCCGTGTGGGACAAAGAGCCGGACATGTGCCTTTCAGGAATCAGGCTCTGCCGAGGACGAGAGCCATGAGATGTTCCTCCTCCGGGCACGCCCAGGTCCCAGATCCTGTTGTGCCTGTGAATAGGCTGCAGGGGGACGGTGAAGACCAGCAACAGCTTTCAGGGCTGCCACCTTCCGTGTGGGACAAGGAGCCGCACGTGTGCCTTTTCGGAATCAGGCTCTGCCGAGGACGAGAGCCATGAGATGTTCCTCCTCTGGACATGCCCGGGTCCTGAATCCTGTTGTGCCTGTGAATAGGCTGCAGGGGGACGGTGAAGACCAGCAACAGCTTTCAGGGCTGCCACCTTCCGTGTGGGACAAGGAGCCGGACGTGTGCCTTTTCGGAATCAGGCTCTGCCGAGGAAGAGAGCCATGAGATGTTCCTCCTCTCAGCAAGCCCGGGTCCCAGATCCTGTTGTGCCTGTGAATAGGCTGCAGGGGGACGGTGAAGACCAGCAACAGCTTTCAGGGCTGCCACTTTCCGTGTGGGACAAGGGGCCGGACGTGTGCCTTTTCGGAATCAGGCTCTGCCGAGGACGAGAGCCATGACATGTTCCTCCTCTCAGCAAGCCCGGGTCCCAGATCCTGTTGTGCCTGTGAATAGGCTGCAGGGGGACGGTGAAGACCAGCAACAGCTTTCAGGGCTGCCACCTTCCGTGTGGGACAAGGAGCCGGACGTGTGCCTTTTCGGAATCAGGCTCTGCCGAGGACGAGAGCCATGAGATGTTCCTCCTGTGGGCATGCCCGGGTCCTGAATCCTGTTGTGCCTGTGAATAGGCTGCAGGGGGATGGTGAAGACCAGCAACAGCTTTCAGGGCTGCCACCTTCCGTGTGGGACAAGGAGCCGGACATGTGCCTTGCAGGAATCAGACTCTGCCGAGGACGAGAGCCATGAGATGTTCCTCCTCCGGGCATGCCTAGGTCCCAGATCCTGTTGTGCCTGTGAATAGGCTGCAGGGGGACGGTGAAGACCAGCAACAGCTTTCAGGGCTGCCACCTTCCGTGTGGGACAAGGAGCCGGACGTTTGCCTTTTCGGAATCAGGCTCTGCCGAGGACGAGAGCCATGAGATGTTCCTCCTCTCAGCAAGCCCGGGTCCCAGATCCTGTTGTACCTGTGAATAGGCTGCAGGGGGACGGTGAAGACCAGCAACAGCTTTCAGGGCTGCCACCTTCCGTGTGGGACAAGGAGCCGGACGTGTGCCTTTTCGGAATCAGGCTCTGCCGAGGACGAGAGCCATGAGATGTTCCTCCTCTGGGCATGCCCAGGTCCCGAATCCTGTTGTGCCTGTGAATAGGCTGCAGGGGGATGGTGAAGACCAGCAACAGCTTTCAGGGCTGCCACCTTCCGTGTGGGACAAAGAGCCGGACATGTGCCTTTCAGGAATCAGGCTCTGCCGAGGACGAGAGCCATGAGATGTTCCTCCTCCGAGCACGCCCAGGTCCCAGATCCTGTTGTGCCTGTGAATAGGCTGCAGGGGGACGGTGAAGACCAGCAACAGCTTTCAGGGCTGCCACCTTCCGTGTGGGACAAGGAGCCGGACGTGTGCCTTTTCGGAATCAGGCTCTGCCGAGGAAGAGATCCATGAGATGTTCCTCCTCTGGGCATGCCCGGGTCCCAGATCCTGTTGTGCCTGTGAATAGGCTGCAGGGGGACAGTGAAGACCAGCAACAGCTTTCAGGGCTGCCACCTTCCGTGTGGGACAAGGAGCCGGACGTGTGCCTTTTCGGAATCAGGCTCTGCCGAGGACGAGAGCCATGACATGTTCCTCCTCTCAGCAAGCCCGGGTCCCAGATCCTGTTGTGCCTGTGAATAGGCTGCAGGGGGACGGTGAAGACCAGCAACAGCTTTCAGGGCTGCCACCTTCCGTGTGGGACAAGGAGCCGGACGTGTGCCTTTTCGGAATCAGGCTCTGCCGAGGACGAGAGCCATGAGAAGTTCCTCCTCTGGGCAAGCCCGGGTCCCAGATCCTGTTGTGCCTGTGAATAGGCTGCAGGGGGACGGTGAAGACCAGCAACAGCTTTCAGGGCTGCCACCTTCCGTGTGAGACAAGGAGCCGGACGTGTGCCTTTTCGGAATCAGGCTCTGCCGAGGAAGAGATCCATGAGATGTTCCTCCTCTGGGCATGCCCGGGTCCCAGATCCTGTTGTGCCTGTGAATAGGCTGCAGGGGGACAGTGAAGACCAGCAACAGCTTTCAGGGCTGCCACCTTCCGTGTGGGACAAGGAGCCGGACGTGTGCCTTTTCGGAATCAGGCTCTGCCGAGGACGAGAGCCATGACATGTTCCTCCTCTCAGCAAGCCCGGGTCCCAGATCCTGTTGTGCCTGTGAATAGGCTGCAGGGGGACGGTGAAGACCAGCAACAGCTTTCAGGGCTGCCACCTTCCGTGTGGGACAAGGAGCCGGACGTGTGCCTTTTCGGAATCAGGCTCTGCCGAGGACGAGAGCCATGAGATGTTCCTCCTCTCAGCAAGCCCGGGTCCCAGATCCTGTTGTGCCTGTGAATAGGCTGCAGGGGGACGGTGAAGACCAGCAACAGCTTTCAGGGCTGCCACCTTCCGTGTGGGACAAGGAGCCGGACGTGTGCCTTTTCGGAATCAGGCTCTGCCGAGGACGAGAGCCATGAGATGTTCCTCCTGTGGGCATGCCCGGGTCCTGAATCCTGTTGTGCCTGTGAATAGGCTGCAGGGGGATGGTGAAGACCAGCAACAGCTTTCAGGGCTGCCACCTTCCGTGTGGGACAAGGAGCCGGACATGTGCCTTGCAGGAATCAGACTCTGCCGAGGACGAGAGCCATGAGATGTTCCTCCTCCGGGCATGCCCGGGTCCCAGATCCTGTTGTGCCTGTGAATAGGCTGCAGGGGGACGGTGAAGACCAGCAACAGCTTTCAGGGATGCCATCTTCCCTGTGGGACAAGGAGCCGGACGTTTGCCTTTTCGGAATCAGGCTCTGCCGAGGACGAGATCCATGAGATGTTCCTCCTCTGGGCATGCCCGGGTCCCAGATCCTGTTGTACCTGTGAATAGGCTGCAGGGGGACGGTGAAGACCAGCAACAGCTTTCAGGGCTGCCACCTTCCGTGTGGGACAAGGAGCCGGACGTGTGCCTTTTCGGAATCAGGCTCTGCCGAGGAAGAGATCCATGAGATGTTCCTCCTCTGGGCATGCCCAGGTCCCGAATCCTGTTGTGCCTGTGAATAGGCTGCAGGGGGATGGTGAAGACCAGCAACAGCTTTCAGGGCTGCCACCTTCCGTGTGGGACAAAGAGCCGGACATGTGCCTTTCAGGAATCAGGCTCTGCCGAGGACGAGAGCCATGAGATGTTCCTCCTCCGGGCACGCCCAGGTCCCAGATCCTGTTGTGCCTGTGAATAGGCTGCAGGGGGACGGTGAAGACCAGCAACAGCTTTCAGGGCTGCCACCTTCCGTGTGGGACAAGGAGCCGGACGTGTGCCTTTTCGGAATCAGGCTCTGCCGAGGACGAGAGCCATGAGATGTTCCTCCTCTCAGCAAGCCCGGGTCCCAGATCCTGTTGTACCTGTGAATAGGCTGCAGGGGGACGGTGAAGACCAGCAACAGCTTTCAGGGCTGCCACCTTCCGTGTGGGACAAGGAGCCGGACGTGTGCCTTTTCGGAATCAGGCTCTGCCGAGGAAGAGATCCATGAGATGTTCCTCCTCTGGGCATGCCCAGGTCCCGAATCCTGTTGTGCCTGTGAATAGGCTGCAGGGGGACGGTGAAGACCAGCAACAGCTTTCAGGGCTGCCACCTTCCGTGTGGGACAAGGAGCCGGACGTGTGCCTTTTCGGAATCAGGCTCTGCCGAGGACGAGAGCCATGAGATGTTCCTCCTCTGGACATGCCCGGGTCCTGAATCCTGTTGTGCCTGTGAATAGGCTGCAGGGGGACGGTGAAGACCAGCAACAGCTTTCAGGGCTGCCACCTTCCGTGTGGGACAAGGAGCCGGACGTGTGCCTTTTCGGAATCAGGCTCTGCCGAGGACGAGAGCCATGACATGTTCCTCCTCTGGGCATGCCCGTTTCCCAGATCCTGTTGTGCCTGTGAATAGGCTGCAGGGGGACGGTGAAGACCAGCAACAGCTTTCAGGGCTGCCACCTTCCGTGTGGGACAAGGAGCCGGACGTGTGCCTTTTCGGAAAGAGGCTATGCCGAGGAAGAGAGCCATGAGATGTCCCACCACTCAGCAAGCCCGGGTCCCAGATCCTGTTGTACCTGTGAATAGGCTGCAGGGGGACGGTGAAGACCAGCAACAGCTTTCAGGGCTGCCACCTTCCGTGTGGGACAAGGAGCCGGACGTGTGCCTTTTCGGAATCAGGCTCTGCCGAGGACGAGATCCATGAGATGTTCCTCCTCTGGGCAAGCCCGGGTCCCAGATCCTGTTGTGCCTGTGAATAGGCTGCAGGGGGACGGTGAAGACCAGCAACAGCTTTCAGGGCTGCCACCTTCCGTGTGGGACAAGGAGCCGGACGTGTGCCTTTTCGGAATCAGGCTCTGCCGAGGAAGAGATCCATGAGATGTTCCTCCTCTGGGCATGCCCGGGTCCCAGATCCTGTTGTGCCTGTGAATAGGCTGCAGGGGGACAGTGAAGACCAGCAACAGCTTTCAGGGCTGCCACCTTCCGTGTGGGACAAGGAGCCGGACGTGTGCCTTTTAGGAATCAGGCTCTGCCGAGGACGAGAGCCATGAGATGTTCCTCCTGTGGCCATGCCCGGGTCCTGAATCCTGTTGTGCCTGTGAATAGGCTGCAGGGGGACGGTGAAGACCAGCAACAGCTTTCAGGGCTGCCACCTTCCGTGTGGGACAAGGAGCCGGACGTGTGCCTTTTCGGAATCAGGCTCTGCCGAGGAAGAGAGCCATGAGAAGTTCCTCCTCTGGGCATGCCCGGGTCCCAGATCCTGTTGTGCCTGTGAATAGGCTGCAGGGGGACGGTGAAGACCAGCAACAGCTTTCAGGGCTGCCACCTTCCGTGTGGGACAAGGAGCCGGACGTGTGCCTTTTCGGAATCAGGCTCTGCCGAGGAAGAGAGCCATGAGATGTTCCTCCTCTGGGCATGCCCGTTTCCCAGATCCTGTTGTGCCTGTGCATAGGCTGCAGGGGGACGGTGAAGACCAGCAACAGCTTTCAGGGCTGCCACCTTCCGTGTGGGACAAGGAGCCGGACGTGTGCCTTTTCGGAAAGAGGCTATGCCGAGGAAGAGAGCCATGAGATGTTCCTCCTCTCAGCAAGCCCGGGTCCCAGATCCTGTTGTACCTGTGAATAGGCTGCAGGGGGACGGTGAAGACCAGCAACAGCTTTCAGGGCTGCCACCTTCCGTGTGGGACAAGGAGCCGGACGTGTGCCTTTTCGGAATCAGGCTCTGCCGAGGACGAGAGCCATGAGATGTTCCTCCTCTGGGCAAGCCCGGGTCCCAGATCCTGTTGTGCCTGTGAATAGGCTGCAGGGGGACGGTGAAGACCAGCAACAGCTTTCAGGGCTGCCACCTTCCGTGTGAGACAAGGAGCCGGACGTGTGCCTTTTCGGAATCAGGCTCTGCCGAGGAAGAGATCCATGAGATGTTCCTCCTCTGGGCATGCCCGGGTCCCAGATCCTGTTTTGCCTGTGAATAGGCTGCAGGGGGACAGTGAAGACCAGCAACAGCTTTCAGGGCTGCCACCTTCCGTGTGGGACAAGGAGCCGGACGTGTGCCTTTTCGGAATCAGGCTCTGCCGAGGACGAGAGCCATGAGATGTTCCTCCTCTGGGCAAGCCCGGGTCCCAGATCCTGTTGTGCCTGTGAATAGGCTGCAGGGGGACGGTGAAGACCAGCAACAGCTTTCAGGGCTGCCACCTTCCGTGTGGGACAAGGAGCCGGACGTGTGCCTTTTCGGAATCAGGCTCTGCCGAGGACGAGAGCCATGACATGTTCCTCCTCTCAGCAAGCCCGGGTCCCAGATCCTGTTGTGCCTGTGAATAGGCTGCAGGGGGACGGTGAAGACCAGCAACAGCTTTCAGGGCTGCCACCTTCCGTGTGGGACAAGGAGCCGGACGTGTGCCTTTTAGGAATCAGGCTCTGCCGAGGACGAGAGCCATGAGATGTTCCTCCTGTGGCCATGCCCGGGTCCTGAATCCTGTTGTGCCTGTGAATAGGCTGCAGGGGGACGGTGAAGACCAGCAACAGCTTTCAGGGCTGCCACCTTCCGTGTGGGACAAGGAGCCGGACATGTGCCTTGCAGGAATCAGACTCTGCCGAGGACGAGAGCCATGAGATGTTCCTCCTCCGGGCATGCCCTGGTCCCAGATCCTGTTGTGCCTGTGAATAGGCTGCAGGGGGACGGTGAAGACCAGCAACAGCTTTCAGGGATGCCATCTTCCCTGTGGGACAAGGAGCCGGACGTTTGCCTTTTCGGAATCAGGCTCTGCCGAGGACGAGATCCATGAGATGTTCCTCCTCTGGGCATGCCCGGGTCCCAGATCCTGTTGTACCTGTGAATAGGCTGCAGGGGGACGGTGAAGACCAGCAACAGCTTTCAGGGCTGCCACCTTCCGTGTGGGACAAGGAGCCGGACGTGTGCCTTTTCGGAAAGAGGCTCTGCCGAGGAAGAGATCCATGAGATGTTCCTCCTCTGGGCATGCCCAGGTCCCGAATCCTGTTGTGCCTGTGAATAGGCTGCAGGGGGATGGTGAAGACCAGCAACAGCTTTCAGGGCTGCCACCTTCAGTGTGGGACAAAGAGCCGGACATGTGCCTTTCAGGAATCAGGCTCTGCCGAGGACGAGAGCCATGAGATGTTCCTCCTCCGGGCACGCCCAGGTCCCAGATCCTGTTGTGCCTGTGAATAGGCTGCAGGGGGACGGTGAAGACCAGCAACAGCTTTCAGGGCTGCCACCTTCCGTGTGGGACAAGGAGCCGCACGTGTGCCTTTTCGGAATCAGGCTCTGCCGAGGACGAGAGCCATGAGATGTTCCTCCTCTGGACATGCCCGGGTCCTGAATCCTGTTGTGCCTGTGAATAGGCTGCAGGGGGACGGTGAAGACCAGCAACAGCTTTCAGGGCTGCCACCTTCCGTGTGGGACAAGGAGCCGGACGTGTGCCTTTTCGGAATCAGGCTCTGCCGAGGAAGAGAGCCATGAGATGTTCCTCCTCTGGGCATGCCCGTTTCCCAGATCCTGTTGTACCTGTGAATAGGCTGCAGGGGGACGGTGAAGACCAGCAACAGCTTTCAGGGCTGCCACCTTCCGTGTGGGACAAGGAGCCGGACGTGTGCCTTTTCGGAAAGAGGCTATGCCGAGGAAGAGAGCCATGAGATGTTCCTCCTCTCAGCAAGCCCGGGTCCCAGATCCTGTTGTGCCTGTGAATAGGCTGCAGGGGGACGGTGAAGACCAGCAACAGCTTTCAGGGCTGCCACCTTCCGTGTGGGACAAGGAGCCGGACGTGTGCCTTTTCGGAATCAGGCTCTGCCGAGGACGAGAGCCATGACATGTTCCTCCTCTCAGCAAGCCCGGGTCCCAGATCCTGTTGTGCCTGTGAATAGGCTGCAGGGGGACGGTGAAGACCAGCAACAGCTTTCAGGGCTGCCACCTTCCGTGTGGGACAAGGAGCCGGACGTGTGCCTTTTCGGAATCAGGCTCTGCCGAGGACGAGAGCCATGAGATGTTCCTCCTGTGGGCATGCCCGGGTCCTGAATCCTGTTGTGCCTGTGAATAGGCTGCAGGGGGATGGTGAAGACCAGCAACAGCTTTCAGGGCTGCCACCTTCCGTGTGGGACAAGGAGCCGGACATGTGCCTTGCAGGAATCAGACTCTGCCGAGGACGAGAGCCATGAGATGTTCCTCCTCCGGGCATGCCCAGGTCCCAGATCCTGTTGTGCCTGTGAATAGGCTGCAGGGGGACGGTGAAGACCAGCAACAGCTTTCAGGGCTGCCACCTTCCGTGTGGGACAAGGAGCCGGACGTTTGCCTTTTCGGAATCAGGCTCTGCCGAGGACGAGATCCATGAGATGTTCCTCCTCTGGGCATGCCCGGGTCCCAGATCCTGTTGTACCTGTGAATAGGCTGCAGGGGGACGGTGAAGACCAGCAACAGCTTTCAGGGCTGCCACCTTCCGTGTGGGACAAGGAGCCGGACGTGTGCCTTTTCGGAAAGAGGCTCTGCCGAGGAAGAGATCCATGAGATGTTCCTCCTCTGGGCATGCCCAGGTCCCGAATCCTGTTGTGCCTGTGAATAGGCTGCAGGGGGATGGTGAAGACCAGCAACAGCTTTCAGGTCTGCCACCTTCCGTGTGGGACAAGGAGCCGGACATGTGCCTTTCAGGAATCAGGCTCTGCCGAGGACGAGAGCCATGAGATGTTCCTCCTCCGAGCACGCCCAGGTCCCAGATCCTGTTGTGCCTGTGAATAGGCTGCAGGGGGACGGTGAAGACCAGCAACAGCTTTCAGGGCTGCCACCTTCCGTGTGGGACAAGGAGCCGGACGTGTGCCTTTTCGGAATCAGGCTCTGCCGAGGAAGAGATCCATGAGATGTTCCTCCTCTGGGCATGCCCGGGTCCCAGATCCTGTTGTGCCTGTGAATAGGCTGCAGGGGGACAGTGAAGACCAGCAACAGCTTTCAGGGCTGCCACCTTCCGTGTGGGACAAGGAGCCGGACGTGTGCCTTTTCGGAATCAGGCTCTGCCGAGGACGAGAGCCATGACATGTTCCTCCTCTCAGCAAGCCCGGGTCCCAGATCCTGTTGTGCCTGTGAATAGGCTGCAGGGGGACGGTGAAGACCAGCAACAGCTTTCAGGGCTGCCACCTTCCGTGTGGGACAAGGAGCCGGACGTGTGCCTTTTCGGAATCAGGCTCTGCCGAGGACGAGAGCCATGAGAAGTTCCTCCTCTGGGCATGCCCGGGTCCCAGATCCTGTTGTGCCTGTGAATAGGCTGCAGGGGGACGGTGAAGACCAGCAACAGCTTTCAGGGCTGCCACCTTCCGTGTGGGACAAGGAGCCGGACGTGTGCCTTTTCGGAATCAGGCTCTGCCGAGGAAGAGAGCCATGAGATGTTCCTCCTCTGGGCATGCCCGTTTCCCAGATCCTGTTGTGCCTGTGCATAGGCTGCAGGGGGACGGTGAAGACCAGCAACAGCTTTCAGGGCTGCCACCTTCCGTGTGGGACAAGGAGCCGGACGTGTGCCTTTTCGGAATCAGGCTCTGCCGAGGAAGAGATCCATGAGATGTTCCTCCTCTGGGCATGCCCGGGTCCCAGATCCTGTTGTGCCTGTGAATAGGCTGCAGGGGGACAGTGAAGACCAGCAACAGCTTTCAGGGCTGCCACCTTCCGTGTGGGACAAGGAGCCGGACGTGTGCCTTTTCGGAATCAGGCTCTGCCGAGGAAGAGATCCATGAGATGTTCCTCCTCTGGGCATGCCCGGGTCCCAGATCCTGTTGTGCCTGTGAATAGGCTGCCGGGGGACAGTGAAGACCAGCAACAGCTTTCAGGGCTGCCACCTTCCGTGTGGGACAAGGAGCCGGACGTTTGCCTTTTCGGAATCAGGCTCTGCCGAGGACGAGAGCCATGACATGTTCCTCCTCTCAGCAAGCCCGGGTCCCAGATCCTGTTGTGCCTGTGAATAGGCTGCAGGGGGACGGTGAAGACCAGCAACAGCTTTCAGGGCTGCCACCTTCCGTGTGGGACAAGGAGCCGGACGTGTGCCTTTTCGGAATCAGGCTCTGCCGAGGAAGAGAGCCATGAGATGTTCTTCCTCTGGGCATGCCCGTTTCCCAGATCCTGTTGTGCCTGTGCATAGGCTGCAGGGGGACGGTGAAGACCAGCAACAGCTTTCAGGGCTGCCACCTTCCGTGTGGGACAAGGAGCCGGACGTGTGCCTTTTCGGAATCAGGCTCTGCCGAGGAAGAGATCCATGAGATGTTCCTCCTCTGGGCATGCCCGGGTCCCAGATCCTGTTGTGCCTGTGAATAGGCTGCAGGGGGACAGTGAAGACCAGCAACAGCTTTCAGGGCTGCCACCTTCCGTGTGGGACAAGGAGCCGGACGTGTGCCTTTTCGGAATCAGGCTCTGCCGAGGAAGAGATCCATGAGATGTTCCTCCTCTGGGCATGCCCGGGTCCCAGATCCTGTTGTGCCTGTGAATAGGCTGCAGGGGGACAGTGAAGACCAGCAACAGCTTTCAGGGCTGCCACCTTCCGTGTGGGACAAGGAGCCGGACGTTTGCCTTTTCGGAATCAGGCTCTGCCGAGGACGAGAGCCATGACATGTTCCTCCTCTCAGCAAGCCCGGGTCCCAGATCCTGTTGTGCCTGTGAATAGGCTGCAGGGGGACGGTGAAGACCAGCAACAGCTTTCAGGGCTGCCACCTTCCGTGTGGGACAAGGAGCCGCACGTGTGCCTTTTCGGAATCAGGCTCTGCCGAGGACGAGAGCCATGAGAAGTTCCTCCTCTGGGCATGCCCGGGTCCCAGATCCTGTTGTGCCTGTGAATAGGCTGCAGGGGGACGGTGAAGACCAGCAACAGCTTTCAGGGCTGCCACCTTCCGTGTGGGACAAGGAGCCGGACGTGTGCCTTTTCGGAATCAGGCTCTGCCGAGGAAGAGAGCCATGAGATGTTCCTCCTCTGGGCATGCCCGTTTCCCAGATCCTGTTGTGCCTGTGCATAGGCTGCAGGGGGACGGTGAAGACCAGCAACAGCTTTCAGGGCTGCCACCTTCCGTGTGGGACAAGGAGCCGGACGTGTGCCTTTTCGGAATCAGGCTCTGCCGAGGACGAGAGCCATGAGATGTTCCTCCTCTCAGCAAGCCCGGGTCCCAGATCCTGTTGTGCCTGTGAATAGGCTGCAGGGGGACGGTGAAGACCAGCAACAGCTTTCAGGGCTGCCACCTTCCGTGTGGGACAAGGAGCCGGACGTGTGCCTTTTCGGAATCAGGCTCTGCCGAGGAAGAGATCCATGAGATGTTCCTCCTCTGGGCATGCCCGGGTCCCAGATCCTGTTGTGCCTGTGAATAGGCTGCAGGGGGACAGTGAAGACCAGCAACAGCTTTCAGGGCTGCCACCTTCCGTGTGGGACAAGGAGCCGGACGTGTGCCTTTTCGGAATCAGGCTCTGCCGAGGACGAGAGCCATGACATGTTCCTCCTCTCAGCAAACCCGGGTCCCAGATCCTGTTGTGCCTGTGAATAGGCTGCAGGGGGACGGTGAAGACCAGCAACAGCTTTCAGGGCTGCCACCTTCCGTGTGGGACAAGGAGCCGGACGTGTGCCTTTTCGGAATCAGGCTCTGCCGAGGACAAGAGCCATGAGAAGTTCCTCCTCTGGGCATGCCCGGGTCCCAGATCCTGTTGTGCCTGTGAATAGGCTGCAGGGGGACGGTGAAGACCAGCAACAGCTTTCAGGGCTGCCACCTTCCGTGTGGGACAAGGAGCCGGACGTGTGCCTTTTCGGAATCAGGCTCTGCCGAGGAATAGAGCCATGAGATGTTCCTCCTCTGGGCATGCCCGTTTCCCAGATCCTGTTGTGCCTGTGCATAGGCTGCAGGGGGACGGTGAAGACCAGCAACAGCTTTCAGGGCTGCCACCTTCCGTGTGGGACAAGGAGCCGGACGTGTGCCTTTTCGGAATCAGGCTCTGCCGAGGACGAGATCCATGAGATGTTCCTCCTCTCAGCAAGCCCGGGTCCCAGATCCTGTTGTGCCTGTGAATAGGCTGCAGGGGGACGGTGAAGACCAGCAACAGCTTTCAGGGCTGCCACCTTCCGTGTGGGACAAGGATCCGGACGTGTGCCTTTTCGGAATCAGGCTCTGCCGAGGAAGAGATCCATGAGATGTTCCTCCTCTGGGCATGCCCGGGTCCCAGATCCTGTTGTGCCTGTGAATAGGCTGCAGGGGGACAGTGAAGACCAGCAACAGCTTTCAGGGCTGCCACCTTCCGTGTGGGACAAGGAGCCGGACGTTTGCCTTTTCGGAATCAGGCTCTGCCGAGGACGAGAGCCATGACATGTTCCTCCTCTCAGCAAGCCCGGGTCCCAGATCCTGTTGTGCCTGTGAATAGGCTGCAGGGGGACGGTGAAGACCAGCAACAGCTTTCAGGGCTGCCACCTTCCGTGTGGGACAAGGAGCCGGACGTGTGCCTTTTCGGAATCAGGCTCTGCCGAGGACGAGAGCCATGAGATGTTCCTCCTGTGGGCATGCCCGGGTCCTGAATCCTGTTGTGCCTCTGAATAGGCTGCAGGGGGACGGTGAAGACCAGCAACAGCTTTCAGGGCTGCCACCTTCCGTGTGGGACAAGGAGCCGGACATGTGCCTTGCAGGAATCAGACTCTGCCGAGGACGAGAGCCATGAGATGTTCCTCCTCCGGGCACGCCCAGGTCCCAGATCCTGTTGTACCTGTGAATAGGCTGCAGGGGGACGGTGAAGACCAGCAACAGCTTTCAGGGCTGCCACCTTCCGTGTGGGACAAGGAGCCGGACGTGTGCCTTTTCGGAAAGAGGCTCTGCCGAGGAAGAGATCCATGAGATGTTCCTCCTCTGGGCATGCCCAGGTCCCGAATCCTGTTGTGCCTGTGAATAGGCTGCAGGGGGATGGTGAAGACCAGCAACAGCTTTCAGGGCTGCCACCTTCCGTGTGGGACAAAGAGCCGGACATGTGCCTTTCAGGAATCAGGCTCTGCCGAGGACGAGAGCCATGAGATGTTCCTCCTCCGGGCACGCCCAGGTCCCAGATCCTGTTGTGCCTGTGAATAGGCTGCAGGGGGACGGTGAAGACCAGCAACAGCTTTCAGGGCTGCCACCTTCCGTGTGGGACAAGGAGCCGCACGTGTGCCTTTTCGGAATCAGGCTCTGCCGAGGACGAGAGCCATGAGATGTTCCTCCTCTGGACATGCCCGGGTCCTGAATCCTGTTGTGCCTGTGAATAGGCTGCAGGGGGACGGTGAAGACCAGCAACAGCTTTCAGGGCTGCCACCTTCCGTGTGGGACAAGGAGCCGGACGTGTGCCTTTTCGGAATCAGGCTCTGCCGAGGAAGAGAGCCATGAGATGTTCCTCCTCTGGGCATGCCCGTTTCCCAGATCCTGTTGTACCTGTGAATAGGCTGCAGGGGGACGGTGAAGACCAGCAACAGCTTTCAGGGCTGCCACCTTCCGTGTGGGACAAGGAGCCGGACGTGTGCCTTTTCGGAAAGAGGCTATGCCGAGGAAGAGAGCCATGAGATGTTCCTCCTCTCAGCAAGCCCGGGTCCCAGATCCTGTTGTGCCTGTGAATAGGCTGCAGGGGGACGGTGAAGACCAGCAACAGCTTTCAGGGCTGCCACCTTCCGTGTGGGACAAGGAGCCGGACGTGTGCCTTTTCGGAATCAGGCTCTGCCGAGGACGAGAGCCATGAGATGTTCCTCCTCTCAGCAAGCCCGGGTCCCAGATCCTGTTGTGCCTGTGAATAGGCTGCAGGGGGACGGTGAAGACCAGCAACAGCTTTCAGGGCTGCCACCTTCCGTGTGGGACAAGGAGCCGGACGTGTGCCTTTTCGGAATCAGGCTCTGCCGAGGACGAGAGCCATGAGATGTTCCTCCTGTGGGCATGCCCGGGTCCTGAATCCTGTTGTGCCTGTGAATAGGCTGCAGGGGGATGGTGAAGACCAGCAACAGCTTTCAGGGCTGCCACCTTCCGTGTGGGACAAGGAGCCGGACATGTGCCTTGCAGGAATCAGACTCTGCCGAGGACGAGAGCCATGAGATGTTCCTCCTCCGGGCATGCCCAGGTCCCAGATCCTGTTGTGCCTGTGAATAGGCTGCAGGGGGACGGTGAAGACCAGCAACAGCTTTCAGGGCTGCCACCTTCCGTGTGGGACAAGGAGCCGGACGTTTGCCTTTTCGGAATCAGGCTCTGCCGAGGACGAGATCCATGAGATGTTCCTCCTCTGGGCATGCCCGGGTCCCAGATCCTGTTGTACCTGTGAATAGGCTGCAGGGGGACGGTGAAGACCAGCAACAGCTTTCAGGGCTGCCACCTTCCGTGTGGGACAAGGAGCCGGACGTGTGCCTTTTCGGAATCAGGCTCTGCCGAGGAAGAGATCCATGAGATGTTCCTCCTCTGGGCATGCCCAGGTCCCGAATCCTGTTGTGCCTGTGAATAGGCTGCAGGGGGATGGTGAAGACCAGCAACAGCTTTCAGGGCTGCCACCTTCCGTGTGGGACAAAGAGCCGGACATGTGCCTTTCAGGAATCAGGCTCTGCCGAGGACGAGAGCCATGAGATGTTCCTCCTCCGAGCACGCCCAGGTCCCAGATCCTGTTGTGCCTGTGAATAGGCTGCAGGGGGACGGTGAAGACCAGCAACAGCTTTCAGGGCTGCCACCTTCCGTGTGGGACAAGGAGCCGGACGTGTGCCTTTTCGGAATCAGGCTCTGCCGAGGAAGAGATCCATGAGATGTTCCTCCTCTGGGCATGCCCGGGTCCCAGATCCTGTTGTGCCTGTGAATAGGCTGCAGGGGGACAGTGAAGACCAGCAACAGCTTTCAGGGCTGCCACCTTCCGTGTGGGACAAGGAGCCGGACGTGTGCCTTTTCGGAATCAGGCTCTGCCGAGGACGAGAGCCATGACATGTTCCTCCTCTCAGCAAACCCGGGTCCCAGATCCTGTTGTGCCTGTGAATAGGCTGCAGGGGGACGGTGAAGACCAGCAACAGCTTTCAGGGCTGCCACCTTCCGTGTGGGACAAGGAGCCGGACGTGTGCCTTTTCGGAATCAGGCTCTGCCGAGGACAAGAGCCATGAGAAGTTCCTCCTCTGGGCATGCCCGGGTCCCAGATCCTGTTGTGCCTGTGAATAGGCTGCAGGGGGACGGTGAAGACCAGCAACAGCTTTCAGGGCTGCCACCTTCCGTGTGGGACAAGGAGCCGGACGTGTGCCTTTTCGGAATCAGGCTCTGCCGAGGAAGAGAGCCATGAGATGTTCCTCCTCTGGGCATGCCCGTTTCCCAGATCCTGTTGTGCCTGTGCATAGGCTGCAGGGGGACGGTGAAGACCAGCAACAGCTTTCAGGGCTGCCACCTTCCGTGTGGGACAAGGAGCCGGACGTGTTCCTTTTCGGAATCAGGCTCTGCCGAGGACGAGATCCATGAGATGTTCCTCCTCTCAGCAAGCCCGGGTCCCAGATCCTGTTGTGCCTGTGAATAGGCTGCAGGGGGACGGTGAAGACCAGCAACAGCTTTCAGGGCTGCCACCTTCCGTGTGGGACAAGGATCCGGACGTGTGCCTTTTCGGAATCAGGCTCTGCCGAGGAAGAGATCCATGAGATGTTCCTCCTCTGGGCATGCCCGGGTCCCAGATCCTGTTGTGCCTGTGAATAGGCTGCAGGGGGACAGTGAAGACCAGCAACAGCTTTCAGGGCTGCCACCTTCCGTGTGGGACAAGGAGCCGGACGTTTGCCTTTTCGGAATCAGGCTCTGCCGAGGACGAGAGCCATGACATGTTCCTCCTCTCAGCAAGCCCGGGTCCCAGATCCTGTTGTGCCTGTGAATAGGCTGCAGGGGGACGGTGAAGACCAGCAACAGCTTTCAGGGCTGCCACCTTCCGTGTGGGACAAGGAGCCGGACGTGTGCCTTTTCGGAATCAGGCTCTGCCGAGGACGAGAGCCATGAGATGTTCCTCCTGTGGGCATGCCCGGGTCCTGAATCCTGTTGTGCCTCTGAATAGGCTGCAGGGGGACGGTGAAGACCAGCAACAGCTTTCAGGGCTGCCACCTTCCGTGTGGGACAAGGAGCCGGACATGTGCCTTGCAGGAATCAGACTCTGCCGAGGACGAGAGCCATGAGATGTTCCTCCTCCGGGCACGCCCAGGTCCCAGATCCTGTTGTACCTGTGAATAGGCTGCAGGGGGACGGTGAAGACCAGCAACAGCTTTCAGGGCTGCCACCTTCCGTGTGGGACAAGGAGCCGGACGTGTGCCTTTTCGGAAAGAGGCTCTGCCGAGGAAGAGATCCATGAGATGTTCCTCCTCTGGGCATGCCCAGGTCCCGAATCCTGTTGTGCCTGTGAATAGGCTGCAGGGGGATGGTGAAGACCAGCAACAGCTTTCAGGGCTGCCACCTTCCGTGTGGGACAAAGAGCCGGACATGTGCCTTTCAGGAATCAGGCTCTGCCGAGGACGAGAGCCATGAGATGTTCCTCCTCCGGGCACGCCCAGGTCCCAGATCCTGTTGTGCCTGTGAATAGGCTGCAGGGGGACGGTGAAGACCAGCAACAGCTTTCAGGGCTGCCACCTTCCGTGTGGGACAAGGAGCCGCACGTGTGCCTTTTCGGAATCAGGCTCTGCCGAGGACGAGAGCCATGAGATGTTCCTCCTCTGGACATGCCCGGGTCCTGAATCCTGTTGTGCCTGTGAATAGGCTGCAGGGGGACGGTGAAGACCAGCAACAGCTTTCAGGGCTGCCACCTTCCGTGTGGGACAAGGAGCCGGACGTGTGCCTTTTCGGAATCAGGCTCTGCCGAGGAAGAGAGCCATGAGATGTTCCTCCTCTGGGCATGCCCGTTTCCCAGATCCTGTTGTACCTGTGAATAGGCTGCAGGGGGACGGTGAAGACCAGCAACAGCTTTCAGGGCTGCCACCTTCCGTGTGGGACAAGGAGCCGGACGTGTGCCTTTTCGGAAAGAGGCTATGCCGAGGAAGAGAGCCATGAGATGTTCCTCCTCTCAGCAAGCCCGGGTCCCAGATCCTGTTGTGCCTGTGAATAGGCTGCAGGGGGACGGTGAAGACCAGCAACAGCTTTCAGGGCTGCCACCTTCCGTGTGGGACAAGGAGCCGGACGTGTGCCTTTTCGGAATCAGGCTCTGCCGAGGACGAGAGCCATGAGATGTTCCTCCTCTCAGCAAGCCCGGGTCCCAGATCCTGTTGTGCCTGTGAATAGGCTGCAGGGGGACGGTGAAGACCAGCAACAGCTTTCAGGGCTGCCACCTTCCGTGTGGGACAAGGAGCCGGACGTGTGCCTTTTCGGAAAGAGGCTATGCCGAGGAAGAGAGCCATGAGATGTTCCTCCTCTCAGCAAGCCCGGGTCCCAGATCCTGTTGTGCCTGTGAATAGGCTGCAGGGGGACGGTGAAGACCAGCAACAGCTTTCAGGGCTGCCACCTTCCGTGTGGGACAAGGAGCCGGACGTGTGCCTTTTCGGAAAGAGGCTATGCCGAGGAAGAGAGCCATGAGATGTTCCTCCTCTCAGCAAGCCCGGGTCCCAGATCCTGTTGTGCCTGTGAATAGGCTGCAGGGGGACGGTGAAGACCAGCAACAGCTTTCAGGGCTGCCACCTTCCGTGTGGGACAAGGAGCCGGACGTGTGCCTTTTCGGAATCAGGCTCTGCCGAGGACGAGAGCCATGAGATGTTCCTCCTCTCAGCAAGCCCGGGTCCCAGATCCTGTTGTGCCTGTGAATAGGCTGCAGGGGGACGGTGAAGACCAGCAACAGCTTTCAGGGCTGCCACCTTCCGTGTGGGACAAGGAGCCGGACGTGTGCCTTTTCGGAATCAGGCTCTGCCGAGGACGAGAGCCATGAGATGTTCCTCCTGTGGGCATGCCCGGGTCCTGAATCCTGTTGTGCCTGTGAATAGGCTGCAGGGGGATGGTGAAGACCAGCAACAGCTTTCAGGGCTGCCACCTTCCGTGTGGGACAAGGAGCCGGACATGTGCCTTGCAGGAATCAGACTCTGCCGAGGACGAGAGCCATGAGATGTTCCTCCTCCGGGCATGCCCAGGTCCCAGATCCTGTTGTGCCTGTGAATAGGCTGCAGGGGGACGGTGAAGACCAGCAACAGCTTTCAGGGCTGCCACCTTCCGTGTGGGACAAGGAGCCGGACGTTTGCCTTTTCGGAATCAGGCTCTGCCGAGGACGATATCCATGAGATGTTCCTCCTCTGGGCATGCCCGGGTCCCAGATCCTGTTGTACCTGTGAATAGGCTGCAGGGGGACGGTGAAGACCAGCAACAGCTTTCAGGGCTGCCACCTTCCGTGTGGGACAAGGAGCCGGACGTGTGCCTTTTCGGAATCAGGCTCTGCCGAGGAAGAGATCCATGAGATGTTCCTCCTCTGGGCATGCCCAGGTCCCGAATCCTGTTGTGCCTGTGAATAGGCTGCAGGGGGATGGTGAAGACCAGCAACAGCTTTCAGGGCTGCCACCTTCCGTGTGGGACAAAGAGCCGGACATGTGCCTTTCAGGAATCAGGCTCTGCCGAGGACGAGAGCCATGAGATGTTCCTCCTCCGAGCACGCCCAGGTCCCAGATCCTGTTGTGCCTGTGAATAGGCTGCAGGGGGACGGTGAAGACCAGCAACAGCTTTCAGGGCTGCCACCTTCCGTGTGGGACAAGGAGCCGGACGTGTGCCTTTTCGGAATCAGGCTCTGCCGAGGAAGAGATCCATGAGATGTTCCTCCTCTGGGCATGCCCGGGTCCCAGATCCTGTTGTGCCTGTGAATAGGCTGCAGGGGGACAGTGAAGACCAGCAACAGCTTTCAGGGCTGCCACCTTCCGTGTGGGACAAGGAGCCGGACGTGTGCCTTTTCGGAATCAGGCTCTGCCGAGGACGAGAGCCATGACATGTTCCTCCTCTCAGCAAGCCCGGGTCCCAGATCCTGTTGTGCCTGTGAATAGGCTGCAGGGGGACGGTGAAGACCAGCAACAGCTTTCAGGGCTGCCACCTTCCGTGTGGGACAAGGAGCCGGACGTGTGCCTTTTCGGAATCAGGCTCTGCCGAGGACGAGAGCCATGAGAAGTTCCTCCTCTGGGCATGCCCGGGTCCCAGATCCTGTTGTGCCTGTGAATAGGCTGCAGGGGGACGGTGAAGACCAGCAACAGCTTTCAGGGCTGCCACCTTCCGTGTGGGACAAGGAGCCGGACGTGTGCCTTTTCGGAATCAGGCTCTGCCGAGGAAGAGAGCCATGAGATGTTCCTCCTCTGGGCATGCCCGTTTCCCAGATCCTGTTGTGCCTGTGCATAGGCTGCAGGGGGACGGTGAAGACCAGCAACAGCTTTCAGGGCTGCCACCTTCCGTGTGGGACAAGGAGCCGGACGTGTGCCTTTTCGGAATCAGGCTCTGCCGAGGAAGAGATCCATGAGATGTTCCTCCTCTGGGCATGCCCGGGTCCCAGATCCTGTTGTGCCTGTGAATAGGCTGCAGGGGGACAGTGAAGACCAGCAACAGCTTTCAGGGCTGCCACCTTCCGTGTGGGACAAGGAGCCGGACGTGTGCCTTTTCGGAATCAGGCTCTGCCGAGGAAGAGATCCATGAGATGTTCCTCCTCTGGGCATGCCCGGGTCCCAGATCCTGTTGTGCCTGTGAATAGGCTGCAGGGGGACAGTGAAGACCAGCAACAGCTTTCAGGGCTGCCACCTTCCGTGTGGGACAAGGAGCCGGACGTTTGCCTTTTCGGAATCAGGCTCTGCCGAGGACGAGAGCCATGACATGTTCCTCCTCTCAGCAAGCCCGGGTCCCAGATCCTGTTGTGCCTGTGAATAGGCTGCAGGGGGACGGTGAAGACCAGCAACAGCTTTCAGGGCTGCCACCTTCCGTGTGGGACAAGGAGCCGGACGTGTGCCTTTTCGGAATCAGGCTCTGCCGAGGAAGAGAGCCATGAGATGTTCTTCCTCTGGGCATGCCCGTTTCCCAGATCCTGTTGTGCCTGTGCATAGGCTGCAGGGGGACGGTGAAGACCAGCAACAGCTTTCAGGGCTGCCACCTTCCGTGTGGGACAAGGAGCCGGACGTGTGCCTTTTCGGAATCAGGCTCTGCCGAGGAAGAGATCCATGAGATGTTCCTCCTCTGGGCATGCCCGGGTCCCAGATCCTGTTGTGCCTGTGAATAGGCTGCAGGGGGACAGTGAAGACCAGCAACAGCTTTCAGGGCTGCCACCTTCCGTGTGGGACAAGGAGCCGGACGTGTGCCTTTTCGGAATCAGGCTCTGCCGAGGAAGAGATCCATGAGATGTTCCTCCTCTGGGCATGCCCGGGTCCCAGATCCTGTTGTGCCTGTGAATAGGCTGCAGGGGGACAGTGAAGACCAGCAACAGCTTTCAGGGCTGCCACCTTCCGTGTGGGACAAGGAGCCGGACGTTTGCCTTTTCGGAATCAGGCTCTGCCGAGGACGAGAGCCATGACATGTTCCTCCTCTCAGCAAGCCCGGGTCCCAGATCCTGTTGTGCCTGTGAATAGGCTGCAGGGGGACGGTGAAGACCAGCAACAGCTTTCAGGGCTGCCACCTTCCGTGTGGGACAAGGAGCCGGACGTGTGCCTTTTCGGAATCAGGCTCTGCCGAGGACGAGAGCCATGAGAAGTTCCTCCTCTGGGCATGCCCGGGTCCCAGATCCTGTTGTGCCTGTGAATAGGCTGCAGGGGGACGGTGAAGACCAGCAACAGCTTTCAGGGCTGCCACCTTCCGTGTGGGACAAGGAGCCGGACGTGTGCCTTTTCGGAATCAGGCTCTGCCGAGGAAGAGAGCCATGAGATGTTCCTCCTCTGGGCATGCCCGTTTCCCAGATCCTGTTGTGCCTGTGCATAGGCTGCAGGGGGACGGTGAAGACCAGCAACAGCTTTCAGGGCTGCCACCTTCCGTGTGGGACAAGGAGCCGGACGTGTGCCTTTTCGGAATCAGGCTCTGCCGAGGACGAGAGCCATGAGATGTTCCTCCTCTCAGCAAGCCCGGGTCCCAGATCCTGTTGTGCCTGTGAATAGGCTGCAGGTGGACGGTGAAGACCAGCAACAGCTTTCAGGGCTGCCACCTTCCGTGTGGGACAAGGAGCCGGACGTGTGCCTTTTCGGAATCAGGCTCTGCCGAGGAAGAGATCCATGAGATGTTCCTCCTCTGGGCATGCCCGGGTCCCAGATCCTGTTGTGCCTGTGAATAGGCTGCAGGGGGACAGTGAAGACCAGCAACAGCTTTCAGGGCTGCCACCTTCCGTGTGGGACAAGGAGCCGGACGTGTGCCTTTTCGGAATCAGGCTCTGCCGAGGACGAGAGCCATGACATGTTCCTCCTCTCAGCAAACCCGGGTCCCAGATCCTGTTGTGCCTGTGAATAGGCTGCAGGGGGACGGTGAAGACCAGCAACAGCTTTCAGGGCTGCCACCTTCCGTGTGGGACAAGGAGCCGGACGTGTGCCTTTTCGGAATCAGGCTCTGCCGAGGACGAGAGCCATGAGAAGTTCCTCCTCTGGGCATGCCCGGGTCCCAGATCCTGTTGTGCCTGTGAATAGGCTGCAGGGGGACGGTGAAGACCAGCAACAGCTTTCAGGGCTGCCACCTTCCGTGTGGGACAAGGAGCCGGACGTGTGCCTTTTCGGAATCAGGCTCTGCCGAGGAAGAGAGCCATGAGATGTTCCTCCTCTGGGCATGCCCGTTTCCCAGATCCTGTTGTGCCTGTGCATAGGCTGCAGGGGGACGGTGAAGACCAGCAACAGCTTTCAGGGCTGCCACCTTCCGTGTGGGACAAGGAGCCGGACGTGTGCCTTTTCGGAATCAGGCTCTGCCGAGGACGAGATCCATGAGATGTTCCTCCTCTCAGCAAGCCCGGGTCCCAGATCCTGTTGTGCCTGTGAATAGGCTGCAGGGGGACGGTGAAGACCAGCAACAGCTTTCAGGGCTGCCACCTTCCGTGTGGGACAAGGATCCGGACGTGTGCCTTTTCGGAATCAGGCTCTGCCGAGGAAGAGATCCATGAGATGTTCCTCCTCTGGGCATGCCCGGGTCCCAGATCCTGTTGTGCCTGTGAATAGGCTGCAGGGGGACCGTGAAGACCAGCAACAGCTTTCAGGGCTGCCACCTTCCGTGTGGGACAAGGAGCCGGACGTTTGCCTTTTCGGAATCAGGCTCTGCCGAGGACGAGAGCCATGACATGTTCCTCCTCTCAGCAAGCCCGGGTCCCAGATCCTGTTGTGCCTGTGAATAGGCTGCAGGGGGACGGTGAAGACCAGCAACAGCTTTCAGGGCTGCCACCTTCCGTGTGGGACAAGGAGCCGGACGTGTGCCTTTTCGGAATCAGGCTCTGCCGAGGACGAGAGCCATGAGATGTTCCTCCTGTGGGCATGCCCGGGTCCTGAATCCTGTTGTGCCTCTGAATAGGCTGCAGGGGGACGGTGAAGACCAGCAACAGCTTTCAGGGCTGCCACCTTCCGTGTGGGACAAGGAGCCGGACGTGTGCCTTTTCGGAATCAGGCTCTGCCGAGGACGAGATCCATGAGATGTTCCTCCTCTGGGCATGCCCGGGTCCTGAATCCTGTTGTGCCTGTGAATAGGTTGCAGGGGGACGGTGAAGACCAGCAACAGCTTTCAGGGCTGCCACCTTCCGTGTGGGACAAAAGGCCGGACATGTGCCTTTCAGGAATCAGGCTCTGCCGAGGAAGAGATCCATGAGATGTTCCTCCTCTGGGCATGCCCGGGTCCCAGATCCTGTTGTGCCTGTGAATAGGCTGCAGGGGGACGGTGAAGACCAGCAACAGCTTTCAGGGATGCCATCTTCCGTGTGGGACAAGGAGCCGGACGTTTGCCTTTTCGGAATGAGGCTCTGCCGAGGACGAGAGCCATGAGATGTTCCTCCTCTCAGCAAGCCCGGGTCCCAGATCCTGTTGTACCTGTGAATAGGCTGCAGGGGGACGGTGAAGACCAGCAACAGCTTTCAGGGCTGCCACCTTCCGTGTGGGACAAGGAGCCGGACGTGTGCCTTTTCGGAATCAGGCTCTGCCGAGGACGAGATCCATGAGATGTTCCTCCTCTGGGCAAGCCCGGGTCCCAGATCCTGTTGTGCCTGTGAATAGGCTGCAGGGGGACGGTGAAGACCAGCAACAGCTTTCAGGGCTGCCACCTTCCGTGTGGGACAAGGAGCCGGACGTGTGCCTTTTCGGAATCAGGCTCTGCCGAGGAAGAGATCCATGAGATGTTCCTCCTCTGGGCATGCCCGTTTCCCAGATCCTGTTGTGCCTGTGCATAGGCTGCAGGGAGACGGTGAAGACCAGCAACAGCTTTCAGGGCTGCCACCTTCCGTGTGGGACAAGGAGCCGGACGTGTGCCTTTTCGGAAAGAGGCTCTGCCGAGGAAGAGAGCCATGAGATGTTCCTCCTCTCAGCAAGCCCGGGTCCCAGATCCTGTTGTACCTGTGAATAGGCTGCAGGGGGACGGTGAAGACCAGCAACAGCTTTCAGGGCTGCCACCTTCCGTGTGGGACAAGGAGCCGGACGTGTGCCTTTTCGGAATCAGGCTCTGCCGAGGAAGAGATCCATGAGATTTTCCTCCTCTGGGCATGCCCGGGTCCCAGATCCTGTTGTGCCTGTGAATAGGCTGCAGGGGGACAGTGAAGACCAGCAACAGCTTTCAGGACTGCCACCTTCCGTGTGGGACAAGGAGCCGGACGTTTGCCTTTTCGGAATCAGGCTCTGCCGAGGAAGAGAGCCATGACATGTTCCTCCTCTCAGCAAGCCCGGGTCCCAGATCCTGTTGTGCCTGTGAATAGGCTGCAGGGGGACGGTGAAGACCAGCAACAGCTTTCAGGGCTGCCACCTTCCGTGTGGGACAAGGAGCCGGACATGTGCCTTTCAGGAATCAGACTCTGCCGAGGACGAGAGCCATGAGATGTTACTCCTCCGGGCATGCCCGGATCCCAGATCCTGTTGTGCCTGTGAATAGGCTGCAGGGGGACGGTGAAGACCAGCAACAGCTTTCAGGGCTGCCACCTTCCGTGTGGGACAAGGAGCCGGACGTGTGCCTTTTCGGAATCAGGCTCTGCCGAGGATGAGAGCCATGAGATGTTCCTCCTCTGGGCAAGCCCGGGTCCCAGATCCTGTTGTGCCTGTGCATAGGCTGCAGGGGGACGGTGAAGACCAGCAACAGCTTTCAGGGCTGCCACCTTCCGTGTGGGACAAGGAGCCGGACGTGTGCCTTTTCGGAATCAGGCTCTGCCGAGGAAGAGATCCATGAGATGTTCCTCCTCTGGGCATGCCCGGGTCCCAGATCCTGTTGTGCCTGTGAATAGGCTGCAGGGGGACAGTGAAGACCAGCAACAGCTTTCAGGGCTGCCACCTTCCGTGTGGGACAAGGAGCCGGACGTGTGCCTTTTCGGAATCAGGCTCTGCCGAGGAAGAGATCCATGAGATGTTCCTCCTCTGGGCATGCCCGGGTCCCAGATCCTGTTGTGCCTGTGAATAGGCTGCAGGGGGACAGTGAAGACCAGCAACAGCTTTCAGGGCTGCCACCTTCCGTGTGGGACAAGGAGCCGGACGTTTGCCTTTTCGGAATCAGGCTCTGCCGAGGACGAGAGCCATGACATGTTCCTCCTCTCAGCAAGCCCGGGTCCCAGATCCTGTTGTGCCTGTGAATAGGCTGCAGGGGGACGGTGAAGACCAGCAACAGCTTTCAGGGCTGCCACCTTCCGTGTGGGACAAGGAGCCGGACGTGTGCCTTTTCGGAATCAGGCTCTGCCGAGGACGAGAGCCATGAGAAGTTCCTCCTCTGGGCATGCCCGGGTCCCAGATCCTGTTGTGCCTGTGAATAGGCTGCAGGGGGACGGTGAAGACCAGCAACAGCTTTCAGGGCTGCCACCTTCCGTGTGGGACAAGGAGCCGGACGTGTGCCTTTTCGGAATCAGGCTCTGCCGAGGAAGAGAGCCATGAGATGTTCCTCCTCTGGGCATGCCCGTTTCCCAGATCCTGTTGTGCCTGTGCATAGGCTGCAGGGGGACGGTGAAGACCAGCAACAGCTTTCAGGGCTGCCACCTTCCGTGTGGGACAAGGAGCCGGACGTGTGCCTTTTCGGAATCAGGCTCTGCCGAGGACGAGAGCCATGAGATGTTCCTCCTCTCAGCAAGCCCGGGTCCCAGATCCTGTTGTGCCTGTGAATAGGCTGCAGGGGGACGGTGAAGACCAGCAACAGCTTTCAGGGCTGCCACCTTCCGTGTGGGACAAGGAGCCGGACGTGTGCCTTTTCGGAATCAGGCTCTGCCGAGGAAGAGATCCATGAGATGTTCCTCCTCTGGGCATGCCCGGGTCCCAGATCCTGTTGTGCCTGTGAATAGGCTGCAGGGGGACAGTGAAGACCAGCAACAGCTTTCAGGGCTGCCACCTTCCGTGTGGGACAAGGAGCCGGACGTGTGCCTTTTCGGAATCAGGCTCTGCCGAGGACGAGAGCCATGACATGTTCCTCCTCTCAGCAAACCCGGGTCCCAGATCCTGTTGTGCCTGTGAATAGGCTGCAGGGGGACGGTGAAGACCAGCAACAGCTTTCAGGGCTGCCACCTTCCGTGTGGGACAAGGAGCCGGACGTGTGCCTTTTCGGAATCAGGCTCTGCCGAGGACGAGAGCCATGAGAAGTTCCTCCTCTGGGCATGCCCGGGTCCCAGATCCTGTTGTGCCTGTGAATAGGCTGCAGGGGGACGGTGAAGACCAGCAACAGCTTTCAGGGCTGCCACCTTCCGTGTGGGACAAGGAGCCGGACGTGTGCCTTTTCGGAATCAGGCTCTGCCGAGGAAGAGAGCCATGAGATGTTCCTCCTCTGGGCATGCCCGTTTCCCAGATCCTGTTGTGCCTGTGCATAGGCTGCAGGGGGACGGTGAAGACCAGCAACAGCTTTCAGGGCTGCCACCTTCCGTGTGGGACAAGGAGCCGGACGTGTGCCTTTTCGGAATCAGGCTCTGCCGAGGACGAGATCCATGAGATGTTCCTCCTCTCAGCAAGCCCGGGTCCCAGATCCTGTTGTGCCTGTGAATAGGCTGCAGGGGGACGGTGAAGACCAGCAACAGCTTTCAGGGCTGCCACCTTCCGTGTGGGACAAGGATCCGGACGTGTGCCTTTTCGGAATCAGGCTCTGCCGAGGAAGAGATCCATGAGATGTTCCTCCTCTGGGCATGCCCGGGTCCCAGATCCTGTTGTGCCTGTGAATAGGCTGCAGGGGGACAGTGAAGACCAGCAACAGCTTTCAGGGCTGCCACCTTCCGTGTGGGACAAGGAGCCGGACGTTTGCCTTTTCGGAATCAGGCTCTGCCGAGGACGAGAGCCATGACATGTTCCTCCTCGGGGCAAGCCCGGGTCCCAGATCCTGTTGTGCCTGTGAATAGGCTGCAGGGGGACGGTGAAGACCAGCAACAGCTTTCAGGGCTGCCACCTTCCGTGTGGGACAAGGAGCCGGACGTGTGCCTTTTCGGAATCAGGCTCTGCCGAGGACGAGAGCCATGAGATGTTCCTCCTGTGGGCATGCCCGGGTCCTGAATCCTGTTGTGCCTCTGAATAGGCTGCAGGGGGACGGTGAAGACCAGCAACAGCTTTCAGGGCTGCCACCTTCCGTGTGGGACAAGGAGCCGGACGTGTGCCTTTTCGGAATCAGGCTCTGCCGAGGACGAGATCCATGAGATGTTCCTCCTCTGGGCATGCCCGGGTCCTGAATCCTGTTGTGCCTGTGAATAGGTTGCAGGGGGACGGTGAAGACCAGCAACAGCTTTCAGGGCTGCCACCTTCCGTGTGGGACAAAAGGCCGGACATGTGCCTTTCAGGAATCAGGCTCTGCCGAGGAAGAGATCCATGAGATGTTCCTCCTCTGGGCATGCCCGGGTCCCAGATCCTGTTGTGCCTGTGAATAGGCTGCAGGGGGACGGTGAAGACCAGCAACAGCTTTCAGGGATGCCATCTTCCGTGTGGGACAAGGAGCCGGACGTTTGCCTTTTCGGAATGAGGCTCTGCCGAGGACGAGAGCCATGAGATGTTCCTCCTCTCAGCAAGCCCGGGTCCCAGATCCTGTTGTACCTGTGAATAGGCTGCAGGGGGACGGTGAAGACCAGCAACAGCTTTCAGGGCTGCCACCTTCCGTGTGGGACAAGGAGCCGGACGTGTGCCTTTTCGGAATCAGGCTCTGCCGAGGACGAGATCCATGAGATGTTCCTCCTCTGGGCAAGCCCGGGTCCCAGATCCTGTTGTGCCTGTGAATAGGCTGCAGGGGGACGGTGAAGACCAGCAACAGCTTTCAGGGCTGCCACCTTCCGTGTGGGACAAGGAGCCGGACGTGTGCCTTTTCGGAATCAGGCTCTGCCGAGGAAGAGATCCATGAGATGTTCCTCCTCTGGGCATGCCCGTTTCCCAGATCCTGTTGTGCCTGTGCATAGGCTGCAGGGAGACGGTGAAGACCAGCAACAGCTTTCAGGGCTGCCACCTTCCGTGTGGGACAAGGAGCCGGACGTGTGCCTTTTCGGAAAGAGGCTCTGCCGAGGAAGAGAGCCATGAGATGTTCCTCCTCTCAGCAAGCCCGGGTCCCAGATCCTGTTGTACCTGTGAATAGGCTGCAGGGGGACGGTGAAGACCAGCAACAGCTTTCAGGGCTGCCACCTTCCGTGTGGGACAAGGAGCCGGACGTGTGCCTTTTCGGAATCAGGCTCTGCCGAGGAAGAGATCCATGAGATTTTCCTCCTCTGGGCATGCCCGGGTCCCAGATCCTGTTGTGCCTGTGAATAGGCTGCAGGGGGACGGTGAAGACCAGCAACAGCTTTCAGGGCTGCCACCTTCCGTGTGGGACAAGGAGCCGGACATGTGCCTTTTCGGAATCAGGCTCTGCCGAGGACGAGAGCCATGAGATGTTACTCCTCCGGGCATGCCCGGATCCCAGATCCTGTTGTGCCTGTGAATAGGCTGCAGGGGGACGGTGAAGACCAGCAACAGCTTTCAGGGCTGCCACCTTCCGTGTGGGACAAGGAGCCGGACGTGTGCCTTTTCGGAATCAGGCTCTGCCGAGGATGAGAGCCATGAGATGTTCCTCCTCTGGGCAAGCCCGGGTCCCAGATCCTGTTGTGCCTGTGAATAGGCTGCAGGGGGACGGTGAAGACCAGCAACAGCTTTCAGGGCTGCCACCTTCCGTGTGGGACAAGGAGCCGGACGTTTGCCTTTTCGGAATCAGGCTCTGCCGAGGACGAGAGCCATGAGATGTTCCTCCTGTGGGCATGCCCGGGTCCTGAATCCTGTTGTACCTCTGAATAGGCTGCAGGTGGATGGTGAAGACCAGCAACAGCTTTCAGGGCTGCCACCTTCCGTGTGGGACAAGGAGCCGGACATGTGCCTTTCAGGAATCAGACTCTGCCGAGGACGAGAGCCATGAGATGTTCCTCGTCCGGGCATGCCCAGGTCCCAGATCCTGTTGTGCCTGTGAATAGGCTGCAGGGGGACGGTGAAGACCAGTAACATCTTTCAGGGCTGCCATCTTCCGTGTGGGACAAGGAGCCGGACGTTTGCCTTTTCGAAATCAGGCTCTGCCGAGGACGAGAGCCATGAGATGTTCCTCCTCTCAGCAAGCCCGGGTCCCAGATCCTGTTGTACCTGTGAATAGGCTGCAGGGGGACGGTGAAGACCAGCAACAGCTTTCAGGGCTGCCACCTTCCGTGTGGGACAAGGAGCCGGACGTGTGCCTTTTCGGAATCAGGCTCTGCCGAGGAAGAGATCCATGAGATGTTCCTCCTCTGGGCATGCCCAGGTCCCAAATCCTGTTGTGCCTGTGAATAGGCTGCAGGGGGACGGTGAAGACCAGCAACAGCTTTCAGGGCTGCCACCTTCCGTGTGGGACAAGGAGCCGGACGTGTGCCTTTTCGGAATCAGGCTCTGCCGAGGACGAGAGCCATGAGATGTTCCTCCTCTGGACATGCCCGGGTCCTGAATCCTGTTGTGCCTGTGAATAGGCTGCAGGGGGACGGTGAAGACCAGCAACAGCTTTCAGGGCTGCCACCTTCCGTGTGGGACAAGGAGCCGGACGTGTGCCTTTTCGGAATCAGGCTCTGCCGAGGAAGAGAGCCATGAGATGTTCCTCCTCTCAGCAAGCCCGGGTCCCAGATCCTGTTGTACCTGTGAATAGGCTGCAGGGGGACGGTGAAGACCAGCAACAGCTTTCAGGGCTGCCACCTTCCGTGTGGGACAAGGAGCCGGACGTGTGCCTTTTCGGAATCAGGCTCTGCCGAGGACGAGATCCATGAGATGTTCCTCCTCTGGGCATGCCCGGGTCCTGAATCCTGTTGTGCCTGTGAATAGGCTGCAGGGGGACAGTGAAGACCAGCAACAGCTTTCAGGGCTGCCACCTTCCGTGTGGGACAAGGAGCCGGACGTGTGCCTTTTCGGAATCAGGCTCTGCCGAGGACGAGAGCCATGAGATGTTCCTCCTCTGGGCAAGCCCGGGTCCCAGATCCTGTTGTGCCTGTGAATAGGCTGCAGGGGGACGGTGAAGACCAGCAACAGCTTTCAGGGCTGCCACCTTCCGTGTGGGACAAGGAGCCGGACGTGTGCCTTTTCGGAATCAGGCTCTGCCGAGGACGAGAGCCATGAGAAGTTCCTCCTCTGGGCATGCCCGGGTCCCAGATCCTGTTGTGCCTGTGAATAGGCTGCAGGGGGACGGTGAAGACCAGCAACAGCTTTCAGGGCTGCCACCTTCCGTGTGGGACAAGGAGCCGGACGTGTGCCTTTTCGGAATCAGGCTCTGCCGAGGAAGAGAGCCATGAGATGTTCCTCCTGTGGGCATGCCCGTTTCCCAGATCCTGTTGTGCCTGTGCATAGGCTGCAGGGGGACGGTGAAGACCAGCAACAGCTTTCAGGGCTGCCACCTTCCGTGTGGGACAAGGAGCCGGACGTGTGCCTTTTCG